>NC_086237.1:1200000-1574166 GCF_036321145.2 Pelmatolapia mariae | reverse complement strand
ACCAAATCCACCTCGGAATGGCTAAAAAAAAGGGGGGAAAAAACAATTAAGTCCCAGTTTTGGCATGACCTTAAGCAGGCCATTCATGCTGGAAAACTTTCCACTCCAGTAGAGTGCAAAGACGAGTGCGTGAAGACTCCTCCACTTAATTGCAAACGCTACTGCAAACACTTAATTGCAGTTCTAACTGCCAAGGCTGGTACCATCAATTATTCAATCACTTTTTCACACAGGTCCAGGTAGGTTAGGATAGCTTTTATTACCTCTTAGTAAATAAAATCATCATTTAAACATTGCATTTGTATTTACTCAGGTGATCGTTGTCTAACATTAAAATTCGTCTGACGATCTGAAACGCACGATTGTAATTTATGCAACAATCAAATAAAAATTCAAAAAGCGGGCCAAATATTTTTTCCACAGCACTTTATATAAAATCTAAAGCAGACAGACTGGAGATTAACGAATGAGAGGAGAGGCTTCTAAAGCTTCTCATTCTCTCAAAAATTGCAACAAATACCACAATAAAAAATTAAGAAAGCATGTGTGTCCTTAAGCAATATCTTTTTTGTGTAACTTCTTGGATTTCACACATGGTGGACCTCACATCTGCAGCCTCTTCCTGTGCTTGTGTAGCCAGCAGACTTTCTGCTTCCCTTGGAGTGACTGTTCGATCTGTATTGGAAAAAGAGCTTTGGATGCCTTCTCTGTATGCCACGTGTTCATACAGTTTGAAATGAAGCATGTTGCAGCCAAGCTAATGTTAGTGCTCCAACAAAAGCCTCTTAACTCAGATGTCATAAGAATTTAGGGAAATTGTGTCATTATGAGAAAAGGAGAAGATGAAGCATGTGTGGTTATTTCAGCTTTCATAGCCTGAAAACATAAATCATTAATCATTTCTCTTAGCTCCAAAGATCCCATGTGCAACAGGAAGCTTTGGAGCCTTGGAGCCAAAATAGCTAACTAGCACCATTTGGTTTAAGAGCAACAAAAACACATTTTTTCACCAGGTTACCAAAACTTTTGAAATGTTTCTCCGCAGTTTTTGAAAGATGAGACATCTCAGCAGAGCAAAAACAAAAACACTCTTTATCCTTCTTATGTGATCATTATTATGTAGTCCTCTTCATAAGGTGATACAGATGTTGGGTGTGTGCAATGGGAACTCCAGCACTGCATAAGAAACAGCTGGTTCCATCCCGTGCATGCGCACTGGACTGGACTGGAGGCTGATGACGCCTTCAAGTGCCGTCAGTATATCAGCGCTTTTCCCAAAGTTGGGCAAACGTCAGAAAAAAAATAAAAATAGGTCAGTGGATGACACATTCACCATATTAGTCGCGAGCAGTTTTATGGTGATGTCATATTTATTGGGGTTTATTTAACCATTAAACCATTAAAACCATTCGTTAATTCTGAGTACGTTCAGGAACTTTGGCAGTGGATCCTGTGGGCTGTGTGGGGTGGACTTCCTTGTGTCTGGTTTGTTCCAGCTTATCCTGCGGATGCTTAATCAGATGGGACGGTTTGTAGTTTGTAGACGGTAATTTGGAGGAAATAAACATTTTCTTTTCTTTTTTTTAAGGTTGTAACATCAGGGCCTGCTATTTCAGTGGGAGGAGGGGGGCAGGTGGGTGCTTGGTCTGCAGTAATATTAGGGCAGAATGACTGGCAGGACAGGTTTACCAGTGCATTTTAACTGGATGATCAAAGTTCTATGCTTGACCTGTCACTTTTCTTTGATGGTTACATTTTTATGATTTTGTCCATTGTTTCCAGGTTAAAACACCTTTAGTGATGAAACTTACAGCGTTCAGGCTGTAGGCTACAGTAAAATGATGGACTTGAGTGATTTGATGGCACGGCCTTCAGAAAGATGAGCACTTTTAGACTGCATATTTTTATATTTTCATATTAAAAAACCTAAAAAAGACAAATGCCATGGAATTTACTTAAAAACAGTAACAGTAACATTCCTTTCCACCACCTAATAAAGCAAATAAATTAAATTGTGTGCTTATGAAACACCTTTCTCTCCATTTACCAGCTTTGTTAAATTCAACACGAGCTCTTTTCTGGGCACATCTGTTAAACGAAGCAGGAACTTCAAAAGAAGCGATTAATTTTGCACCAAAGCTACGCCTACAGCACTCAGCAGTACGAGTTTTGAGCAGCCCTTGAAGGAAGCTCAAAGTTCTCACAGTTTATGTCGGTGAAGTTTGCGAAAAGCTGAGCTTTTGGGGTTTCTTCCGTCTGGGGTTTTGCGTGTTTGTCGCCAGGTTTGGTTTTACTGAGGATGTGAGTGAGCAGTGAGTCACAACGATGTAGAAACTTAACCGGTGACGTGACGGCGATTTCCTTGATTTTGTTGCTCAAATTGTTAACTTGGTTGTTTTGGACATGCAGCTCCTCCTCCCCGAAAACTCATATAAACTTTGATTTTTCTCAACGAGCAGCGACTCCTTATCGTTTCTCTGTGTGGCAAACATGCGGGAAAAGTTGTCACGTTATTTTGGCGCGGAGGAGAAACTTGTGCGAGGACAGAGCGGCTGGACTTCGGCGGCGGTCGCGGTGCTCCTGCTCGGGTTGTTCGCCTCGTCCTGCTGGGCAGAAGAAGCGTCCTGTCACGGGGCGTACGACCTCTACTTTGTTTTAGACAAGTAAGTGAAAACTGCAGACAGAGCTGGTGAACTTTAGATGACTCCTGTCTGATCGTGCTGCGGCAGCATGCATGCGTGTAACTGCTTTTTGTTATGGACTTTGTGTTTGCCTGTGGAGGAGGACCCCTGGGATGTCGGTGGGATAGTTTGGTTAGGGTGGACAGGT
Source organism: Pelmatolapia mariae (assembly GCF_036321145.2). Classification (NCBI taxonomy): domain Eukaryota; kingdom Metazoa; phylum Chordata; class Actinopteri; order Cichliformes; family Cichlidae; genus Pelmatolapia; species Pelmatolapia mariae. The sequence goes on along the minus strand of NC_086237.1, from coordinate 1,571,337 downwards.
TTTCTGCGACCTGATTAGGAATATGAGTCTTCAACATATCCTGTATTTTTGCAAAGGGTTGTTTAAAGTCTGATGGGACCCACTTGGTGCCTGCTACTCCACTTTAGTTTCACTGCAAACTTTATACTCTCTACTCATTCCATTTATTTATCGATTACTTTTTAACATTAACAAAAATAAAATAAATCTACTTATATGTGGTGCTGTTTTGGTTCTGAATGTCAGTTTTAGCTGATTTCTTATTTCCCAAGAGGGTCACATGGATTTCCATGTTAGAGTTGGCAGTTTTTCCAGGCGATGAAGTTTTAACATCCAAACATGCAGTTTGGAGTGGCCTGGCCTGAACTACGCATCTGCCTGAATCCCATCTGTTGACATCAGTGGCAGACCCCAGTCATGCTGACAGGGGTAAAAATGTGTTGTTACAGAAATGGGGTTGGACAGGGGGAGGGAAACGTAACAAACGAAACCACTTTAAAAGCCAGCGAGTTGTGATAAAAATGAATTGACATGTTATGGTTAACTATACAACTGAAACACAATAATCAACTGTGAAGTGATGGAGCTAACAGGGTCCAGTCTGGTTGCTGTCTCACACACACATCCACGCATGTTTTAAATTCATGTTTGCAAATAGAGAGCTAGGAGTCATCTAGTTTTTGCATCATAGATGTCATCCATCCTGGTAACATCTCCAACACTCAAGTTGTTTGGATGGGATTCAAACTGGATTTCTAACTGTTGCTGAAGTTTGTATGTGCGAGGTGACTGATGGATACAGTCAGCTCTAATGAAGCTTCCCTGTGCTTTAAATGTACTGTTGTTTTGCTAGAGTGCTTAAAGCTGTGCATGTAAAAGACCTTATCACTGAAGGTGATTACAAGTTTCATTTGCCATAACTCCCAGTACAAAGAGGGAATACGCATGGCAGCGTGCAAACTGATCACTCCTGGCACTTGCTTACTTTGGTGTTGTTATGGCTAGCTGGATATCTTTTAAATTCTTTGTAATCTGGTACAAGTGGAGACTGGTTCATATTCAAAGTGAATAAGCTGCCGGCACGAGTCTGTGTTCAGGTCTACTGATATCTCAAAAAAACATCAATGAGATCCTGGCAGGAATTTACTAGTGTGATAAAACCTACTTCAGTATCACATTTTCTTTTTCTTTTTCCAGAAGTATAACAGTCTTTATTTTCTTGATACATTTAGGAGAAGACTACAGCAAGTCGGGAAAGTATAAAAGGTTATATTTACTGTGTTAGCATCCCGTTCATTCTCACAACAGCAAATATATCAGCCCTAACTGCGGCTTAAGAGTCATGTACATAGTTATGCAAGGCAAATTGCACAACAGTTCAAATGATGTATCACATGAATTACAGCATGACAAAGGATGATAGATTAGTAACTTCACTAATTTCTGTAGCTGCTGCATCACAGGGTTTTGGGTACCTTAAAAATTAGGCAGTGTGTAAAATCTCACTGCTAGATATCAGAAGTTTGCAGATTTCAATCAACTAAGTTGTGTTTTCTTCTGCCTCCCAATTCAAATACATAATCCTAGTTATGGTGGTCACTGTAGGACAAGCATCTCTGACCCCCAGTCAGCTGTAGTGACTGTCAGTCTGCTGTTTGTTTCGTCTGTTAATATGCAAAACTGTAATATGCAAATATGTAAAGCTTTGTAAAAGAAGTCAGTGGAGCTCACTTTCGTCCAATGATTCAGGTTTTAAGAGTAGGCTTCAAACTTTCCTTTTTGCTAAAGCATATAGTTAGGCCTGGACCAGGTGACCCTGAATCCTCCCTTAGTTATGCTGCAATAGGTGTAGGCTGCTGGGGAATTCCCATGATGCACCATGTATTTCTTCTTCAGTCACCTTTCGCACTCACTGTGTGTTAATAGACCTCTCTGCACTCAATCACACTTATTATTAATATCAGGCTCTCCTCCACAGCATGTCTTTGTCCTGTCTTCCTTCTCTCTCCCCAACCAGTTGCAGCAGATGGCCCCGCCCCTCCCGAGCCTGGTTTTGCCGGAGGTTTCTTCCTGTTAAAAGGGAGTTTTATGTCGCCAAAGTGATTGCTCATAAGAGGTCATATGATTGTTGGTCTACCTTACAAAATAAAGCGCCTTGAGGCGACTGTTGTTGTGATTTGGTGCTGTATAAATAAAATTGAATTGAATTGATACTGAGGTGAGACATTGTGAATATCCTGAACTTTTCTGTCAGTGACTGTGAGCCGGCTTTTCTGAAGTATTGGACTCGGACACTTAGCGAATAAACTCTCATACAATGTGAGGATGTAATAGTCATTTACAGACATTCAGACTCAGCTGACATAATTTCACCTTATAACCAGCTGTTGTTGTTTAGCTGGCTCGTTGTCAGCTGCATGTCTAATCTCCTGTTAGTTTTCAGTGTGAAGCTTTAGTGTTAACTGTAACTAAAAAGTGGAAATGGAAATTGGGATTGCCTTGTAATGTAGAGCCTTCAGTTGGTCTGCAGCTGCAGGAACTTTGGATGCATTAAAAACAGCAGATGATGATTATAATGCATTGGCAGTTTACAGTTTATGTCTCTGGAGATTTCATGAGAGGACTTGAAAAAGGCCTCTGTTTAGCTGTTCGGCTGTAAAAAAGCTTTGATAAATGTTCGGGACTAAGGTCAGATATTTGAAAAAAACTACAAGTGAACTCGAGATCAAGCCTGGGCTGTGACCGCTCAAGTGCATGATACTCTAGGGCTGTCTCTTGGTTATGTGGTGTACTGCTGTGCTTCGTGGTTGCATGTGGTGAAGCGGGTACTGTGACAAACCTCATACCACCACACAAGCGTTACCGTGACCTCATCCAAATTTGAACAAGCAGTTTCGCACCCTGAACGATAACCAAACTTTAACCATAATATCTATGCTATGTTTAAAGAGCATAGTTGGTAACACGTCAGTAACATGTCATGGGCTTTTTATAATGTTATCATTCTGGGAAATGCTGAAATGTTGAGAAGAGGAAGAATGAAGGTTTCTCACCTGTTGCTGTATTGTTTCATTGTTTCAGTATCCATAGCAACAACTATCTGACGTGACAGCAGAGCATCTTCTAATCAATTAGTTAATGTCTTTTAATCATTGATTAAAGTCTTGACTTAAGTCTTTAAAACCTTTTTTATGTGACAGGATCAACTAGTGTGAGTTTTAACACTGATATCCTTTCTAATCCTCGAATACCATTGAAACCACCCTTATGGTGCACCGACAAACCCAGTGCAAGCAGCTTCGAGCAGATGTTGATGCTGTATTACTTCCTGTCTTTCGCACTCTCACAGCCCTGCTGCAGACATCACACATGCAGAGACTTCACAGCCACATTCAGTTCAGCAAAACTGCTTTGCAGAAGTAGTGCCATGCAAAAAGACCTGTATATGAAGGAGAGTTTACAGCCTTGACAGCAACTGTTTTTAATCCCATCCTCCCACGGCTTGGACGTGTGCCATCGTGCTGAGTTGAAACACTGCTCGCCTGGCCCTTTTGTGTTTGACCCACCCTGCCCTGGATAAAATTGCATAATTACAGGATGATGACCAAGGTTTTTTGGCACAATTATGACAGCGTGCACACATCTTTGCTTGTTCAGCATTTCTTTTTTATAAATTTGCCAAATGTGTTGGATTTACAAATGCAAGTTTACATGTTCGAAACGTAACAGGTCTGAACTTTACTGTTTGCTACTTGTCAGCTTGCAGCATCTCTAAGTTTACTTTATCTCTGCAGCTATGATGGCTCTACTTTAGGATTTCCTGGTTGAACTGATAAGGCTGTGCTGTAATCAGCAGCAATCACTGCCTTACTTTTTTCTTTCAAAACCCTTTTCAGATCATCTGTCAGTCACACAGTAACACAAATCATAATCCTTTTGGACTCTATTAGGGAACCAACATTTACAAGTGAGCTTCCTGTTTTATAAATTAGCAGCTGAGTCCAAAAACCCATCGGGAAAGTGTTTACTGAAAGTACAGAGCAAGAGAACTGAGAGCTACTTTCCCATAGACTTCCAGTAGTGCAGTCACCACTGCAGACCATTAGATAGAATGGTTGGTGGCACTTCTGCACTAGCTTCACTTTTTAGCCTCACTTTTCATCTTTTTCCGTTCACACTTGGCAACCAGCCTGTACATCCTCAGTGTGACGTCAAAGAAAAGCAAACACTGATTGAAATGGTTTCTATTCTGCAACAGTGGATTGAGCACACTCCACCTGGAGCTGTATTAGCCTTAAAGATTTATGAACATAAAATTCAAGTATTCCCAGCCTGTTAAATCATTCTGAGATAGTTTATTTAAAATGGAGGATAGCTCAACACTATGAGAGCGACCTCTGCAAACTCCAAGAGCAAGAAAATTCTTGCAAAAGGTGCAACAACACACCAGCTAACCAAAACAGGCTGAAGGAGGAGATACTATCAGCTAATGACTCTGCAGCGCTCGCTAGTTAGACTCCATATCACAGGAAGAGCAAACAGTAGATGGAAATTACTGATTTGGTTATTTGGTGAAAAAGCAGAGTTAGCTGGTTTAAAAGCTCGACCCAAGATAAAACATCTCACTTTTTTGAGTTTTGTTGCATGACAGTATTGTGCAGGTCCTGATGAGTTATAACATTAAGTTACTTTATTCTTTGTCTTGATTCATGCTCAATCATCCAGGAAAGTAAATCTCCAAAAGTTGATTCTGTTCATCTGGACGTAGCGTTTTGTGGGAGAAACGTTTTGTCACTCATCCAAGTGACTTCTTCAGTCTCAGCTGACTGCAGGTTTCCCCAATCTTATAAACAGTACATTTGCATAATGACTGAAACCAGCTCCTGGTTTCCTTGATCCTTGTTCCTTGATCATTAATATGCAAATTGTAATGACCGTTGATCAAAGACCATTGATCACTGATCAATGGCCACGAGTACCATTCACAGAGAGTTGGGGAATGGCTGCAATCACAGCATTGTAAGATGGTGACAGATGTACCCTTAGGCCCCCTCCTCGATTCAGAGATGGTCTTTCCCTTTTCATGTAAATGGCCTCCTTGACTCCGTGCTCAAACCAGCGTTCCTCCCTGTCCAGGATGTGTACATCATTGATCAGCGGTGCTAGTTTCAGTCATTGTGCAAATGCACTGTTTATAAGATTGGGGAAACCTGCAGTCAGTTGAGACTGAAGAAGTCACCTGGACGAGTGACGAAATGTTTCTCCGACTGAAAACGCTACGAACAGAATCAACTTTTGGGATTTACTTACCTGGGTGATTGAGCATGCATCAAGATATGCAAATTCATCTTGTGAAATTTGGCACCAGTTTATAAGAGCAAACCCAAATGTTAATACACCAAACAGAAAACACTCAGAATAAGATGTCTTTATTGTTATGAACACATAAGTAGATTAGGTTGGGAGCTTAATGCAAATAAACATTCAAAATTATAAATTTTTTAAAACCAAAAATGACAACAACTTAAAACATGTTTGTTTACTCCAGCCAGTTATGAGTTATTATACCCAAGCATCGCACTGAGCAAAGATGATGACATTGAGATCCTCCAGAGGTGATTCTCATCCCTTTAACTATTAAACCAATGTTTAGCCACAAAGAACTCACTTAATTATATGCAGAGTCACCAGCGTTGTCAAAGTAGAGTAAAACTCTTCTTTATTCTTGCCTCTTTCCTCCGCTGTGTGACCTTGTCTATGGGCAGCAGGGAGGAGAAAGAGGTGGCATGAAAGATGAGCCTCCTAACGGTCAAACTCTTCTTTTTTATGTTCTCCGTACATACATAGAATTGTAATTATTGGTTTAATTACCTCTTTGTCGTTACATCAAGGGCACATTTTACACACTTTGTTCATTGTGGTCAGACCGACTTACTGAGGGGTGAGAGGGGCCAAGGGCTATAGGTTCACACCCACCTTGGAAAATTTATGTGTCATTTTGGCAATTACCAACTCTTAATTAGTTTTAATGAGACAAAAGACAGTAGAACAAGCACTCGCACCTTATTCCATCTTTCTCTGCACTTCTTGTAGAGCTCGTCTGTGTAACGAAAGGTTGCAGAAGTGGGCCTGTCAGACATCAGAGAACTCCCGTGTTACTAAACTGCACAAATTAACTGGATTAAGTTAAACTGCATTCTGTTGCCTCAACCTCTACCCGGTAACTTCCTGTTAAATTTCAGATCTGTTGGCCAAGTACATTTGTAGAGAGGCAAGCCTCGTGTGAACGTTGGAGGATTCTAACAGCTGAAGTGGCTGCTGTAGTACACAGACTTTGCACAATTATCCAGCATGTGGCTGGTGTTAAATGTCCAACTGTGGTTGTGGTACAAAGCACAAATACTGTACAGTATTTTACTCCCCAGCACACAATCTGCTGCAACCGATGAGCTGTGAGCTGACTGTTGTTTTCTTGTTTTCAGGTCTGGAAGCGTTGCTAATGACTGGCGTGAGATATATTCCTTTGTGAAGAACCTTACTGACCGGTTTGTGAGGCAAGTATGATATTTTCCTATTTTCTCATATCTCACGGATGTTTATAAAGAAAGAGGAATAAGTTGGGGAAAATGGAAGAAGGCCTTTTATTCTGTTTTACATCTGTTTGACATCAGCATGGTGGTTTTATGGGATAAATGTCTATCACTCAAGCGCTCACACCGTTACTTCCAGCCAGTTGCACAGATTTAAATGACTTCCCACCTGTTTTACAAACTATCATTGTGCAGAATCTATGGCATCCGTCTTGCTCATAATTCATTAAAAAGACAAAACGGCAGAAACCGGCTTGAAACGTTCAGCTTGCATAACGTTTGAGTCAAACGGCGCCTGCCAGCACAGTACAGACGGTAGCGACCCAGCCAGAATGAAGTGGTTGGTTGAAGAAAATAGCAAAGGCACCAGGTGGGAGTGGGTGGCAGAGAGGAGCAGTCTTCTGGGCTGTGAGAATGGCCATTTGCACCAGGGGGGGTCCGGCTCCACACTTATCCCCTGCTTCCACCACAGAACGGCTGACAGGCAGACAATGTACAGTAAAGCAAAAGAACACTGGAAGGCGATGAGGACAATCTGCTAAACAATGCTCGCTCACCAAGAGCACTTCTGTTCCGCCATGTGGAGCAAACTGGACTACTTCATCACCCCCCTCCACCATTCTCAAAGAAAAAAACCCAACACCACCCTCTGATTTGTCCTTGGCATCAACTGCGTCTTTATCCCAAGTCTTTCTTAGAAATAAGAAAAGATCCCAGTACTGCTAAAGAGGTAACAAATAACATCTTAAGCTCCAGTGAAAACCCAAAGTTCGACGTTAAGTCACCACCCACGATTTCTCATCCGTGACTTGCGTGCGGTTAGTTTTTAGTCCACATATGAGTCCCGAAACTTGCAGACAGGATGTGGATGTATACGGCTGCTACCGCTCCCTGCCAAATCTGGCCGTGTGGCTTAAAGATTGTGCTATTTTTGCGGGGGAGGATCGCGACTGGGCCATGTGTCATGTGGGTGAGAAATATCAGCACCTCTCCTTATGCTCTGAAGGCTTCGGATCTCTGAAGGAAACACTTAATTATCTGAAGTTTAACTCGCTCTGTGGGATGGCATCCGTGTGCTTTCTGTCTGTAGCAGAGGTGGGAAGTAACCGAGTGCGTGTAATCGAGTACTCACCAGAGTATTGCTTAAGCGACGCAGAAGTACTCTTACTTTAGTTACTTATAGCATCCTGTGATTTCACGGTTGCACGATGTTTTTCACCCTAAATTGTGTCGCTGATTGGAATCCACATATGACGAGGTCGATCGCGTCGCTGTTACCTTTATGATTGCGCAGGATAAAAACTTTAAGCTTGCAGTGTAACATAATTCTGTCTTTCAGTTGACTTGGACGTTTCGCTCTGTAGCTTGCAGTTTGTCTGTGGTCTGGTCTTTTTTACACCATCAAACAGTTGATGCTTGAAAAGTTAAACTGTAGGACACCAGCCTCACGCTGACACGTCTGTTTTTCCAGCACTTCTTTATTTTAATTTAACAGGAAAATGTGTTACAGTGAATGCCACATTTAGCATGAATGTCTCTCAATGCGGTCACTTCTCAAACCCAATTCCTTGTAATCATATTTTTAGGTGGCTGTTGGCAGAAATATTTCTTTCATCACTAGTATTTTTAAAATAAAAAATCCCTTGTAGATGTTCTCTAAAGGTTTAGTGTATATTTAATTTGCCTGCTCAATATTAAGTGCTCCTTTTAACCAACAACCCATCACGCCGTTGTGATTGATTTCAGTATTCTAGTGAGTACGAGTGAAAACGTGTCACGCCCTGCTGCTGGTTACTTAAAGCTTCTTTGGATTTTAGTTTGGTAACTGAATTTTATAGTGAAACCTTACACCCTAAAAAGGAAATGCATTTGTAGTTTATGTTGGCTTAAATAAAAATATTGAGAAATCATTGTTTTTTTAATATTAAAACTAAATAATTCCCCCAGTACTCGTCAGATCTTGTCATTTTTCAAATCCAGCTTAGTCAGAGCTTATATCTATATATGAAAATATGGAATTTTAAATATTCTATTTCATGCATTTCTCGTTTTATGTCTTTAATTTCAGTTCTAATGTAATTTTATTATCCCCAGTTTTGGGGAATGTCACCATGGCCATGTCTTCGTCCCTGCGTCGGTGTGTACAGGACTCAGAAACCAGCCATGTTTGTTTAAAAAAATAAATTATTAATAATTCATGAGCCGGCGAGCGAGTGCTCGGAGATGACAGAGCGGTACTGAGTGTAAACAGCACTGGCTGTACTGCGAACACTTGACGCCACACTGTTTGGTCAGACACACATCAAAGTGTCCAACGTGTCGTTTAACACCCTTAAAAAGTCACAGGTACAAAATATATAGATTCTATACTATATTTGCACCTCTGTGTGTGCGAGCGCATGTGTGTTTGTGTTTGTTCGTGTGTTTATGCGTGACTCATTACCACAACATGTTTCCTGTCTTATTAATCACTTCCTCAGTCCCACAGAAGCTGCTTTAAGTCATCCACTAATATTAGTTGACATTAAAAGAGCCCCTTCTGTTTGGTTCATTATTAATGCGTCTTTAATTCCCTTTAACTGAACTGAACTCATGTAAAAGCTTTATATAACACTGTCTGTCACACTGACACATTCCCAGCTAGTCTAAGAACTTCACGTGTTTGATTGTGGCCGCGATCGTTTGATAAAGACGACAAAGGACAGAAGTACACAATTTTTTACAGGATAATAAAACGTATCATATTGCAGGATTGTTTTAGTTGTTATTATTTAAAACAAGCAACTAAATGAGACATTTAGAGTATTGTTTCTGTTTGTTTATTTAAAACGAATCCCTGTTCACTTCTGTTTTTCAGTCCGAGAATGAGAGTCTCGTTCATCGTTTTCTCTGCCCAAGCCAAAGTCCTGCTGCCTCTGACTGGAGAAAGGTACCGAACTCTGAAGTGAACCCTAAATGGCACACATATGTACATAAGTACAGCTCATTGTTTTTATTTTTTTTTTATTTTGGTTTTATCACCAACTTGGCAGCAGCTTTCAGATGATGTTGTAAGAAGCTTTCAGAGTTTTCCACACTCTCCAAACTCAGTCATCCTTTATTTAAGATAAGATAAGACTTTATTGATCCCACAGCGGGGACATTGGTGCGTACCACAGCTCAGGTACAGATAGAATATAAAGTGTATACAATAAAGTCAAGAGTCAAGAAATGCAAAATCAATAAGATAATAAAATATATACATATATAAAACAAAGAGTGTGTTATGGATAGAGGGTTGTGGAAATATGCAAATAATACATTTCAACTATTCTACCACTGCTATTACTATGTAATTAACAGATATCTATAAGTATCTATAAGTATAGACATGTATATGCAAATACACATACACTGTACTCACTAAATATATATATATATATATATATATATACATACATACATACATACATATATATACATACATATACATACATATATATACACATATATATATATATATATATACACGTCAACACATATATAAGGTGCCTTATGCATGAAGTGGTAACTGTAACTTCATGCATAACTGCTTCTTTTTTTTAATTAAAATTGCAGAAGGGTTTTATATTTTAATGTTGGAATTGAGCATTTTCACGTTTTCATCATCCTAAAAAGCTTAAATGTGAGGACCGATGATCTGCATGATAACTATTGATTTAACATTTAAACCCAAAAAAAGAAAAATGTTTATTTACTTGATCTGAATTCCAGTTCTTTAAATTAATATTAAATACTTTGACACTGAATAAAAGCATTTTTAAGTGTCTTTTATTTTTTGGTTTTTACCATTTTAGGGTATAAATAATTTGGCAAGTGGTTTACTGTTATATTTTTATCTGCACTGTCATCAAAACCATATCTAATTTAGCACCATTTTAAAAAATGACATAAATACACTTTAGACAAAAGTGTGATGTGTGTTATTTCTGGAAAGTGAAACTTCGTTTTAATATCAGATTAAGAAAACAGGGGATGCACAGATGATGTGAAAAGACACTGGCATCTGCACTGGAAACATTTTGGAACATGGCTGATGCTGAGAGTTGTTATTATGAAGAATAAAATAAGTGGTTTTTAAAGATGTTGGAAATGTCTTTGTTATCTTTGAACATTAAGCCAAACAGCAAAACTGATGCGAAGAACAAGAACAGTAGCCACCAACGTTAAATGGTGGCGTAACTGTAATGATGATATTGCAGTCAACAAAGCTGATGTTGGCCAGAATAGTGAGTGTCATCATGTAGCTGCTGTAAAGACCTTTTACACATCAGTATCAGTACTGCCAGAGAACACGCTGAAATGTGATTCGGTGTCAACACGTGGCGTGAGCCGCTAAGCGTTTCTTTATATCGTCAACATTTTTAGACACAAGATTGAAGAAGGTCTGCGGCTTCTGAAAGATGTGACTCCAGCAGGTGAAACGTATATGCACAAGGGAATCGAACAGGTTAGTTTTCTCTCCTTTTACTTTGTAAAGTAATCGTAAAACACAAATCTGATAAAATGCTCGTCACCGATCTGATCTTGCAGGCCACCGAGCAGATAAAGCAACAGTCGGTCAAGTCCTCCAGCATCATCCTGGCTCTGACGGACGGGAAACTTGCGGTTTATGTTCATGAACTGACTGTAAAGCAGGTGATTTTCATTCTGACCACAGCTCTAAATGTAGCTTATCTCCCCCCTTCCCTTGCTTTCTTACCTCAGCGTAGTTTAAAATTAAACTCTGCATTTTTCCTCATTCAGAAAATAAAAACCTTTTTATTACTTATTCATTTGCAGAAGTATCTGTTCATCTGTTTATTTGCACTCTGTTTCATGATGTTTTTTCTTTTTCTTTTTTTAAATTTCAACCTGTTGCACATCATCCACGCATTTATTTGAACTGCAGGCTGACGAAGCGAGGAAATATGGCGCTCGTGTTTACTGTGTGGGTATCAAAGACTTTGATGAGCAGCAGGTAAGAGGGCTTTAGTCTTAATCTAAACATAAGACGAGTCTGTCGCTGAATGTGTGCTCAGTGATTCCGGTTCTGGTGTAAGACACATTGGCGTGTTGGAAGAGTGTCAGAAAAAGGTAAACAACATCAGTGCTTTTACCTGTGCGGAAAAACCAAGTGAAGTAGTAGGACACCTAAACATGTTCTCTCTGTCAAACTTTCACCTTTTAAACTCTTGAAGGTGGCCGGAAAAAATAATAATAATTTACATTAAAGCAGAGAACAGAGTCTTCGTGACCTAAAGCTTGAGTTCATGCCAGGAACACCGGATGTACAGTTGAGGGAACATATGAAGTCTTTGGAATTTCCAGGATTTCTGCATCGATTACTCTTAAAATGTTGATGATTCTTCTTCTGTTATTATAGACAAACACCAGCTGAAAATACTTCTAACATATAAATAGTTGTGCTTTTTCTGCCTTTCTGAATGCTTCATATAACTACTTGATGATGTGGAGGAGCTTTGGACCTGGAGCCATATTTCTGGGATGTCTTCATCCCTGTCAGCTTGATCAAATTGTAAATTCAGTGTTTACACATCGATTTCAAGGAGTAGGAGGATGCAGCAAAGCAAAACCAAACCATGATGCTGCCTCCGTCATGCAGAGCGCACTTCCTTTAGTCCTCCACTGTACCACTTTTTACAGGAAAGTCCAGCTTTAGTCTCATTTGCTGGAACCTGAGAGATGCTGCAGTATTTATTTGGAAAGTTTCCTTTGGTTTGTGTCAGTTACTGCGGACACAACCCCTCAGTTCCTTTCGCTTCTTCAGGTCTGAGCTTATAGTGTTTCGTTTTTTCAGGATCGCCTCTGCTAACTGCAGCAGTGCCTGGTTTTCTTCCATTTGTAGACACTTTATGTTTGTATTAATAAACACTCGCTTCATTAGAAATTCCTCTGTAGACTTTTCCAGCTTCTCGCATCTCTGTGGTGCTTTTGTGAAAGCTGCTGTAATCAAAGCTTAGTTTACACCACCCAGCTATTCTCAAGAAAAGCAGACCTCAACAGTAACCAGACTTTGGATGCCTGTGATTATTAGGAACACCTCAATCCAAGCAGCTCGTGGAGAACTTGTAAGCATAAAGGCTCACTTTTTTTCAGCCTGCAGCATGTTATAGTGAATTCGATTTTTTTAAAAAACACAATTTATCATTAATCAGTGCAGAAATCCGTCTAATACAAAGCTTTTTTTCTTGCACCCGTACGTGTGACCAATTCTCTCATCTTAAATCACTCTTGCTTTTCAGGTGTTGATCTTAACCCTACAATGCCCTTTGTATCATATTTGATACATGAGTTTCTGAGACCTCTGTCTCATCAACACGATTAACACTTCCCATAATTTCAAAATGTTATGGACAAAACTCTTTTTTTTGTCTAAAATTAACATTGGCAACAAAAAGTTGCCAAAAACACCCAATGTATCAAATGTGATACAAAAAATATATCATAAAAATAGATCATACACAGCATGATATAGCAAAAAAAATTGTGGATTTTGTTATAATCTCAGTTATACATCTCAGTTCCAAACAATCAGAATTTTCTGGCTATTTTTTGTTGGGTTGGGTCTTACAGGGTAATATTAGTTTCATTCCCAGTAGTCGGTCATTATTTTCCCAAAATAAGCTGGAATACTCTACATGACTTTCTAGGGCATGATATTTAAATATTTATTCTTTTTTTTAGATTACATGATCAGTTATTACTTTTATACTTTTTATTTTTGGACAAGCTTCCTTTTGAAATGGCATAAGAGGGTGCATAAAGGGCGTGCACACTAATATTTCTGGCTCATCGTGTGTTTATTTTTCACAACATTAAAGAAGATGTGGAAATTTAAACCACTCTGAACTTTAAAATAACATTAAATTGAGGTTAATTACCTTACAAATACTTGATACTAGCAATATGACCAAAAAATAAACTAATACACAGTAAATGAAAGTGTGATCATACAGTAATAGTTAAAGTGTGTTTATACTATTAAGCCAGAGTAAATTCTTAAAGGTTGATTTAGCGTGTCGATGTTTAATGTGTAAACATGCTTCAGCCGAGTTATTCTGTACAAATGTAGGAAAAAAGCCACAATTGTTTGATGTTTTTTACACACGGACAGGCCGGCAGGGCCATGAGGAGATTATATTAAGCAGTACAGAGTACACGGGAGTGTAACTATTAAGGCTTGCTGTGAGCATTTGTTGTAATTAGAAACTGTGGAGTAAAAGCACCATTTCTGTTGGCTGTGAAATCGGTTATTGGCTCCTCACACCGTTCACACTATTTTTATTGTATTTATTATTTGTCTCCGCAGCAAATGATGAGTTTGTGCTCATATCGTAAAGTGACGTCAAGAATTTCTTCCCTCTAATGTCACCGATGCTCAGTGCTGTCTGCACTTTTACTGTCACTCTTCCAACATGGTGGCCTGTCCCTTGTAACCATTGGTAACCATCCTGTGATGAGAACTTAAGTCAAAAACAATGGCAATATTGCTCCCAATTTGTGCTGCAATTTTTTTTTTTATAGTTGAGCAAAGTGTTTGCCACAGTCATGCCATCTGTTTGTCTCCTCCTGCCCATAATATGAAAGGAAAGACAGAGCTCAGTCATAAAGAGGAAAAGAGAAAAAGAAGAAAGCCGTGTTAAATCAGCACTGCTCCCTGTTTACTCCATTCTTTCGTGATACCAACAGCTTGCTGAAATTGCGGACACCAAAGACCATGTGTTTCCTGTCAAAGATGGCTTCCACGCTCTCAAAGGCATTATCAACTCTGTAAGTTTGCCTGACGTCTCTTTTTTTGTGTCTTTGTGAGGTAGCTTTGTCGTTCGTGCTGTAGACTAACAAGCTGTGGGTTTCAGCTAAACCTCTCTTCTCCGTATGCAGGCACAGCTCAGCTGCTAACATAGTGCACGCTGTTTGTCAATTCAGCAATTGAGTAAAGTTGTTTCCTTTGGCGTCGTGGACGTCTCTCACAAATTAGAGCAAAACCTCAGTGGACTTCCTGCTACACTGTTTGGAAAATCTCTGTGGAAATAACTGGTCGTTGTGTCCTCATTTTGCACACAAAGAGGGAAATGTCTTAGCCACTCTGTCGCAAATTACACGCTGGGATGGGAACAAGTAGTCACTGTCCATATAGCATGCGCTTCACGCTGTGTTTTTTATTGTGTCACAAGGCGTGAGTGCAGCAGCAGGGCTTCAGTAGAGCTAATTCTCATTTTTTAGATGATTTTTCAAAATAAAAGCTGGTGTAACCCACCAGTGCGACACAGAAATCAGCAAGTCGCCCTCAGAGAGCGAGAGTCCCTTAGACAGTGTTTAAATGACGTTTCACAAACAGCCGCCTCATCCTCTGCCAGCCAGTTAGTTATACTTTCCATGTGCTGCAGCTTTTAGCCTGAGTGCTGTCAGCCAAGGTGGGGGTTTGTATGGCAACATTTTTACATGAGTCTGAGCCCAGAGTCCTGCAGAGCACTCTGACCCGAGCTGGACTTGCATGAGCTGAAAAGGCCAGCAGTGTTTAGGAAAAGAGCAGAGCTAAATGTTGCTGTCAGACATGCAGCTGGAAGCACACAAAGCCAAAGGGTGCGACTTGTTTCTGTGTGATGCAAAGAACCACGAGCTATGATTGATGGCTCTACTTTTAAAACGACTGTGATGTACAGGAAAGTGCTGCTTTCTACCTTTGTCTTGTGAATGCAAAAATAAATGGGTAAGATGGAGATACTTCATGCCAGTTCTTTATAAATGTGTTAATTTTATAGTTTATTTAGACACAGAAACATATAAAGCTTTTAATTTAAGCACTGCAGCTGCTGTTAGTAGAGTCTCGCGCGTGCATGTGCAGCCACGATTCATTGAAAGCAGCTGTAATTGTTGTTGAACTATTGTTGAGTGTGAGTAACCACAAAGATGAAAATGTTCTCATGTGTAAGTCCAAGAATACTGTCAACTGTAAGAAGTACAGACACCCAGCTTGTAACAGTTGAGATTAGAAGATGAAAGATTTTGGGGTGAAGGGTGAACATGATTACTGATATTTTGAAGAAAATGCTTCAGTCTGTTTATTCTATCAGAAAGAGAGCTTTGTTCACAGGGCACTCTTGCCGCTAAAGGCACATGTGCGTGTTTTTTGTGGTCTCGAGACGCTCCAACCGTTATCCAAAGCGTCTGAAAGCCTGTCCGAGAAAGTCCAGGACAACAACAAAAAAGCTCGTCCCCTCAGAAGAGGAGCTGAGTGCAGTGACGCTTCCAGCATCCAAATGAAACGAGGAGCATTCCTCTCTGATTACTAATACCGGATTCCTGACTAGTTGGCCTTCTTGCTTCTCTGTTGGATTTTGAGGATTTGAGATCATCTGTGCAGCCTTTTGCTGCAGGATCCACCCCGCCTCTGTGACCAGCAGGAAAAAGCTCAGCAAAGTTGGGTTTCTGCACCCTCGTTTATTTCTTCTGCACTGGCCCTTTGTTGTCTGAGCTGCAGGCCTTTTGGGAAAGCCCCAAATTCAACTGCTATCAGTAACTTCCTTTGCTACTGGACTGTTAAACTCTGCACCATTAGTTGTTATCTTGTGGCACTTTACTGCAAAATAATGCATATGACAAAAAGTTCATTACCATATGAACCTTTCCACTTAATTATTTCCACAAAGTGATTAGACCAGCCTCATCCTTGCAGAAACCCCAGCCAGTTACAACACTGGCTGAGATATTTGGATGACTTTGGGTATTTGGACGCCTGCCTCCTTTTCCCTCTGCAGCCCGTAAATAATGTTTGTCACTAGATCCCAGAGAAATGAATAGCTGCTGTTTGAGTTGAAGCAAACGGAGGCCTCTAATCTCAGCATTCAAAGCTTATATTTTAATATCTTCAAAACACCGAGGATCTAGTTTGTGGATCCTCTAACCCAAACAATTTACCAAATTTTCTTTAAGAGTGAAATTTTTCTCTATGTGCGAGATGGAATTTCTTCGAGTGGAAAATTTCACTAGATGGAAAAACAGTGTAATTCCTGAGGTCCTCCCATTATTTTAAGCTTAGGGAGGCAAACAGTCAGTTGTTGTTTTTTTTATTTCCCCTTTTTTTTTTCTCTATCGCACTGCCAACGAAGTAATTAGACCGGGAAAATAGTGGCACAGAGGAACAGCAGCAGATCCTTTTCCCTCCCAGCTGTCATCTACAACCCTCTCCCCTTTTAACAATTCCATATCAAACCGTCATATTTAATAAGGCTGCTGTAAACACTTCCGTCTTCCTCTTCTCAGATTGAAGTTTAACCCAACATCAAATGAAAGGTTCAAGTGTCCTATATTGCAGTTAATATGCTTCTTTTTACTGACTGTGTACTGGGATTTGCATAGTTTGTCCTTTGTTGATTTATTGAATCATAGCCGATAGTGCGGCTCCATGACAGTGGGCTCACACAGGCTCTTTATATGGTAATGCAGGATCCCCGAGGTTTTTAATCGAAGTGAGGAACAGTAATAGTCTTGCATAATTTTCCCATAAAAGCTGACACAGCTGCTGTTCTACCTCCTGTTCTCCTCACCGCTGATATTCAGCGCTCTCCTTTAGCCTCCAGGTCCAGATGAGGAGCAAGACGTTTCTCAGGTGTTGCACTCTAATCTGTTTTCTAAACTTGACAGAGTCGATAACGGTCAGGACTTGATGTATTTATTCTCAGCCCTCAAGCAGTAATGTTTGCGTTTCATTTCCCCTTCCCCTCTTATCCTCAAGATATTAAAGAGATCGTGCACAGAGATCCTGAGTGTGGAGCCCTCCAGTGTCTGTGTGAATCGTAAGTAAATCCTGATCAAGTTTTCGGAACTCCTCCACAGGAATCTTTTTGTTTTTACATATGCTGAATGAAACGATGACATCCTTCCAACAGTGTCGAGCCTGCTCATAGACAAGTAAAACTTTAATGTTGGTAGTGCAAAGTCATATGAGAGGCCATCAGAAGAAAGTCGAAGACTTTTAAAATTTTTCGGATTGATATGTTTTGGGTAAAATTCCTCCTCCGAGCTTGTCTGCTGTTTGCTTACATTCCACAGAGTCCTTTGATATTGTCCTCAGAGGGAACGGCTTTGCCCCCGGACGCAGCAATGAGGGCGTCGTCTGCAGCTTCATCATTGGCCAGCAAACCTTCAGTAAGTGGAGAAAACCCAGAGTTTATATACATACACCATGTAGTGAGGTGCTCAAAGTCTTTTAATGTCATAACTCACTTCCTTCAGGTGGACTTAATTAGACTGGTGTGTGCAGTAAACTGATGGGCGTTAGTTAATCTAACATGGTGAGCATGCAGTATTCAACTCTGCACAGTTATTGATTAATAATTTAAAATGGCTCTTAAATATACAACACAGGTTCCAATCATAGGACAGTAACTCCCCTTTAATGAACTGCTGAAGCCAGATATGTCAGGTATAATCGTGATTACCCATGACCAGAATGATGTCCTGACGAGCTCGTTACATACTGCACAACCGAGTAATCGTTGCAGCTAAGCTGTCAAATGATCATTGGCCCAGTCCTGTTATTCACACAACACATTCACATCTAAAACTTTTGCAAATATTTGCTCAGATTTGTGTTTTTACAGTGTCGTAAGTTTAAATTTTGCTCGTGGTTTTAAAAAAGCTACCAGGGAAGTCGAAAATCATAAAGAGGAAGTCAGCATGCCCGCAAAGGAATTTTTTTTATGAAGATAATATCATGTGGCTGGCTACCACATCCTGTCCATCCAGTCTTTTTTGTACAGAAATATTTTCTTTGCATGACCCGTATTTCTTTGGGAAATATATTTACTGGAAGGAGCAATCTTCTGACTAATGGGTTCAAAATTAAATTGAGTTGAATCTTCCCGTTGCTCACACGGCAGGACCATTTTTTTCACGTCACGTCTTCTGAAATGTCTTCTTTATTTATATGCTGACAAACAGTGTTGGTCAAATTACTTTAAAAAAGTAATTAGTTACTTAGTTACTTTTTGAAAACATGATACACAACCTGAATATGTCATAAAGCAATAGATCTTTCAGCCCAGTTCTATTTTTTCTGCATAAGCCATCATAAAAAATGTAATTACATGAAAAAGCCTCTTTTTAAAAATTGTTTTTTTTAGTTTAAATCTTTTAATTTTATGCACATTGCATCAAGCAAAAATTAAATTATATGCAACAGTCTTTGACCTGAAGAAATTCTTTAACATTTAACCCTATTTTCTGCATATTCCAGCATATAAAGTAAAATATTTTTTTGTGTTTACACTCTTTTAAATAGATGCAAGTAAAACACAGCAGAAAATAAATAAAATCAAAGATTCAGTGGCACTGAGTCCTGTCGCTCTTAAATCTATTGTCACCTGTTTAGCAGGAGTGGGGCAGGTGGAGGTTTGCCTGGTGCCACAGCGGTCATGTCAGTGGGGGGATCCGGGGGTTTCTCTGTGAAGTTCACATTCCCGTGGCAGCGTGCTCGGTGCTCGCTCAGAAGTTTAGGGGGTTTTTTCGCTGTAAAAAGAAGTTTTCTTCCCACGCAGAGTGTACAGCGGACGCTAATGTTTTTGTCACTTTTTACAGAATCAAAACTCAAAGTAATGTGAGTACTTCCACGCTTTAAATGCGGCATGGTCGTTCTCTCTCCCACACTCCACATTATCCATTGTTGATCTACACACGTCTGTTACCATGAATGTCGCACACAAACAAAATCACGGTTTAGTAACGCAGTAACGTAGCGTGCTTACAGGAAAGTAACAGTAATCTAATTACTTTTTTGCAATAGTAATCCCTTATTACTCGTTGCTTGAAAAAAGTAATCAGATAACAGTAACGCGTTACTGTACTGGCGCCTCAATGGACCAATGCGCGATGGGGAGAAACTCCCAACAATAATATGAACCCTTATGAGCAAGCACTTGGCGACAGTGGGAAGGAAAAACTCCCTTTTAACAGGAAGAAGCCTCCAGCAAAACTGGGTTTAGAGAGGGGCTTCCATCTGTTGTTAGAGGGGAAAGAGAAGAGAGCAGAGGCAGATGGGACAAACGGCGCACATGGGAAAGAACAAAGCAACCACCAAACCTTAAAATGTGTACTGTGGACATTTTTCTTCCAAAAATTTGGAAAATAACCCAAAACTTGCAATAATAATTGCAGACTAACCCAAAATCTCAGCAATGCCCTAAAAGCAAACAGTAAGTGTTCCATCTGCACTGAGCTCAGCAAATTGTGTTTAACGTTTTTGTACGCTGCATCCTGGAATAGCTATCTGCACTCTGATTAAAGTTTTCCCCAGAGCCACACTCGCAGTAACAGACACTCCACCCTCCTTCTCCACTGCTATGAATGGATCTTATGTGTGTTCATTTATAGTGGAAAAACTATGAGGATTTATTGTCTTTTAAGGACGTAACGTGAGCGACACAGACATGGAATACCGTATGTGTTGGAAAATCTTCATCTCGCTGAGATGTGAAATATTCAGAGGTCGGAAATGGCAAAACAAACCCGGCCCGGACATGTCTGTTATCTCACTCATCTCAATGATCTGAATTCAACAGAAGGAGGGGGGGATGTACAGTAGGTCACCGCGCTCCTTATTTTGTGCTTGCAGTCTGTTCTGATAAGAAATCCTTTTTTTAGGAAGCAAACGGGATTTGGCACCTAGAGCCAATCTTTTAAAGCTCTCATTTGGCCGTGGGATCTGTGGGATCGGTGACTGCCAATGACAACACTTCCATCCTTGACAAGTTATTTTTGATTTTCAACATTTCAACTTGACTAAAATACTTGGAACATATTTTTTCCCTTTAAAAAATAAATTCATCTGATTTAGGAAGCGGCCATTAGCAGATGTCTTCCTGTTAGTCCTTTCTCAGTTTAGGCTGTCTCACATTCGCCCACTTGGGGCTATTTATTCCCTTACTGGCTTTTGCATGTGTTCAGTCCAGACCTTTTTAACAGTGGGGCACCTTATAATTATGGACAAGCATCATGGCAGCTATGGAACACAGCACATATGTGAAGCAGATGCTTCAGTCAAACCAGTTGGATCCCTCTGTAGAAAAGGAGGAACAAGTTTCAATCATCAGAGTGACCTCTGTGACTGGAGACGCTTCAGGTTTTTGTCAACCTGTGCTGATGAACGCTCTCAGATTATAATCCAATCATTTATTTTATTTTGTGCCCAATCGAGTCCCAGTTCCAAAATCTCATAGGATAAAAAATCCTGAGCATAGAAGAAATGTTCATTAATACAAGTCAGTTAAAATGTGACAATATCACTGATTTTTAGTCAAATGAGATAGAATTGTATACAGGTCTATATAACACAGAGGCTGACAGACGGCTGTTGGTTGCCAGAGAACCCCAGAACTGGCAGGTTCACCATGAGCGGAGGTCATCCTGTAGGGCTCTGGCAGCGCTGCTTTTGTTCCTCCTCTCACAAAGCAGCAGATACCTGTCTTACTGTTGGATTGATGCTGCCCCTCTCCAGCTCTCCTTATGTAACTACTGCTCTGCTGCACACTGTTGAGACTATACTGGGCGAGACCGCAAACCCAACCTGTATTGGACGCAGTTACCATCTCATGTTACCAGTAGACCAGAACTAGAGAACAATCGGTCAGGAAGGTAAGGAGAGAGCAATGGTCTGTGTCCACCACCATCAAAAATTTTTGTCTTGTTTTTGGTCCTCCAGTGGACCTGTTGTGTTTTAAATCACACCAGAGCAGGTGAAATGGATTCGTGATGGTTTACACTTTCTAACGGGACAGTTTAGTTTAACTGGCTTTGTGTTACACCGTAATGATCGAGGGTTTCCTTCATGTTTGGGCTGTGTAGACAGCACAAGCACAGATACATAAACAGATACTGTGTTACAATCCGTAATCCATACTTACCTCATTAAACAATCTGCAAAGTTAATAATAAAACTTTTTTTTTATTTCTTCCAGCTGAGAAGCCGAGCACGGTGCATAATGATTATCTGCAGTGTCCCGCCCCGAAGCTCTATGAAGTCGGACAGTAAGTAGGACGTTGTTTTATTGTTGGAGGAATTCCATTATTGTCGTATATGGAGAAGCCGTCACAAACAGTGGAATCTCTGCTAACAGTGATGCTAAAATATCAGAGAAAGCTTTATGTAATATAGTGTAATGCATCATATTGTTGTAAATGTTGTGTAACTGTTCTATTTAAACCTTTTTGTTTGAGTCATGAAGAGGAAAGATCAATTTGACTGAGTGTAATTATTTTATTGTAATCGTGATTTGAAAATCAGATACATCACCTATGACAGATGACATATGTGTCAGTCATGTGTGCGGTGCTGTCCACAGCTGTGGCTTTGATGTTTTTATTACACACTTTCTTTATCGAAACAGCGTTTTAACGTTTGGCTCACTCACTGTCAGTTTGCTTGAGAAAGGTTGAAGGGTTTTTTCTTACATCTCTTCCTTACTTTTTACATTTTAAGTAGTTGCCTAGGTAACGTGATGACATCACTATGTCCACAGAGATGAAACCCCTCACTGACCTAACATGTACTTGTGTGCTAAGTTTGGTTGCTCAACAACTGATCGGGCAGAAGTTCATGTGTGTATCATGTAGAGCTCCAACACAACAGACCTCCAGATATGATGCAAAGGCGAGGTCAGCTAGAGGTTATGCTTCCGTGCACACCTTTAATTTAATTAAGACATTTAAAATTATTCAAGGTAAATATACATACACTTCAGTATATTCTTTTTTTGCCATAACACTTGGTGAGCATGAACAAAAGTGAACTTTCTTGGCTGTAAATATTCACTGTGTGTGGAAATGCAGCAGTGTCTTCAGGAAGCATGTTCTCAGAAACATATGACATGATATATGCAGCTCATTTGTGTTTCTATAGATACATTTATGTTTTCATCTTGGCACGATGACAAGAAGAGACGTGTGAAGTCTCAATGACAGGATCGCGCTGGCGTCTACAAATAGAGATAATCTAAATAGATTCAATATGCTGCCCTATAAATTGTTACGGCAAAGGAAAGAAAGGAATGTTGTGTACGATAAATGCCAGATCTCAGTGTTTGTTTTTCAGCTTTGTATTGAATTCGGGAAGCTTAACTCAGTCGGTGAATCATATATAAAGTCACGTCCTTTGTAGTAGTTACTTCCCCTTTCTGACATTACCCACATCAAGAATCTTCCCCCCAAAAAAGCAAACTTCCCTTTTCTGGAGAATTTAAGCTTCTTTTGTGCAGCTCAGGTCTCTGTGTTTGTTTGTTTTCTTCTTATTTTTATTTAAATCTATCACACGTCTCTAAAGTTTTACTGAAACATTGAAGTCTTGGTTTCTCTCGTGCACATTTTCTATTTTTTTCCACTCAGTTTTTCAAAAGTCTTTTGTGCAAATAATCAGCTCCTAAGTCTGTAAATTAGCTGTATGTTAAAACGCTAGCGTAAAGACGCAGTAAACAGTGTAGAAGAGACAAACAGCCCATACATACAAGCCGCAAACACTCGAGTGAAAACAGTGCAAATACGCGTTTATTCCAGCCTGCGTTGCTATTGTTTGATTTTAACGGCATCTCTTATAATCCCAAACCATAGCAGATGATCACTAAGGCATTATAGATGGAACAACAGATTTTAATGTCCTTGCTGACTGCAATCCAATCAAAAATGTATGATTATGAGTGCCGCTGGCTCCTGAAGGTCTTCCAGCTCCAAATGAGATTGTGTATAATACAGTATGACGGCGGCGATGCCGTAACTACACCGATTCAACTTGAACCTCACCTCAGTTAATCCACTCATGTCAAAAATCTAAAGTGTTCATGAAAACATGATATTTTCAGACATTCTTTATCATCAACAGTCATTTTTTTAATATTTTATACCCAAGAGAAACAGTGGCCTAAACTACAGAGAAGAGATGGAAAAATACACATACAGAGTCTAAGAAACATCATTTAAATGCAAACACATACATCAATGCATTAATAACACAGGTCTGAAAAAAAATTATTTTCAGTTGCATGAGATATTTTTGGTCAATTTTATGGATTTTAGGGTGCTGAATCCAAAAATGATCTCCATTTCCATCCATCACGTACAGTTTTTTGCAAAACACAAGGAGTTTACATTAAATAAACTACAGCAGCGATGAAAAAAATCAGTTTTTTATTACAAGCAACTACGCATAATTTTTCCGAGATTCCTTACCTTTCACTATGAGCAAAATAAACCTGTTAGGACCTGCTGCCCCCCCCCCCAATTCCTCGCATTTTCTGTTTGTATTTCTCTTGAGTCTCGCTTTTAAATTAATGTAAGAAATCATTATTGGATGTGGTTTTTTGACTCAAGTATAGATACCAGATTTCAGTTTAAACTATGCACTTAATTACACTAAAAGCATGAGTTTGGCAAGGAAACCTATCGAGATTCAATTCAATTCAATTTTATTTATATAGCCCCAAATCACAACAACACTCGCCTCAAGGCGCTTTATATTAGACCCTACAAGATGGAATTTTAAAAATATTTTTCCTGGTTTCAGCGAGTAAAAATCTATAAGACAGTCAAAAAATCCTATGCAGTTTTTTGGTTGCAGACCTGTACAGTACAGAAGCATGCATTTAAAAAACCCTCAGTGTTTTTTGTACTGCTTATAGATGGAATTGGTTATTTTTCTGTTTTATTTTCAATGTATAAAAGCTAAAAAGATCTTTTCATGTTTTTATAAGGGAGTAAAAAGATCATTTACATCACTATATAACTATCAGTTGTTTTGATTGTGGATAAATCTATCAAGTCGTTATTTGATGGATTTAATAGATTTATCCTTGTTTTCTCAATTGAATGCCACAAAAATCCCAGATCCCAGATTATATGGTTAGGTACCTTTAAATCTCTTCAACCGGGAAGAATTCAGTGATTTTAATATAAAAAAACATAAATTCTTATATTTTGGAAATTTGAAAGATCATTTTGGCCATTTTGCATAAAATAAAATGATATTAGATCATAATTATAGCTGGTTATTTATTGTCTGATTATTTTAGCACTGCAATAACTGAACAGAAGAAGGAGCCTGAAGTTGAAAAGGTTTCTTAAGAATTCTAGAAAGGTCATTTGACACGTCTGTAATTTTTTACTGCACAGATGAAGTTGTGAAGTCATGCATATATTTTATATTTTTATAGAGTTTTGAGAAGCGTTGAGGATTTCTCAGCATTTCAAAGCGTCTGCTGGACTTTGTCCAGGTTCTTTCTCCTGAGTCGAGGTCAGGGCAGCCAAACACAATGTTTTGGTTCAGCCTGTAAAAAGATGAAGCGGACTCCCTCCATCACAGGTCTCCAGCACCTGATATGACCTGAGCTGACACTGATGTTACGTACCCGCCATTTGCAAAAGGCCTGCTTAATTAACTCTTGGCTGCCGATGATGACCCATTAAGTAGTTAGCTGGTACGGGTGGTGAGTAAACACATCTGCTGGAGGGGCTTTAAAAGGATGTGCGACAGATGCAGCCGTTCCCTTTTCCGTGCTCTCCATTTAAATAATTCACCATGCAGTGACAATCCCTGCACCCCGGACCACCTGCGTGGAACTCCAGAGCCCAGAAACTTCCGTCTCCTTCCATCTGTCTGCTTCTGCTCCATCACCACTGCCGCCGCAAAGGATGCTCCTTTAACACGGCTCTACTCAGCCGGAGAAGAATTGTCATTTCATCGCACAATCCTTTTCCCCCTTTCCAGCCATGTTTTGTTACACATGGGGCCTTGTCCTCGGCGAGCACTGCTTGAATTTTTGTTTTTGCCTCACAGATATAAGTTGCTGGGGAACATATTTCAGATACAGCAGTCGACTGAGTTGAGGTGCTCAGCTGCGGCTTCTTGTCCCGCTGGGGTCCCGGGGCACACGGCACCACATCTAGCTTCGGCGTCCAGGAATCAGAGCGTCCTCGGTCATCGAGCTGTGCAGGAGCACTCACGGCAGAGGCATCATCTGTGCTGACAGCTGTGGCATCAGGCTTGAAACTCTGGCATCTGCTGACACTCTATGCTCCCTCCTCCAGCCCTCCATGCGCATCCCCATTAGGAGACCCCGCACACCCCGCTGGGGCTCCTCACGAAGTGTTCTCACAGTAATGGTGGAAACAAAAAAAAATACCTGAAGAGGGAGGTGACAGCTGCTTTACACAGCAGGTGCAGTAGCTAACGCTGATATGCCGGTGGATAAATAAGACGTGGTGCTGCAGAGAACACCGTCACCCCGTGTGCTCCCCCGGGGGGTATCAAGATGTTTTGATTGAAATGTCCTATTGTCTGAATATCCCTTCATGTTGCAGCACAGGCCTGCTTCGTGTCCGTTGATTGGTTGTAACATGATCTGAATCTGGATCTGGAACCGACCGACCGTGCCTGGGCCAACCTCATCAAGCAGCCCAGGGCACTTTATACTTAACAGCGCCAATGCTCAATCACTCTGTTCAAATTCACTCAAACCTGTTGTAGGTGCAGGTCACCTAGTACGAGTGCACATATGTCACCCATCTCTGCTTTGTGTCTCCATTAGTCAGGTTTGTCCAGGAGTTTGGTGTTTCTTTTAACTTTTTTTCTTGGTGTTTCTGATTAACTGTAAAATTGGTAGAATATTTTATATTCCATTAATGTTTGTATATGTGTGTTTTTGCTGCTGATACAACCAAATTTCCCCTTGTGGGACAATTAAAGGATTATTCTATTCTATTCTATTCTATTCTAATGCAGATATCTCTAAAAGCCTTTTTGACTGTCTCAGTAAATCTGTCCAACCTTTGATCTTCACCGATGGTTAAACAGATCCCTTTCCTACATGACTTTGGGAATCTTTTTGCCACATTTTCTAGACTAGAATAGCGGCGAACCCTGTTTCCTGTCTCTTAATAAGATCCATCCATGAGAGGGAATGTACGTGGAGCTGAAAGTACCAATCAGAAGTGCTCTCAGTTGGTATTATCTCCATATTGGATTATTGGTTATAAGAAGCCGGTCAATATTCCAATTTTGTACGGGGAGCCAATTTTTAGAGTAATAGCGGTTGTCTCGTCTGGACCACATTCTCTCATCTGCTGTCCAGGCTTCGTGAGGCGATCCCTCCCATCAACTGAGCTTCTTCCCGTCCTTCAGAACTTCTGCCACACAAACACATACAGACTGATGATTCCTGGATGCCGGGTGACAGGCCCCACATATGCTCTGCTGTAAATTATTCACCCTCCTCAATTTTCACATCTTTAAGGGAAGTTTGAAAGCCATTAGCGTCACCATTGTCAGCCGCTCCAGCTGCATCGCATCACCAAAGCTTAGCGTCACAGAAGGCCTACCTTCTGATGAATTATAGCGAGCCTGGGGACAAACTTTTTCCAATGCGGAGCCAGAGGTCTGCGGCGGGAAGGAGCCTTCGGCCGTTCAACCGGTGTCCCTGGGAAGCAGTGTCTGTTTTTGAGCGATCCCTCGGCCCTGTGACAGTCTGCCCTTTCAGCTCCCATTTATTCAAACATAACTACAGACCCACCAGCAGCTGCAGCTCTCTCCTCAGTGTCACTCATTGGCTTTTACTGTGGAAAAGTTAAATGACAGCCTGCTCTGTTTTCAATTATTCAGTTACTGGGTTGCCTCTTTAAATTCTTTTAAACCTTTTACCCCCCCCCCCCCCCTCCCTCCATAATCACATTGCTAATATTGCATTTAAACATTTTTAAAATGAACTTTACAACTGACTAACGAAAGTCATAGATTCATATTCTGCGAGCAGCAGAGTGACTAATCATTAGAGCAACACTTTAATAGATTTGGCCAATTACTATATTCTTTTGGTCGTCTTCATGGAAATAAAAGTGTGTAAAAGAGAAGAGGATCTATGACTTATGCCTCTGTGTCAGAGCAGATTCTGCCTACTCAACAGTAACTTGGTAAATTAGCAGTCAGTGTCTCAGAGAGGGAGGAGAAAAAAAGGCCTCGCTCACTATGGTTGGGTTGCGGTGCGTTAAAGATGTCCGGCGTTGTCGACCGAGGGAGAAGTGGGTTCGTCAGTGTAACTCGCTTGGGAGCTTTCCCCCCTACACACTGCGGGTTCCACACCTCCAGCTTGATTAACAACCTGCCCACCATTATCACGGATTGATGGTGTCAGCTAAATTAGCCTCTCCCCTCACCCATTCAGCGCGAGCGCTTAGTTAACATGCAGGGACCTAGAACATCTTCGCCGAGCTACAGAGGCGTGCAGCGTTTCCAGTGATGTTTCCTGATGGAAGCAAACTGATTCTCATTCAAAATCTTCAGTTTTCAACTCTTAAAGTTACCATTCATTAATTTTCAGTCTAAAAAAGACCTTTTTCTTTGTGTAGGTTTAAAGGCTGGTAGTACATTACTAACAGTTTAAAGGAACCTTAAACAGGTCAAGTAAAGCCAGTTAATGATTTCTGAAAACTTCTCCCACATGCTTTTGCCTCGAATTGCAAAGTTAATCTGTCAGCGTAACATAATTGGTCAGTTCCAGTGAAAATATTGTAAAAACACCATGACTCAGAGTTATTGAGCAAGTGTGCATTATATGCTATGGCCCTCACAGTGACCAGATCTCATCCCATTTGGGTACATTTGTTTATATGCAACCTTGGCAGGCCTGGCTTCTTTTCATTTTTCTTTAATGTTGTCTTTTTTAATGCTGTCTGGTAGTGCAGCCGTGTTACAGTAACATTCATTGCAAATTTTGATGTCACCTAAAACAGTGGTCCTCAACCTTTTTTGCGCCACGGACCGACAATATTTTCA
Organism: Pelmatolapia mariae; assembly: GCF_036321145.2. Classification (NCBI taxonomy): domain Eukaryota; kingdom Metazoa; phylum Chordata; class Actinopteri; order Cichliformes; family Cichlidae; genus Pelmatolapia; species Pelmatolapia mariae. Next base: position 1,542,918 of record NC_086237.1, on the reverse strand, counting down.
CGGTCCGGCCTTTAAGGTGTCGCGGATAAATACAACAACAGATTTATTCATAACACACGGGAAAAGACCCAGGGAAGCCGAGCTAACGATAAAAACGATAAAATAATAACGATAAAAACCATGAAAACCATAAATTTCACACCCGACCCTCAACTCTGGCGGCCCGGTACCAAACAACTTGGCCCGGGGGTTGGGGACCGCTGACCTAAAACTAAAAAAACATTACATTTACTTATTATTTTGTTCATCCTGCTACGTTGTAATCCTTCACTGACTGTCACTATAAAAGTGTCAGTGTATCTGCAGCACACATAACAGAATAGAATAAATGAATAGAATATTTTACCCTCTGTAGCATTGCCTAAAATGCATCAGCTGCTTAAATATGAAAGACCTGCATCACATATCCAATAAAGATTTTATTTTATTTTTTTAATATAGCTTTATTAAGTAATAGATAATCTGGAAACACAAGTTGATCATCAACAAGTTGGATGAGGTGTCAGAGCGGATCCTGCTTAAAGGTCGCTGCATTGTATTTTAAATATTTAGCGCAGTAAATAAGGTGAGGTGCAAAAAAGTCAGTTTCGAATATTTAGACGGCATAGTAAAGGACACATGGTCTGGTCGCTCATCTGTTCAGAACCACAGGAGAATTGGTGGCCCAAGGCACTGCCTGAGGCAAAATCCACAGCAAAGAGAGCACTCTTGTTATTATTCCACTGCACCATTTTTAATGCAGGCCTCCCCTGTACACTGCCGTGCACTCACAGCTGGCCCCTCGCACACAATACCGCTCTGCGTACTTCTTTCTCTCGCCTCTTTTCTTTTTGTGTCGGAGGGAATATTTCAGGCGTTTCATTTGTTCCATATCCTGAATTCTCATTAAACCTGCGGTAATTGGATTGGGCATAATAGACATATGGAAATTGCGGTGCCGTTCATCATTAGGGTTTTAATTGCGCCCATTTTGGCTTTGCATTTTTCTCTCTAAATAAGTCTTCGGAGTTCAGGAGCCTTGTTACTGCCAGTCACGTTACTTCACCCACACACGATGATTATGTGATAATGACAGGATTTCCTCCCACTGAGTTCGACCATTTATTTAATTCTGATTGTTGTCTTTATTGAGCATTGTGCTAACATGACTGCAGGACTTATTAGCGTTTGTGAGAACAGGATTTGCGAGAGCAACAATAGAATTATAGAGCTCTTCTATTTTTAAAGTCTTGATGCAGAGCAAAGTATTATCAGGGAGAACAAAATTGTTTTCAATAACACTCAACACATATTGGTAGATTGATTAAACACACACACACACGTAACACGGTAGAAGAGAGACAGGTAAAAATAATAATGTTGCTTGGCAACAACTCGTTACTCGTTACTTAAAAAGCAATTAAAGCTTCCCAAACAGTGCTGGTACCTCTAAGACGGCGGTGTCAAACATGAGGCTCGGGGGCGAGATTTGATGATCCCGTTTGGCCCTCCGGATGGCTTCGCCATGTGATAAAATTACAGTGAAGTCATTAATTACACGTTTTTGTTAAAAACAAACCACGTTTCTGTTTACGGTGTGGTAATGCATGACCAGCATAACTACACATGAGTAAAAATGTGTGCAAATCTGAGCAGGATCTTTGATTCATATTAGATACAAAAGCTTCAGTTAAATTGTAACTACTCCAGCTTTACTGAATGTACAAAAACTGAGATACATTCTGTGTTTTTCTGAAGACATCTCAGGCTGTTTGTACAGGGATGGCTCATTAAATTTGAAAATTAAATAGAAAAAGCTTCTAGAATTATTTTTGGCATTTAGGCTTTATTAGAGAGGGAAGAGGAGAGAGAGGACAGGAAACCAGGGAAAGAGTGGGGTGACGTGCAGAAAAAGATCTGGAGAGCAGACTCAAAGTTGGGCTCCTGCAGTAGCCTTCAGCCAGCAGGTCGGCAGCTCAGAACAGACTTCTTTATACTTATTAAAAAAATGAGAAATTTAGAGGCGTGTGTGTTTTATATAGGCTGTGATGCTGTAGTGTTACTGCTTCCTCAAAGTGGGACCAACTGGACTAAAATGAGTTTGACATCATTGCTTTAGGATGTTAAAGGCCAGCTTATGTGAGGGGGGGTGGGGGTTGAATAGAGTGTCTCTGAAACATGTGTCCTAGTATATTTAAGGATACTTTGCAGTACTCCAAAGGGGACTGGAAAATAAAAAGTCATGTATAGTTAATGAATTGAATTACCTTATAATAAAAAATTACAATATTCAAAATTTCATTTTATTATTAAATCCTGATTTTATGGACACAGGTGATTTTTTTTTTTATTTGCACTGGTTGGGGGTCAAAAAAACATTTCAGAGAGGGTACAGTATTTTAGGAAAACTGCTGAGGTGACATTTAGCACCTGTAAGACAGGACTGAGGGCACGATGTTGCAAAAAGACAAGCTGCAGCGCGATGCTTGTCCTTCTTGGAGATTAAAAAGATATCAGCTGAGACCCGATGTTTACAGTTGAAGTATCTTTAATCACATAGTTTCCAAAAACAGAAAACATATGACGAAAATTCCAACACAGGGAACTTCCCTGGAAATGCAAACGTGTTTTTCTTCTCTGACAAACGTGGGAGAACTGGCAGGATAAAGTGAGACGAGGTTTTAATGGTGTTTCCTGTGGTTTCCTTTAATTTCCTCTGATGCTAATTAAACTCTTTCCTTTACAGGAAAATGGATGTTCTCATCAGCCTAAACAACGGCAAGTCCTTCATCTCGAGTGCCTACACCATCTCTGCTACCACATGTGTGAGTTTAATGCTGAGCTCTGATATTTCATATTTCAGATTAAACTTAAAGTCCCTTTAATAACATGAAGCTGCGTTTCCCGATTTTATAACTGAGGAAGTGACGCATAAAACATGGCCTGACTACATGGTTACAAGTTTTCCTGTTATGTTTCAGCAGAACTTCCTTTTTTTCAGTGTTTCTCATATGATGAAGCAATGTCATAGTTTTATAGACACTTTGCGGTTATATAGAACATCTGGGAGTCACGCAATTCCTGATGATGAAAAATTTGTGAAACATCTGCTCTTTTGTAAGAAGATACGCTTGCTCCGATTTAGCTGTTATCGACCGCGTGTTCCCCTTTGTTTCTATTTCGTATTCCTTCTAACAAACTTTTAATATTTGTCCTCCAGCTTTGACACATCCAGTTGTTTCCAGCTGTGTGACTGTTTTGTCTTTTCCTTCTCTCCTTCAGTCGGACGGTTTTGTGGTGGCGATAGTCTTCCTGGTGCTGTTCCTCCTCGTGGCCCTGGCCCTCATGTGGTGGTTGTGGCCTCTGTGTTGCAAAGTGGTGAGTGCTGCTACACCGCCTATAACCAGCACAGTCATGTTTGGTCAACCAAAACTGATAAATGAATTAAATCTGGCTTTGAGCGGAGATGAGAGCAGGTTCTCGACTGTGGGGGGAAAACCATGCTAAAGTGTTGCCTGCTCTTTGTTCTGCCTCGTTCTATAAATCTGATGAGGATAAACCCTATCACCCACTTTTTTTTCTCGTATTGCTCTGACAGCTGTAAACATCCTGTTGCGGCACATGCAGCACCGCCTTGCTGAAAAAGATGAGGTCACTTGAAAAAGCACAAACTGTCTTGTAAAGTCTGACTTAATTTGGGTGAAAGATGGAGTTTAATCACCAGTTAAAAAGCACAAAGAGGTGACGGGCAGGCTCGGTGTTATTCACCAGGCCTTGCCGAAGGGAAGTGGTGCCGAACATCTGTTCAAGCTTGTCACCTCCCGCTTACCGCGATAAGTCACACTGGTTTAGCAACACCGCAGAGGAACAACCTCAAACAGGAAGAATGTGAAGAGGCCACGTCCTGCAGACCAGCGGCCGATTGCTGCACATGCTATATTTTTGGACAAGTGGAGAAGTCGCTTTACGCAAACAGACTGTTAAAAACAATAACATAGACCAGCAGCAGAAAGATGTGAGTGACAGATTGCATGAAAGTTACCAGAATCTCTGTTTGTTTAGGACTAATATCGGGCCTACCTGGGGACTGAAGGGATTCACAATAATCACACAGACTTTTAGTGGTTTTATCGCATTAGAATCCATCATGTCCTGCTTCAGCTTAAAACACTTTTACACATCTATTCAATCATGTTCTAGATACACTATTATGAATATTTCTTATTCTTCCTCAGTACTGCTAATATTGTTTATTTAAACCTCCATTAGGCAGAAGTTGGATTAAATAAAACATCCCTCTACTGTCGCTCTCCCTTTGCTGTTTAAAATCTCGCCCACTAAAGACCAGAGGCCTGTGCGTGTACTTCACTAAAAAATAACAGTGAATATTTTTGCTGATTTATGTTTGTTCCTCACCCGACTAACACAAAAGTGAAGATGCTCGACTGGATCTGGTGACTGTGGAGGCCTTTGGAGGACAGTGAACTCACTGTTATATTCGAGAAGCGGGCTGGAGATGATTTGAGCTTCGCGGCGTGCTGTGAAGCAGCCGTGAGGAGATGAGCACACTGTCGTCACAAAGAGATGGAGATGCTCAGCAACAGTGCAACCTTTAAACTGAGCTCAGCTGACACTAAAAGGCCGCCACTCCAAACTGCCAATACAGGCGGGATCGATCGATGCAGGTTTGACATGTCGTGCGTTACGAGGCGGCTTCTTCTGAACCTTGGCTGGAACGAGGGGTTATTTGACTTTCTGTTGCCTTCCTATGACTCAACATCAACAAGTCGTTTTCTCACACAGATCTGCTACTCAAAGGATATTGTCTTATTTTTGGACCATTATCTGTGAACCCCAGAGACGGTTATGTGGGAAAATCCCAGCAGTGCCTGTCTGCCACCAACAACAGTCAACTTCAGTAGGTTGTCTTGACCATGTCTACCTGCCTTAATTCCTGGAGTTGCTGCCATGTGATTGGCTGATATAACACTTGTATTAACAGGCAGTTCAATAGGTATAATTACAAAGGTGGCTGAGTGTATAATGCACACATGTACCGCATATGAAACGGACAAAAAACTTTTTCCACGTACTTGACAGGACAGATTATTTTTAAGCTTCATCCTCCTCATAAAGTGAGTAAAGGATGTTGAAACAGCACAGAGACAAACGTCTGCTGTAAAATGATCAAAAATATTGTTTTGTTTCCTTCGTTTTGGTCCTAAAAGTGTGAAAAGTGGAAGCAGCCGGTTATGACTTGAATGTTTCTGCCTAGGGATAAGTTTTTTTAGTTTTTTTTAGTTTTGTGTTTCTTGGTCGTGCTTTGTATTCTCTCTCTGTGGAGGTTGGGAGGTTCTTCATTAATTCCACAAGTCACCACGTTTCCAGTCCCATGTGTCCGGTGTGTTTTAAAGTGGAACTTGAGGCTGCGTTTAATTAATTCATCTGAAATCTGCTCTTAAAGTGGGAGTTCTCTGTTATTGTTTCCTTTTCAATAACTTATGACTAGAAAATATTTTTGCTTTTTTGTCCAGAGTCGAAACGTTGGTTTAGTTGGTTAAAAAAAAAAGAGTACCGTTTTAAAAACCTCGCTCTGGCCTCACCCCCTTTGGAAATAAAGTCTCCCCCGCTTAACCGTTTACAAAAATCCACAACAGATTATCGTTTGAGGCTATGAGAGAGGGGCTACAGATGGTGCGCGCAGCCTCTTTTTTCTGTGCCTCTGCCTTTTTCTATTGAGATCTGATAAAGGCAAATTTACCCTCTACTCCGCCGACCCTCGTGGCGGACCTCTGTTCCCGCTCACCCACACTGGCCCTTAAATGATAGACGTCACCTGACTTTGTGGACCTGAAGGGATCCCATCCAGGATGAGATGGAAGCATATTTTGGAAAACCAACAAAGGCATTAAAATGTAAACCCCCTGCAGCATGTCTGGCGGTGGACGTGTTTGTCTTGGTGGAGAGAGCTGCTGTTGCCTTCCATCGAGGGACGCGGCAGAAGAGGAGGGCCATGTGTGGCTTGTTAATATTTAAACCCCCAGTCTGCCAGGTTTCAGCAGTCGGGATGAGGCCGCGCACACACGCTCGACACACACATACACATACACAGAGACACATGCCCAACCTCTTTCCCACAATCCCTCTCTCCCCGTCTCTCTCCCGCATGGACCGATGCCAGGAGAGAGGTCATACAAGCTGTGGAGTGGTAATTTCTTTGTTTATGATTTGTTTGGAAATTAAACTCGAATGGCATCGCCTTTAGTTCAAATCAAAGGATTCAGGATTGGAGATGCCGTTTTAAATTACATTGCCAGTTTATCCAAATTACAAACTATTCGCTGCTAAACTGGATGCACTTTTGGACACATTTGCGACTCATTTGGTCCTTAATATGTTATTAATCTCTAATTATTTCTTGTTATTTTCTGTACCCGTGCAGAACTTTTGTCGTCTTTGTTCTCTTTCAGTTGATTTTTTATTTTATTTGTTTTGTTCTTGTACAAACAGTTTCTCCGCATATGAAGACCTAAAGCAATTTTAAACTTTCAAATATGCTATCCGCCACTGATCCGTCGTTATAAGCCTCCCAAAACAGCTTGACACGACATGGTTTGAGCTTAAGGTTGGGAACGAACAGATTATAAAGTCCAGTTGGACGTTTACGGAGACGGCCATATGGGGACAATACCCCGAGTGCCTCTGATTGGTCCAATTCCCCCCGGTGTCGTGGCTGCGGCGGCGGGCCGCTGGGGCTTGTGTCAGATGGCGAAATATCCTGTGGTTTAGTTTTTAATTATGCCACCGCGCTGCTCCTCTTCACATCTGTCCATCAGGTAGCTGGGAAAGAGCAGCAGAGCGATTGTGTGATGCTTTATTTGTCTCACAACATGTGCAGGAAATCTGCTGCATAATTACTTAATAAAAGAGATAATCCTGTGAACGTAAGGTGTGGCTGAAATGATGTTAATCAGCGTATGGCGAGGCCACCAGTAGCCCTTTACTAGATTTGCTTACAGCCGGTTGTGTGTCACAAAGCAATTAATTAACCCTAATTGATTATTTTTCATTATTCTAATGACAACAGTAAGCAGAGAGTGTGATAGCGTCCCTGAGCTTAACAGTGAATGAAACAGCTGTTAGGATCTATGATATGCCGTAATTACATCGCTCCTTTTCCCCTCCGAAACCACTTTAGCAAATGCATAACCAGCTCTGACACTGTGGTATCTGTCTTTGATGACTAATGAACAAAGGTCAGCTTTCCACTTTGCTGCGCACCTCAGGTTGAGATATGTCCTTAGTGCAATTATAAGCACTGCATTTATAAGGCACCTACTGTGTGCGCAGTGCTAAAGTCCACCCCTGTGTGAGGAGCGGGGAGTGGGCGGGGAGGTGAACAGGAAGCATTTTCTCCTTTCCCTTTGTATCAGGATTTAGGTTTGAATAAATGTCCCAAAAATTCCAATAACACTTCCCGAGCTCAATTTGATGACTTCAGATGGATAACTTTGATCCAAAACCTGAAGATTTTTAACAAACAGTAACAGAAAAAAGGAAAATTTCACTGAATTTGTAAGAAGATACATCTCCCTGCCTTCACTATAAATGATTTACTCTATAGTTAAATAAATAAAAGTACTTTTTTTGTCACCAGCATGTTAATCGATTAATTGAGTAATAATGGAGACATTATTCAGAAGAGATTGTGACCTCACTGTACTTTAAGATATCACACAGTATCTCCACACAGCCATTCTGCGATACTCGCTATATCATCAGATTTCATGATTTAGTTCATTAAAACTTCACTGTGAGCTGCCTTCCATTTATATTACACCGTTTGATGAACTTCAAGTCGTGAAACAGAGACTTTGTTCATTTAAAAAAACTGGCTGGGGTCTCTCTTAAAAGCATCAATGTGTTGTAGTGAAAATATTTAGTGCCAGTTCATCCATAATTCTATCGCAAGTGGAAACAGTACAAAATAATGGGTTGTGTTGGTATTTTTACCTGCTGGATCAGCTAGACACTTGGATGAGTCATCCAATCGTGTTAATCTAAGGAGCTTGGAAAGAGAAGCGACTGGACTTCTTTGAGTTTATCGATTTTTCAGTATGTAAAACTTGACTTGCATGGTGACTTTCTCTTAGTTTCCTTGTGAAAAATACACAAAATAAAAGAAAACTTGTTAAAAACCATTAAAAAGCATTAAAGATGCAAAAAGAACATAAGTAAACTGCAAGTGGGCTCATTTCTGAAGACAAGCGGGCCTGTGTTTTCATGTGACGGCTGTGACCTACAGCAACTGACGACACCGAAGAATAAAGCGCCTCGGTCTTTCCAGCGCGAGCCCGCTCACAGATGGGTTTTTGGTGAGTGAGTGGCAGTAGCGTCTTCAGTAAAGAGTCGGACATCAGTATGTGAAGCGTCTGACTGACACCTGACAAATGTCACTGTCAGGCCTCTCTCTTTGCTTTGCCGTGCACATCTGAAAAACCTGGTCGAGGCATCTTGTCCTTGAGTGGAATCACATTGTGGACAACCTGCTCCTCAGGTGCCCTCTCATCCACTGTTGTCACAAACAATGCCGCTGGGCCGGTCACTCTGCTCTGGGAGAGTCGTGTCCTGGTTATATATGGGTGAGGGCACGTGTGTGTGTGTTTTCTCGTATTTGCTGTGTGTGTTTGCCGCCACTCATCTTCCCTTCAGACGGGGCTTGGAGCTGAGCCCAAGCCTCCTCCTCTGTATCTCATTGGAGCTAATTAACTCCTTAGGACTTTATGATTGGGGGGATTGCTTGGAAGCACTGAACCCCATCCAATTAATTAAGAGCTAAACGGGCAGCGGCGCTCGCCCCAAAGACTCCCCTGTCAACAAGTTGATTTTCAGCTTTTCTTTATTTTGCACGGGGGGCCCCTGATGTTGGTTTACAAGCAGAATCCTTGTAATCAGCAGTCAGTGACGCGATGGGGCAGCAGTTGCTGCTGCAAAACAGGCTGGCAGCGACGGCGTCTCCACCGTGAGATGAGCTCAGGGATGTTTCTGTTTGGCTCAGTCACCTGTCACGAATCACCTCTGTCAGCCTTGTCTGTGCTCGTCTTAATGAGGTTTGAGCGCGTGTGTTTGTGCGTGTCCCAATGCGTCTCCTGACGGGCTGTGCTGACGCTCTTTTGCTTCTTCTGTTTATCCAGGTCATCAAGGACCCGCCGCCACCGCCTCCACCATCTCGTCCTCCACCGCCCGTGAGTCACAATTGTTTTATTTTCAGGTTTGAAAATACGTGCGGTGCAAAAGAAGAAAATGGGAGTCAGAAGAGGTTCCAGAGCAAATGTGGAGCTCAGAATGGTGCAGCACTGAAATTTTAGGGAAACTTTGCACATTTTGAGAATCAGGATTATTGAGCGTCTCTCTGAGAATTTCACAGGGCTGTTATCGCTGCATTGAGCATCTAACTCGAGCCAATTCAGTGAGACTAAAACCATAACGTGTCCCTTTTACATTTCTGTTTGTGTACAGATCATATAAACAAGATCACATTTTAATTAGTGAGCTGGTAGATGGATTTTTGAACTTTGGACAGAGGCGTGCTAGCTGTTTGCCCCGTGATTTCAGTCTTTCTGCTAAACTAGAGTAATCCCAGCTCCAGCTCTGCACACAGACATGAGAATGATGGAGCTTGTTTCTTCTCATGATGAAATGAAGTCAGTTTGCATATTTCCCAACGTGTTGAGCAGTTCCTTCAAAAAAATAACTTTAGAAAAGTTGGTGCTTGTGATACACCTTTCGTCTTCACTGACTAACGATTATTATAAAAGACTGAATCAAACAGCGTCTTCTGCAATACGAGATTCATAAACAGAAAAAGATTTTAATGTTTAACTGATTATTTTAGTTAATTAAATTCCAGAGGGAAAACAGTCAATATCAAAGTATCTAGCTGAGGTCTAATATTTTAGATTTCACTGTGTAAAATCAAAATTTTCACACCATTCCTGAACTGAATCTCTGTATCCAGACACATAAGTGGATCCGGGTTATTTTGTGATACTTAATCCCCCCTAAGCTGGACCAAGCCTCAACATTTTAACTTCTCTATAACATTTAGAGCACGGGTGGGAACTCCAGGCCTCAAGGGCCGGTGTCCTGCAGGTTTTAGATATCACCCTGGGTCAACACGCCTCAATCACATGATTAGTTCATTACCAGGCCTCTGGAGAACTTCAGGACATGCTGAGGAGGTAATTTAACCATTTAAACCAGCTGTGTTGGATCAAGGATACATCTAAAACCTGCAGGACACCGGCCCTCGAGGCCTGGAGTTCCTCACCCCTGGTTTAGACAATCAGAGAGTTGCCGATGGAGTTACTCAACCTCCTTGGTGAAAATCATTTGCAGGTTTTTAAAAGCAAAGTAAAGTACCGTACCACTTGTAAAGCTTTACGCTAAATTTCCCAGCATCCTCAGGGAGCTACTACCTCTTGACTTTTTCCCCCCAGAGCAGGGGTCTCAAAGTCGCAGCCCACGTCACCCCACTTGACATGAAGAAATATAATTTGCCTCTTTGGAGTTTTTTTTTTTTTTTGTTAGGGAGGATGTGTTTGTTGTTGAGTGCAATGTTGAAATAAGTTCTTTAAAAAGCAAAAAATGACTTTGAAGGCAACATGAGCAGAGAGCACAAACACGTTGAGGGATTGGCTGTGTTAGCTCAGAGAGTCTAAAACTAATGTGCACACTGCACATTTATTTTGTTAAATATGAACAAATTTATAGCAGAAAACCCACCTGAGTTTAGTTTATTTCCAGAAACGTAGCGTAAAGTAGACATTTAAATATCTGGCTTATCATTGGCTGAGTTTTTGCCAAACACGTTAACATGATGCTACAGTTTTTATTTAGTTTTTTTCTGCATGCCACAGGATTACAGTGTAAATGCTTCTAAAAGCTTTACCCTGTGTGGTAGTTGATCCCATCCCACTGCAGCATTTTCAGTTTGCGGCAGATGGAACTGTAAACGTCAGCGGAGCGATACGAACGGTTTCCCCTCTGCGCTTAAACACGTGCCGAGCCAGGAGTAAGGGCCTACGTTTCCCTTCCTTCCTGACAAAGTGACATCTTCCCGATGAAAGGAAATGTTGTTCGGGTGTGTAGGGGTAAATATGGATGAAAGAAAATAGAACAATAGCAAACACATCATTGCACTACCTTCCCTTTGTCATTACAGTGACGCTGATTAATGTCATACATATAAATATGGAAAGAAAATTTGCACACACTCTTATTTGACACACAACTATGTGTTTCCTGGTTTTGTTTTCTATGTTTATTTCTTAGGAGCCTGAGCCGCTGCCCAAGAAGAAGTGGCCAACTGTGGATGCCTCATACTACGGAGGAAGAGGAGTCGGAGGGATCAGTCGGATGGAGGTCAGAAACTCAAAACTATCGGCCAACATGCTGCTTCCGAACCGTTTTTTTCTTAGTGAAAAGCTGAATAAAACAAGCAAAAATAGCTGAAATACTCCAAAGGTCAAAATGCAGACAGCAGGAAATTACACATATGTGTGGTCCCGTAAACTCGCATCATCATGTTCAGTCTTTTCTGCGAGGCGGGAACTTTGTTGAGTTACGCAGGATTCAGGAGGAGAAACCCACCGACCGAGCGACTGACTGGCTGACTGACCGGCCGGGCCGCTGTCCTCGTCAGCCCACTGATGCCTCCGACATGACAGGCCCTGCCATCTCGTCCTTGGCCGTCGAGGGCTGATTGGATCAAGTCGCAGCCGGGATGAAAGATTGAGTGCTGCTGTCAACTTGACATACCCACCTCTCCTCTCTGCTTCCCCCGTCTCAACTTCCAGACCTTGGCAGCTCGCTTTGTTATCCGCCTCCTCCAAAGGGAATTCAGGTTTAAAAGCGAGCTGCCCCTCCCCCTTCTTCCTGCTTAGCCCCGAGGAAATTGGTGGCATGGCAGGGATTTCCCAGCATCCTCGGGGAGCTCCTACCTCTTGACTTTTTCCCCCCAGAGTGTTGCTGAGATCCAATCCTGGCTGTTACCTTTCTCTGTTCTTCCACTAGCGGGTTGATTCCCATCGACAGGCGCGTCTCCACATCTGAAGCCCCCACTCCCTCCCCGCCTTCACCCCACTGATAGATAACGAGTTGCTTGTAAAGACCAACCCGTCCTCTCCTCCGCATCCACATTTAAGACGTCATGCTGAGAAAACCACCTCCGCCGCTTTGCCGCTGCCAGCATTTCAAACGATTATTGAGGTGACAATGTATCTTTTATTCATGGCAGCCTTTCTCTTTTCCTGATGATGCGGCAGGCCGGCGATGTATCCCAGAGATGATTCTGAAAAGCTGTTCTATATTGTCACGGCTTAACCTACAGCTTGAAAACTGTGTCGCTAATTAATCACCTCTCCCCATTCATGTGACGGTGGGTTTTTTTTCCTTTTTTTTATCTCCTCCTTGTAACAGATGTGATGAATTCAATTAAAAAGCAGGACAGCTTTACTTAACACACAGGCTTGCTTTCACACGCTGACACCCCACACCCCCCCAACACGCACACACACACACAATAACACATTATACCAAATGTAAACGTCCTTATTGATAAAAGAATCCAACATGTACAGATCTTTTACTGAAGCTGTAGTGCTGAAGCTAAAGTTGAACATAGATAGAGGTGTTTGGCCGGGCTTATCACGCTGACACACTGCTGTAGTGATCACAATGTAGCGACAGTCCTCACAGCATCTCTAATCTTATTTCCTGTAGTTTTTCTCAGACTGATGGACGAATCAGGTGTTTAACTGCTCTATTGCCCTCATTTAACGTTTCTATTTTCTTGTTTAAGGTGCGCTGGGGGGAGAAAGGCTCTACTGAGGAGGGGGCCCGGCTGGAGAAAGCAAAGAATGCCAAAGTGTCCATACCAGAGGATGTAGAGGAGCCAATGATCAAACGGCCCACTCCAAAGCCCGCTCCCAACCATCCACCCGAGGACAAATGGTACACTCCTATCAAGGTGAGAGTTACTGACTTACTTTAGGATTTTTCTTTTCCTACTTTGGTTACTTCTAATTGATACTGATAGGAAAAGTCTCAGCTTAAAGGCCCATTTACTAGTTCTCCAAGGTTCTCTAATCTTCATCCAGCAAATTACACTCATGTGAAAATCTCTAAATAAAACTGGCTTGTGGTTAAAAGTTGACGCTGTCTTTGGGTAGTTGAAAGGAAACGCTTCAAATTAGATTCCCTGTGAACTGTAAAGTCTTTTTTTTTTACCATGAAGTGAAACTCTTGAAATAGAGAATGGTTGAATATTCATTTAAGAGGCCACGACTGGCCGGCCACATCTACCGTGGAAAACGGCACCCATGGATGTCTAATGCTTTGTGCGTTACCTTAAAGATCAGTCTGTAGAAACACTGGTTTTGAAAATCTACACAAGATAACTTTACCAAATATGATCTGAACAAAGCTCTGATTCTCACACATTTTTTAATGCATATTTTTTCTTAATGTTTCTGTAAATAAAGACAACCAACACAGTTCCGTTTCTGTGCTTCATCAGGGTCGTCTCGATGCTTTGTGGGCTTTGTTGCGGCGGCAGTACGACCGAGTTTCCCTCATGCGACCCACATCAGAAGACCAGGTAAGTCAAAATTCATCCCTGATGTTCTTCTCAAACCTAAAACAAACTTGAAGCTTCTCAGCACCGGTAATTTGCTCTAATGGAAACAAAATATTTGTATATTAGCCAAAAATACAAACTCATTTGCGATTGGTGAATTATGCAGGAGGAAGTCATACTGAGAGTGAGGTATACACGTGTGCAAAGATTGTGTAGTGCTGCTTTTTAGTTGCACAAACCAACAGCTTGAGGCAGTGAGTCAAAGTCTCATCAGTGGTCATCAGTGCAGTTTATAGTACACAGGAGCAAAAATAGAAAATATCCTGCAGTAGTCAGCAGCGTGGATGTTCTTCTTTTTCTTTTTTTAAGTGGTAAATGTTCCTGTAACCATTCCATGAAGTCCCTAATCCCCTCTATGCCTTAATATGAATACTTTTATCCCTCCAAATCTTTAAAGTCACCACAGTTACACTTAAGAGCTCATTGTTTTATTGTTGTACTGTATCACAGCTCCTCTCGGCAGAGGAAGCTGCTGGCACAAGTTGTGCCTTGTGTTGTTGTTACCTAAGGGAGCCAATGTGAGCTACAGCTGCAGATACTCACAGAAGGAAGCGTGACAGGGGTGACCTAATATGGTTATGCTCTGGGTTTTTTGGTGTGTGTTTTTCAACCGGTGTAAAAGAAGAGGAAACAAATCGACTCCACAAATCGGTACAGTGAAACCTGACGCCCCACGAGCGGTTAAGAATGAACACTGCACAGAAACCGCTGCTAAGTCAGTTAACCAGATGTTTTTATATATTTTAATTGCTGACTACAATCCAAACACAATACAATCTGCTGTGCTCGCTGTGCTGTATGCCAAATGTCAGAATTAATGGTGAGATTAGAATCAAGTTGCAGACAAGTGGAGCAGCTGTATTACTGTGGCCCACAAACACTTCCTTGGCTTTTCCTGGGCTTCTTCTTCTGAAGTCTGTGAGGTAATTTTAGAAATTCCCCATTAGTCTCCTTTTTAACATTACACAGCAGAACTGTATTAGTGTTAAAACTGCCAGGGGAAAACCAAACGTGAATCTTAAAAGAGAAATGTGCGGACTCTTCCAAACTCTCATCGTTCTCCAAAGGACGGTGCTTCACGGGCACAAGCTGTGCAGGCGAATGGGCTAAAAAATCTGCACCTGTATGGTGCACTTACATTATTTCCCTGTTGTCTCCTATTCCAACTTCTGTGCATCTTCCTCTTCACAGAGGTTGGAGAGCAGGAACCATCCAAGCTTTTAGTAGTTTAGAGAATGATGTCAGGCTACAAATCTCTCAAGTGGAGTCGTGTTTTGCAACATGGAAAAAACCTGAGCCAGTGGGCCAGCTGTGAGCCTGCCAGTTGCTACTCGGGGTGTCACTGTGCTGTTTAGCAAATTTCAGAATGCCAGAAGATGCACTGGTAAAAATAGATAACAGCTCTCATAGTTCCAGTGAGTAGTGATGTGACAGATCACATTTTAGAAGATGTTTAGATATAGTGGTTAAAATTCATCAGAATCTCACTGCAACGTGTGTCGCCAAAATTTGAATGAAAGTATTTTAAAGCCATGCAGACACTAATGTTTCTGAGCCAATGCTGATTTTAATTTTTTTTAATTCCAGCT
Organism: Pelmatolapia mariae; assembly: GCF_036321145.2. NCBI lineage: Eukaryota > Metazoa > Chordata > Actinopteri > Cichliformes > Cichlidae > Pelmatolapia > Pelmatolapia mariae. The sequence goes on along the minus strand of NC_086237.1, from coordinate 1,527,651 downwards.
TTTGTTTTTTGAGAGATGTGAGATGTTTGTATTAATATAGAGTCTTACAGTCTTACTTTACATTAGCAGATATTTTTATGATCCATCATTCTGATACAACTTTGGATGCTTATGTTAACTTGGTTAAAGTATGTACTAAAATCAGTTTATGTACTGCATGATATCAGTAAGCCCAGATGACCCTAATATGGTCATCTCAGACATGCAGCTCTGATTGTGAGCACAGAAGCTCCACCCACCTGCTGATCAAACTTTATTGTTGAGAGGGGCAGCCAATCAGACAAAAGCACTGTTTGAAAAGAGGAGGAAGGGAGTTTAAACAGGTTGTTTGAAACAGTGAGATTAACTTGAACTATGAATTATGCAGATCTAATGTATTATAGGCTAACTGTAGTAATGTGAACATTTGGACACTCTTCTTTATATATTTCGTTTCTCTTTCTATTTAAAAACAGAAGATTTTTTCCACATTTTTCACCTGTTTTAGTTATATATGCAAGTCTCTCAACTCAGCAGTAACCACACTCTAGTCGTGTCCAAATTCATGGGCTGCCTCCTCCTGAGGCCGCATTTGTAGACCGATTACGTCACAGCGACGCGCCGAAGGCTGTCCAAATTCATAGGCTGCTCCGAATGCAGCCGACAAATGGGTCCTCATTTTCTCCGAATTTGAGGATGGGTCTGATGTATCCTTCTTTGCCCACCATATCCCAGAATTCATAGCGCGGCCCAGCCAAACCCTAGTTTCCGGTAATGGCGGCCGGTACTACGTTTTAAAATTACTCTTATTAATTTTTCTGGGTCACAAAATAAACTTTTAACATATTTTCAGGCGAGAAAGTAGCTGTGTAAACATCAAATATCTGCTCGGTTTATCAAGATATCGCATATTTGGAAAAGTGCTTCGACGTTTTCGGAGACGTCTGTTACCCACCAGCTCGATAGCTAGCCGGGAGCTCGACGGTCACTGAAGCCGCCGAGAACGGCACAACTCCCGGCACATCATTTTCAGATCACCGCGGACTTTCGCTACTCGGGTTAAACGTAGTATATAAGTACCCGAGACAACCTAAAAATGTTATTGTTGGGCTTTTTAAGTGTTTTGTTTGTTCGTGAGTAAATCGGTTTGGCTGAGATTAAAGTTATTAGATTCGATTAGATAAAATAAAACTTTATTAATCCCCCGAGTGGGTTCCTCCTTGGTTTTTATACAGCTGACTAAACGTCAAATAGAAAACTGATTAAATAGAAGTGTGAGATGGTCGAGAATTTACGCCAGTGTACTGTTATATTTTACATAGCAAGGAGCAGACGGCCGAGTTTATTAAACTCCACCGAGACAGCGGTGACGTTAATCAGAAGGCTAGACCGTCCAATTTCACTGCCGTTTACTTCCGGCCTACCCGACCGTCCGAGGACCCGGCCCACTTAGATTGCGAAGGCCCGGTCCTCAGGAGGATGCAGCCCATGAATTTGGACACGACTTCTCTCCTTTCATGTTTGTCATTGTCATGACGACCAGTAGCCAATTAAAATGTTTGCTCATTTGTACAGTGTGGTGTACCTCAGTGTCACAGTGAAGATACTGAGATACAATACAGAGTATTGAGTTCAACCATTACTGTTGATATATCAGTGATGGATCAGTATAGAACATTATAGAGCTCAGTTTTAGGATTTGCGACACCTTAAGGTGCTGTGAGCTGTAGTAACGTGTAATCTGGACTTTTTAAAGTGACAACCTTTTAACCAAGTTAGTCAAGACATAAAATGCACATCGGTGGAAGTCAATTAGAGGTATCATGATCTGTTTCAAACCTGTTTGCCTTCCTAAGCGACTGAGCATCAACCAGTTATTCTCTACAAGAGCGTAAACAACTCAAGTATGATGTGAAGTGACAAAATAAATTGTTAAAAGTTTGTTAAATAGGCTGATGCTCTTTGAGTTTGTTAAAAGGCTTCATGATGAGACTAAACGTGCATATTTACCTGCAGTACAGGGTTTTCGTGAAATGACAGGAATTCCCCTGCCCGGTATTCATCCAACTGTCTGAATGTGGAAACATCACGGCTGCTCCAGCTGTGTAGAAGATGACTGATATTCCCACACAAGGGGTCACCTCTGTCGCTCTGAGCAAACTGTTTGTTAACAGAGTGAAGCCCACCAGTGAGTACACAAGTTATGTCAAAGCACGTCGGCCGGAGGAGGGAAAGGCTGCTGCTGCTGAAGTCTCGCTTCATTCTCATGCCGATCACTGCGTCCACATTAAGTCTGTGATCAACATCGTACACACAGGACGCGGGAGAGAATCAAACAGAGGGCCACGAAGTGTGTTTGAAGTGATATCTCAACTGAGAAGCAGTGGAAGGTGTTTTGAAACCTAATCGCATTTTTTAGATGATTATTTTAAATCGCCTACTGGCTCACAGTTGAATTTCAGCTGTGTTGCTAACATGTAATTGATTTCATGGGAGTTTCATAAGATTCAATCAATCTTTCATTCTTGATTCTATCCACAAATGTGAAATCCAATGAACCGTTCAGCTGATTTGATTCACTTTCTAACTCTGAAACTAGACAGTCAACTGCTAAGTTGTAGCAATTTTCAGGCTAGTTTTTTCAGAATCTTTTGTTAACAACACAAATTCTCAAAGTTTTTGGGTCTTGGGATCCTTATAGGTCAGACATCCTGAATGATTTAATGACTTAATGATACTCCTAAACCAGAGTATTTCCACTAGTGAGACTACATCATGTCTGGAACATGTGAGAAAAGAAATGGAGCCTAGACCTGATTGTTTATCTCGATTTGTGGTTTTACATTTCATTGTCCATTTTAGTATTTTTCCAATCTCTATGATAAAACTGGCACTGGTGTCACATGTTGCCTTTTGATTGGAGTGGAAATGCTTTGGGAGCTTCCATGCGTCTATTTTCTCATGGCAAATATCACATATTTGACATTCATTAGTTGTTAGAGAGCTTATTTTGAATCCGTACGCGCTGCTGTTGTTGTGCTTCTCCAGCCTGGCCCCGCTGAGACACGTGTGATATCATTCTGAACAGATTCATCAAAGTGTGAGGTGTCTGAACTGTCCAGTGACAGGTTAGGTGTAGATGGCAGAGCAGACAGTGACAGAGAGAGGAGAGCGGCGGCGGCAGAGGGAGGGGACGAGGGAAGGAGGGTAGCGGTCTTTGAAGGCGGACAGGAAACCTCCAGGGTCATGAATTTTTCAACGCGCTGCTTCCGCAGGGTTACAAGGACTCGTACAGGTGTAAGGAAGCAGGTTGTCGCAGACATCTGTTCTGCACGGGGACCCGGGTGTCCGTGCTACCCCCTCGCTCCTCTCCATGCTTCCATCCCTCCCCCTTCTCTTTCCCAGCAGTCTCCTTTTGTGTTTCCCCCTCCCTCCCTCAGTGCTGCCGCCCGGAGCCAGACCGCTGGATTGTCAGCAGATGCAGAAGAGAGACAGAAAATGAGAGTGAAACAATTTTTTTTCCCTTTTTTTTTGTGGTCTCACATTTAGCGCCTGAGGGCCTTCAACACCAAAGGTAGAGTGGGGGTGGACACAGCTGCAGTGCCGAACTTGCCCCAGGCACAAATAAAGAGATCTAATGCGGTTTGACTGTGTTGTCGGTGAGACCAGGGAGCCGGGGAGGCACTTCAGAGCCAACTTAGCACAGCAACATCTGCCGCCAAGTTTTGCCGGGGATCGACTGGGGACAGCAGGTAGAGGAAGGTGGCTGAGAGAGAAGGGGAGGGCGAGAGAGAGGGAGGTTGGCCTTATTCTGATGCTCTCTCAGGCTCTTTTTGAAGAGGCGGCGGTGTGCGTGCACGCATTTCTTTCTGCATTTTCCACCGCCTACCTCTGAATTCTAGGTATTGTTTTCTAAAAACAGCTGTTTACAAAATGTCCAAACAGGGTGCATCACCATACATTAAACCCTCCTCCTCCTGCGGATCAAGACGCAGGAGAAAAACCGGAGAAAAAAGGCATTTTGAGTTCTTGCGAGTCCGTGAGGATTTACAGTTGAATTTCCATTTGTTCCTCTCAGGCTCATCTGTTCCTCACCAGGGGGATGTGTGGGCTGAGCGTGCTGGTGTGTGTGGAGGTTAATAGTATTAGCTGACGCTATTGCTATTGGAAAAAACTTATTTTTTTGTGGGGAGGTGGGGAATCTCCCTTCTTGAACGTTGAAATGGTAGTTTAACGAGGTGATGGATTCTGATCCCAGGGGTAGAGAGAGGACACAGAAGAGAAACAGAAGCCTTGTGTTTCCTCCCACATCCATCTCCTAATGTCATTTTATCCCAACCTCTGCAAAGGTTCTGTGTGTTTATCGAGTTTTATACCTTTAAACAAAATAGTTAGAGATGCTAAATGCAATCAGGGGATTATTCTCCCTCAGCTAAAGAAAAGGAGAATAGATCAAAGTCAAAACATAACAACAAACTACAGGGAAAGTTAGACATGAAGAACATCTGCAGCCCACGAATCCTCCTTCCTCAGCTGGATTGGTCCCTCTCCCTGCCTGTGCTTGTTTCTCTGACAGCATCAGTGTCTTTATTTAACAGCCATTGATCGAGTTGTGGACGGCATTTAATTAAGTGACTGTGAGCAGAGCGACTCCACAGACCTGCTTGGGAAGGAGGGGGAGGAAGCGATGGACGTTAAAGGGAGGTGTAAAAAAAATAAAAAAGGACCGTCTCGAGCCGAGGGCCACTCGGTGCAGGGGTGACAGTCTGCTTGCCAGGCATGCAAGAGAGCGCGGTGCATGGAGGTCACAGCAATACATGCTTCATTTTATGTTCTCCATTCTCAGCAGCTCAGTGTTGTGCCCTCGTGTTTTTCTGTTTGTGTTTATTTTCTTTTATCAGTTAAGCTGTGACGCTATTGTTTCCTAGGCAAACAGTGGAGTACGATTTTTGCTTTTCAGTTTCAGTATTTAAGCCTTTAACATCAGTAAGTCATCAGTAATTACAGAGACATGATCATAATTACTGCAAACAAACACGGCCATGGCTGAGAGGATTGGCAGCCTGTTTCTGGCCTCTGCACTGCATTTTTACATCGCGAGCCACGGGGTCACATTTTGTGGGAAATGTTCTTCCAGTGCAAATGGAGCTCAAGTTTCTCTCAGAGTTTTTCTCAATGGCAGATGGTGGAAGGAGTGAACGACTGATGGCGGAAAAAAAATCCAATATGTTTACAATCTTCAGAAAAGCTTTCATCATATCATCATCTGTCTAACAAGCACTGGGAGGTTTATGGAGGCATTTTCTTAAATAAGTTGTACCATTACTTTGTTTCTGGCAATGTGTTAGCCAAAGCAGGGACTCCATTAAGTTTCTTCCTTAGTAGTAGTAGTAGTGATCATTTTACAACACATTTTTGGTTGTTTTGAAAGAAAATTGTTAATGGCCTTGGAAAAGTTGCTCAGTACATCAGCAAAACTGAGATGAAAACTCAGAATAACCTAATTGTGGCACAGCCTCAGTGCCAAGGCAAACCATGAATGGCGAAATGGTTCGGTGTCAACCCTTTTCCAGTGTTGCAAAACAAAAAACTAGCAGATTACAGACAGGAATTGACTCTTGACATGTAAGAAATGCTTTGTAAGGTTATTTAAAATCTATAAATATAAAGTGGACTGAACTATTCTGATATACCAGGCTCTCCTGTCACCTCTGCATGGCTGCAAGTCATCCAGAGAAAACACCCAAAACATAAAAAAATGTTGGAAAATCTAGTTCAGTTTTATTGTGATGTTCTGTTCATCTGTAATCCGTCAAATTCGATGTCCTAATGTAGTTCTCAATCAATGTCGTACACTTGCAGCTTTCACTGAGTCTACAGATCTAAAGAAACTCCTACAGAGGAAAATTAAACTGTTTCATCCTTTTAACCAGAGTTCATGACCATAGCTAAGATTAAGATAAACGATTAGGATCAAGTTACATTCGACTGAACATGTAGAGCAAACGCAGTTTAACAATAAATATGATTTAAAACAATGAACAGCTACGTGTGGTGGGCTTCATATTTAGCCTATAGAGAAGTATTATTAATGTACTAATGTGAAACTGACTTATAGTAATACCTCCAGTTGTAGACTACGACTGAATAAAACTGAGATTTAATTGTCCGATCAAATTTAAACCTGTTAAAAAACAACTCAGACCTGTAAGTTTCACTGGAAACAAGGAGGCTGGTTAAGGCTTGAGAGATGCACAGTGACCCATTTATACAATACAGGGAATAAAAAAATACTGTGAAAGAGAATGGCTAAACTTTAAAACTCCACTGAGCATGGCTGAAAACTCTCTCAACAAACCGTTTATTCTTCCGTCAGCAGCTTCTTTCTTTGCATCTTTTGTCGCTTCGTCTCAGTATGTAAAGCAGAGCAAACATTTGTTGAATATAAAAAAAAGAAACCCACACAAACAGATGCACACATACTCATCCTTTCACGCTTTCCTTGCTTTTGTCTCGTTGCATTACAATGCCACATTGAATATGGTGAGAACATCTTTCTTGAAACTAATAAAGCCGTCAAACTGTATTGTTCGGTGTAAAAATAAATGCCTGATAGAAGCCAAAACATGACACATCCTTGTAGGGTTTCGGCGCTGGAGAAGGCCGTTTTGCTCTCTCCACAGCCGGTGAAAGGAATAATTTGGTACCTAAATGCTAATGCGGCGCTAACAAATGCCTAAAGAAAGAGTCGATAGCAGCGCTAACGCGGCACAAACGCGAGGTGATGCACGTGGGAGGACTCCTGCATGTTGACATCAGTCAGGATGTTTACCGTCACACGGACAAATGCCTCGCTGAAGCAAATGTAACACTTAATTTCACAATAAAAGGCTTTAATCGAAAGTAAACAACCTGGCAAATGACATTAAGTTGAAACAAACCTCGAGATCAGAGAGCATGAGATTTCCTAATTAACAGGGGTAATTGGAATTAAACCAAGGCGTCACGAATAATGAAGCGTTGGGAGAAGAGACTATGCTTTATCGAACAGGGCTGGAGTTGACTCTGAAAAACAAAGCTGCAAATGTTGCTCATGCTTGAAGTTTAACCCCCAGCTACTGTTAAAATGATCCCTTCAGTTTGAGGATGAAGGCATTAATTCAGGGGCTTTTTGCTCTGCTAAGAGAGAAGCGCGGGTTGTTCTTCATCACACTGCGTATGTGCTGTGTGGGCTTCGCTCAAGAAGGAGACGGACAACAGGCGACATGTTGTAACTGGTCAACACGATGAAATGTAACATTTCAGCGAAATCTGCAAGTCCTTTAGTTTTTTTTGTTGAGTTTGTAAACTCTGTCAGGTTTTCTCAGTTTCTCATCACGGCTGCTTTGTCGTCAGTCCTCCTACACATACTTTCAAAGGGGGTTTAAAGCCGTTAATACAAAACCTAATGGGCATTTTGCAGATCGGCTTGGGCGCTTACCTGTGACCGATAATTTCTTTTTAATCAGAAGGAATTACAGGAATTAGTAACAGTGGATTACAGAAAATCTACCGCTCATGAGAGCAACCAAAAGAGTGCAAGAGAAGAAAAAGCTTCAGTTTTTGCTGTTTTCCAGCATTTAGATGTTGTTTAAAGTCACAGTGTTGCAGATGTGTCGACAGTCTGCAGAGCTTGAACGTGTTTCTTATGTATAAATCATATTTTTCTCAAATCCAAACCCTGCCTTTTTAAAAAAGTGATATGTAAGAAGAATCAAATGAAAATAATCAGATGTTTTTAAAAAATCTGCTGATGAAAAGTGGAAAGAATGTATCCACTTTTTTTAAAATTAAAACCAAAGAATGTTTCTTTAATGAATTTTACATTCATTTGTAACTGAAAATTAAGCTCGCCCTCTGTCCTTTCTCCTTGTATGCATTATATAGCAGAGAATTCAGCTGTAGTAGTGGCGGTGGCGGTGTGGGCTGCGTGGGGTAGCGCCGGGCCCTGGGCCTCATTAGTCCTATCAGTGGACGGCCTTGTTAGCCCTAACAAGTAGCCAGCTGACAGCTCCATTCAGCCGCCGCTCCCCCACAAGAGAAGCGACAGCTTTAACTACGGCGGAGAGTGCCGCCGATTTACGAGCCGCGCCCGCGCTCTCTTAACCAGATTAGTTCTTTTTACATTAACCGAGGAAAAGTAGGGCAGATGTCCGTATGACTGGTTGTAAATTTGATAATGACCGCCATGTTAATCCCCCCTCCCCACCATCCCAGCACATCCTCGTCCAGCTTCACGACCTGGCTGGTATCAGGATTACCGAAGAGGGGGGCCTCGTGTGTGTGTGTGTGTGTGTGTGTGTGTGTGTGTTTCTTTAACCAATAAAAAGGAAGCTAATTGTTGTTGGTGGTGACTGGTTGGAGAAGTAAAATGAAAAGTGGTGCAATGTGGAGAATCATGAGAAAATCACCATGAGACACACACACACACACACACACACACACACACACACACACACACACACACACACACACACACACACACACACAAATTAATTTTAGATCTTTCCAAATTTCTCAGAGACTGATTCTTGGATTTGTTTGGTAATGAGAAAAAAAAGATCCTGTAACGGCAAATGTAAACGTGTTAATTGAAATAATGACGCAGATTTAGGACATTTTAAAATGCAGTTACACTCTGACCAGTCCAAGCAGGGAGATACGCACAGCTTGTTACTTGCAGATAAATGTGTGCATTTTATACACTTTCCATATTTTTAAGTATAAATTATTTGTGTCTTTTAGTCTATTCATTTTGTGTTTTTGTAGTCTCAGTGTTGTCTCGTGATTTCTCGAGCAAACAAAGAAAACTGAACAAAACAAGCTGTTTGTCGGACGCTTTAATATCCTTCCAGATTTAATGTCATTTATGAGCATGTGAAGAGTCTGACGCTGGATTAGCTCGTGTTTTTCTCGCTCCCTTAAATCTCATTCTGCACTGAAATCCACTTTGCACACAGCTTTATATCCTCAGAAACAAAAGTATTTTCCAGTGTTGCTGAGCTCGATGTTGATTTCTGGGACGGTCCAGCACCCCCGCGAGTTGGGCGGTCTCCCCTTTTCCTCTCCATTAGCTGATCGGTGTTGTTGTATTTGGGTGGCCGGGGCTGGTACCTGCACCCGCTGTCCCTCCCTCTCCTCTCCCTCCCTCCTTCCCTCCCTCCTTCTCCGCCTGATACGATGTGAACTGATGTCCTGCCGGTGCCTTTTTTCCCAGTACCCCTCAGACCGGTCGGCGCGGTGGCGGCGTCGCCGTGTGCCGAGCCTTTTCTTCATCACCTATTAAAATCAAAGCCCCGTCGTTTGGCGAGGACCGCTGGGATCTTGGCTTTAATTAAATTACATTATTGTTAACGTCAGCTTTGCCGAGGCAGGCTCTGTCGCCTGCACTTTGCCCTCCTCCTCAGCTCACCTCCTGACAGACATATAGGACTTGGAGGGGGGGTTAAGGGATACATGAAGTAATATATTCTAAAGCTCTCCTCCCATCGATTTGAATTTTTAAAAAGATGAAAGCAGGGAGTCGTGTTATGCAGGGAATATGTTCACAGTGAATATTCAATTAGCCCGATCGTATTTTGTATACATAAATGTAACGTTGTGACAGTGCCGGCTAATATGTAGTGAAGGGCCCTCGCACGCAGCTTCATGCAATAAGATCCATTCTAAACAGTTTGCGTTGCGTTTGATAGCAGACGTACGCTATGAATAAACATGTAAACATGTGCCTCTGAGCCTCAGATGGTAACTCTCATAGTGACGCTACAGTACGGCAGTCTTTAAGTTAATTCTTGTTTTCATACTTGTATAATCCTCGCTCCTTCCTGTCTGCGGTAATGCTGTTTTTCTTATATCGCCTCTAACACGAGCTTATATGATAGTCCTTCTCATCCTGTAATGGAATTAAACTTTTTACCAGCAGAATCAAAATCACTACCGACTGATCTCTGGTAATATTTGTACTTTGTTTTTAATGTTTCTCTGGGAAAATATGCCGAATGGCTGGCTGAACATCTCACCCTGTGAGCCTCTTTCTTCCATTGTGAATAGAGGGTGCAGTGAAGTGTCACTAATGTGGCTCTATTCATTTGCTCACAGGCTTGAAATGTGTCTTCATGACAATAAACACCCCGACAACCTCCTCCTTTCTCCTCTGTCCCTCTCTTTACTGCTGCTGTTGCTCCTCAAAATCATGTCGATAATACGGCTCCTACAGGTTAGCCACTTTGACGCCCCTGCTGGATACTTCTGACAATAAAAATTAAACTTGATTCGATTCTCCTTTAGATCAGTGAACATAAGAAAACCTCAGCTTGTACAATGAGGAGCTCGTGAAATTGAAAAATAATTTTTGTGCCAAGGAGTAATGTCCAGTTTCTTTCAGGTACACTCAGCTTTACAAACAGACTACTGCACAGACAAATTTGGGAAAGTCATGTACCGCACACGCCCTGCCAGTTTATGTATTTTGGGTTTCCCAAAATAAATGACTAATTTGTAACAATAAGGTCATTTAAATATTACATTCCTCAAAAGCGTCACACCTCTGGACATTTTCATCTCAAAGGAAGTTTGAGCGGTTTTAGCTCGGTGTTTTCAGAATTACACATAAGAAAGCGTTTTTTACAGTACTGGCCCTGTTTGCATGTTTCCATTTTCAGCCTTCACAGGGTGATGAAAACATATCTGGGGGATTAAATAGGTGTCAAATGTGGTGGACATCCCAAAAACTGTAACAAATTATTAGAAAACTATAGAATTCTGGAATATTTGATTGAGCGCTCTTGGCTAATAATGCTAACATGACGTTATAATACAAAAATTCAAATTACAAAGACATTGAACTTTATTTGTGACAGTTATGTTGGAATATTAGCAAATACTTACGTATGAGTTAACATCTGTTACATTTAAACTTGCTTTTATAATAAGTTCACACAGCAGCAGCTAAATTTCATGTGTTGCAGTTCGGAGCCGTTTTTAGTCTGACTGAGGAGTGCAGCAGTTACAGCATCTGACATGGAGGAGAATAAAACTGCACTGGCTGCTTATTAGACAGAGACACCAGTGTGAGTGTTGTAAGTGTGTAATTACTGTCACTGCCTTCAGGGGGAGACGAGCGTTCTCGTCTGCAGGCTTGAAACGCATCTATTAAACCAACTAGTAATGGTTAAAATTAATAAAGGTAAAATATGACGCATACTGCACTGAATCAGCCAGAAACTTATTATTGTTAATTACGGATTTATTAAAAATATTTCCTTTTTTTATTTTATTGCATTAATATTTTTAAATATTAAGACGTCCCCACGGTGCTGACTGTATCTCACAGGATCCAAATGTTCGGCCTCAAGTGGCCATTTAAGTGAATTAGCGGTGCCCCTGTCACCGCCGTGAAAGGGTCACTTCTCAACCAATTACCGGCTCCACCTCGTTAACTCTTTCAGTGCCGGGCTTCTGTCGGTTCTTTAACATCCTTCCTAATTAAGCTAATGAACTTAAGCATTAGCTCTTTCATTATAAACTGTGGGCTCAACTGCTGTTTAAAGATGCTTTAATTTGAATTCAATTTGACCTTTTAATTAATTTTTTTTCCCCATGACCTTAGATGAGAAGAAAAGCAGCTTAAAACCTGGTTTAATTATTTACACAGCGGAGCATTTTTTTATGTGGGTGTTTTATATTAAAGAAATGAAGGTGTATTAAAATGTTTCTGATAAGAAACTCCAACCTCCTGAGACTCTTCACTGTATATGCCCAGTGATTTAAACAGATGTCTTCTGTAAGATACTGCAAAAAGCTTCTTTTTTTTTTCTTTTTTCTTTCCAGTGGTTAAATTCTTCAACCAACTGGAGCCTGAACATTTCATGAATAAATTACAGCATTTCATAATTGATTGAGAGAAAAGATGCAGATGTGACAATAGTTGGCAGAGCAGCACAGTAGCTAATTGAAAACACTCTTGAAGGGCTTCCAGATGTAGTTGTAATTTTGGGGGGTTTCTTTCTCACCTCTGGAAATATCCTTAGTACAGTTATTTTTTTTCTACAGTCAGAAACAGAATCAAGGTTTCATTTTTATGAGACAATTTCACCCATTTCTCTCTCTGCCCACACCAATGTAGCCGTTTTTCAGAAGCACACCCCATTTTTACTACATATTTTATCAATATGTCATTTATTATTATAATAGATTTATCTAATGTTAATGATGATAGTTTGTAAAACAGCTTATTAACCTTAATGACAGTGTGATCTTTTACAATTGATCGGTTGTCTCAACTTCAATTACACTGAGTAATGATGATACAGATTTAATTAATGCTTAAGTGCTCTAATGGCTTTCTTTAATGCCTGTACAACAGCTCACAAGTGCATCTTTTAGCGGGTTTTTTATTATTTTTTGACATGTATTTATATCAGTGTAAGCCGGAGGCACAATAGCAGATGTTTACTGAGGGGCATACGAGAAATGCGTAGTTTAGTGCGCCTAAAAGTGCAGAAAAAGATCATTTTTAGGTGCAGTACTGCACATAAAAAAGAAAAGCATGTGTAAAAACTAAAAGAAACGGAATGAAACGTGAGCAAAAATTAGGTAAACTAAACCGCAACATACTGCGATGATAAACAATCTTTAATTCATCTTGAAGCCGTGTTTGTTGATGAGTTCCCAACGAGATAAAGCCTCCATAGAAGTGCAGAAATAAAAACACAAAAAGAATCTGTGTTCCTGAGTCGTCCCTTTGCTTCTCTGTGGTCCGTCTGTCTATGTATCTGTGTCTCAGAATGAATGCCTCGAAAGCGGCGTTCAATCCCACTGTTGGGGAGCACAGATGCACATTCAGTCCTGTGTTCTCTGCAGTCTTAATAGTGTTAACCCGTCAGCTGTCCCCACACTGAGGACACAAGCGTCTCCAGTGTTTTCACCACTAAGCCGGATTTTCACTCTTTCTCGCTGAGCAATTAGCCAACACAACTTCCACTTTTCATCTCTTCAGCAGAAAACCATCATCCGCCTTATTTTTTTGACTTTCCGTGCTTCTAATAGCGGGTGTTTAAAAATTGTACAAGGTAAAATTTTAAAGTTGGATTAAAAAATTATAACACTCTTAGCTAGTAAACAGAAGACTGTATTTAGGCAAGGAATGTTTTAATAGTTTAACATGCTCAGTAATTTCAAGCTTATAGTGTTTTTTGGACCCTAAATTTAAATATGCTTGCCCCTGAGTACCAAAATTATTAAAGTATCAATGCATTAGCCTAGTATTCAAGTAAATATTGTCATATGTTAATCATTTTGTCGGTTTTTGAGTTTTTTTTAACATAGGCTAAATTTGCAGATTTTCCTGTCTCAAAGCGGGCCTTCAGGGGAATGACGAAGCACGTGAGCGTGATTGGTTCAAATGTGGTTTAGCAGCTTGCCTTGCTTAATAGTCCCTGTGCAGAAGACGAGGTGCAGGATGTGCACCGTAAGCCTCAAAAGGTCAAGACAATCTAACTGGATGCTTGAAGTTTGTGCGAACTCGCTAGTTTATGTAAGCTAGTTTACGTCAACTTATTTTTTAGTTAAACAAAAGCAGTAATGAAAAGTGTGCAGTTACAATATTTAAATCATCATGTGATCATTTCCCATTTTTTCTGTTTGCACAAAACTTATATGGTTCTTCTGATTTACATAGGCTTGAAATTCCCTTCAATATTTTTAAGGTGAGCAAACTCTGGACAGAGGTCTTTGTGCTATCATCATCTAAGCCAGTTACAGCCCACTGCACTCGTAGTGTCACACTTTGGGTTGTTTGGGTTTCATATTTCTCAAACCGAGGTCTGAAAAATTGTCATCCCACTGAGAACATTCTAGTTTTTTATCAGCACTGCTGTGGAGGACTAGCATGTGATCCTTGGCCCTGAAGTTAAATGCGTGTTTTCTGCAGCACAGGATGAAAATCCTTGCGTACACTTTGCTTTGCCATCTGGTTTGCATGACAAAAACTTTCTCTCATTTCTTTTATTGCACGCTGTGAACTTCCAGCCACTCTTCTTCCTCCCCCTTTTTCCCAGTCTGCCTTACTCTTTCTCCCTACCAGTGTACATCTTTTGCTTCCTTCTCCCTCGCCGCCTTTGTCTGCCACCTTCGTGTCTGACTTTGCCCTCCTCTTCGTCTTTCACACTCCCTTCCCATCTCCATCCTTCTCTGTCCGTTCACATCGGGACGAGGGGCGCTGGGTGCCTGTGACAGTGCTCCTAATTAAGACGTAAAATTGTGGGCAGCAGGTTTCTGAAGGTTACACTGTCTATACTGCGGGAAGTGATAAAGAATGGAGTCACTGATGACATGTGACGTTTTCACCAGGGATGATGCAAACCGCTGCTAATGAAGCCAGAGCTATTGAGGAGGAAGCGATGGGGACAGGGGGTCTCTGTGTGTCTGTATTTGTGTGTGTGTGTGTGTGTGTGTGTGTGTGTGTGTGTGTGTGTAGGGGGGATATTAGCATGTGTGTGTTGATGTGTCTATGTGCAGTGGCCTCTGGGATTTCAGGGGCAGTATATTTGAGCCAATTAGACAGGTCAAGTACGCGAATTGCTGCCCTGCACTTAGACTCATGCAGTGTATGATGGTCGTGCTGTATTCTGCAAATATAAGATCATTTCTATGGCTGGGTGACGAGAGATGCTGTCATTTACTGACTGTTAATTATCTGTATTCAGACTTGTTATCCAAAGACATTTGTAAAAAGTGTGTGTGATTGAGTGAGTGTGAAGCCTTTCATCAGCATCTTTGCACGTGTTCTAAAGGATTTGGGAGTTTAACCGCTCTATCTGACAATGTCTTAATAATTTAGAGTAATTGGAAACGTTTAGTCTCACTGCGTCTTTGATGCTGCAAGGATAACTTGATAATCTAAGTTTCTGTGTGAGAACTTCATGATGCCTTCTGCAGCATCTGCGTTCACCCATTCTCCTGCATATCAGGTGATAAACTATAAGAAGTGTCCCGTAACTACAGTTCATGCTATTTGTTTGCATCTCCTGTAGAATTATTTCTATTTAAGTGCAAAATCTGGTTTCATAGTCTGACCAGTACTGTGATTAGACTAAATATTAGCAAGGCTCAAAACTCAAAGTCGACACTTGAATGCTTGAATTTTAAACTTTTTTGGCTCCTTAAAGCTGCTTTGTGCTGTTGACACAATGACCTAATCAGGAAATAAGTTTGATCTGACGGTTGTTCAAATATTTTCGAGATATTAAATATTTGGAGTAATATCATGGTGGGAAAAACTGAAGAATTTCTTCAAGTGAAATTATATTATTAGTAATTTATTCTTCAGGAGTAGAGGTGAGGTGTTTTTCTCCAAGATGCCACACTGACTTACATAAAGCAGGCAAAGGCCACACATCATAACACGGTCACAAGTGCAGTGGAAATACTAATTGCACTTGTGATTTTTACCTCGTGTCTTTCATATAAAATCCCAAAGTTTCTATCCTGACTTTTAGTTTTTGTAAAAGAAGTGCTCTATGAAGCACTTCTTTTCTTCTTTCTTTGTAACCTAACGATATCTTTTGGACTCGTGCAACTTGTAACCTAGAATTAAAAATTGTGTGTGTGTTTTATATTTAGAATATAGTACTTTTCTTTCAAAAACATACTTTTTTATATAAAGAAACAACTTTGAGAAAGAAAATAAATGAGTGAATAAGTTGCTAAAATAAAAGACCTGACCAAGCGTGCGGTGCTGACTTTCTTTTCTTGAGTTATTCACACTGGTTGCTACAAATACGTTTCCCTTAAAAGGTATTGAGCTTCTATTTCTAAAAGTCCTAATTGAAGAGGTTTGCTTCTTGACTTCTGAGATTCATGCATTGTACTGGCACCAGTATGGAGAAATGTTGAAATGATGGCAAATTACACTAATTAAGATTTAAACTGCCTGTCAGTGTTCAGTGCAGTCGTGTATAGATGTAAGAAGAACTGAAATAAAGCACGAGCTGGAAGAATATTTGCATCTTCTGTCAAAAAGTGCCCACACCTGTGGTCATTTCATATTCAAATTTGGGTTATTTATTGAGGATAAATTCATAAATGATGTAGTGCCTAAGAAGAAATTGTTCAGTCCATTTGTTTCAAATAGACCAGTTTAGACATAATCTATGAAATAAAGATGAGATGATGCTATAACCAAACACATTTCCATCCAGATGCTACGTCAGTGTCAGATCCCATCGCCGCTGTGTCGAGGGTCTGCTGGCACGCAGTCAAGGCCGAAGCATCAGCGGCGGATGTATGAAACCTGTACGCTGTAAAATATAAAAACTGAAGCTCAAGTCAAGTTTCATCGTCCAACAGCTACGCACAAGTGAAACTGAACTGAAAGAGAATGCATAAAACATGACAGCTGGCGTTTTCCTTCAAACGAAATAATCTTGACACACTATGTTGAAAAGCGCATAATAAAAGACTACAGAATGAGGCGCCGCTGATTAGCATGCATGTCGCCCTAACAGTACAGCTTGACTCCCCAAAAAACTTGGATACGTGCGGCGACATGCTCTCGGCCAGTTAGCGTAACATCATATGTGGGTCCTCCTGGTGAAATATCCTCTCGAGACTTGCAGTATGCACATAGTAATGAACTGCATGGCCACCAAACTCGCCATTAGGAAAACGGCGGTGATATTAGCCTTTTTAATGCCACGCAATGGAGAGCGGACCCGCTCGCTGTTGAATAATTACACTTAAGACTGAGTGTGTTTGAGATCGGGCTGCAGGCAACTGCGAATGTCTGTAGTCTCCAGCATATGCAAATAAATTACCATAATGCAGATCGTGCTCAGATTTTTGCTCATGGCAGCAGCAGAAGTTGAAACGAGTGTTGACCAACTGCCTGGAAACCCGATTAATTAAACAGTGCAATCAGTGTTACTGCAGAGATTTAAATCGTGAAAAGAGCAGTGACAGAAACTTGATTTTCACATGTGGAGCTTCACATTTGAAGATTTTGAGTCTCTGACTAGAGGCCGACTCAGATTCTTAGCTAATATTGTTCTGATGGATGTTTCGGTATTGATCTTTTTCAACAAACATCTGTTGTTGTTTTTTTCAATTAATCACCTCAGTCTGTAAACTAAACTAGTGATTAAAGTAAATTCATATTTTTTTATTTATCAACTAATTGTTTCTGCATTAAAAGGAGTCAATCATCACTGCTGAAGTAAAACAAGGAGGAAGAATGACATGACTAGCATTTATCTGACAGGAATCCCTGGCAGCCGTGTGACAAAACTATTTTCTTTTAGGTCCAAGGGAAGACGTTTTGTGATATTGTTATTGGCACTATTCAACTGAGAACATATCTCAAAATATCTGATCACCTTAGGCACTACACTGCTGGAAAACGTGGTTTAACGCCTCCATTTCTTCTTCTCCTGAACCATAAGCAATCATGAATTTACAGTAATCAGTAAATGTGTTTAAGAGTCAACTATTTAAATTTCTACTGTTGAATGGAACAAACTTAATACCTCAAAATCATACGAACATCAGTCGTTTTGAAAGGATTCCAATCTCGTTATCTGCTGATGTAAGAAGTGCTGACAGAAATGTGACAGGAGAATCTGATTCAGCTCTTAACTCAAACTCAGACCTGGAAAAAGTCATTCACGCACTTTTTTATCTGCTGCATCCCTCCTTTCTGACTGTATTATATATGTGTGTCTGACTTTGTCTGACCTCTTTGTAAACTCTGTGTTAAAGATGCTGTGTACACTATGAGATTTACATGTTTCAAACAAATACTATGTGCCTGTTTGTGACGGTTAATAGAAACATACAGTTGGACTGCTGGATGTCAGTGTACATGCGGTACAGTTTTCTCGCCGCCGCCTCTAAGCTGCTAAATCTCAAACACGACCGCGGTGCCGCAACTCGACAATCCTCACGAGTTCATTGGTGTGAGCATCTGAGCCCAATGTGAACTCTAGCCCAAATGTGACACGCTGGCTCTGGCCATATGCAAGCTTTTCACCCCTCCTCTCTGTGCTCATACTGGTGTTGTGAGTACACGAGTCACGACTGTTGGCTGTGGCAACACTCTGACTCACATAACCCCTCATAAAAGATCGGGCCAAGCTCTCAGCCCAGGCCAAGCCAGGCCGTCTCTGCATAAGACTGTAATTGATTTGATGGACTGTGTGCCGTTCACACCCCTTCCCCAAACAAACAGTCCGCCCAAGATTTGTCTCCATTGAGACAAAGAGGCAGTGCCCGCCCTCCTCTTGCAAAGAAACACTCTGCGACCGCCGGAGAAGGCAGCGCCGGCCTGCCAAACTTGCTAATTTCACTCCTGTGCCTCAGGGAAGGTTTTAGTGTGCTGTGCAACGATTCATCATATTGCAAATCAAGGCTCCCGTCCATTGTTATACCAACTCCCTGGTCACCCAGAGTTGACACAGGTTTGCAGGCAATTTCTTGCCAGCATGGCGAACACTGTTCACGTAGGACAGTTGTGAGAACTGTAGCTGCCTTTGAGAGTTCTTGAACAATCTAGGTTTCTTTAAGTGTAACACACTCCAATCCATGCAAGTACAGCGAAACTCCTCTTGACTTTGCACTTTGCATTACTCAGCATAGTTTTGTCTCAAAGCATGAGGAGTAGCTTTGCAGTGAACTCTTGGCCTCTGTTAAATTGTGCCTCTTTTACCAAGTGTGCTTGAACAAGCAGAAATTACAAAAGTAATGTTTTTATAACTGAAGCAAAAACCTGATTGAACGTTTTATTGTCTAGATGTACAGAGCTGGAAACACCAAAGGGTGATTTATGCATGTGTTTGCTGATCTCCTGTTCACGATTTTGGAGTGTAAGCTCTGAGAACATGGTAAAGGTCAAGGGCCTGTTCTCACTCCAAAGGCAGCGAGGTGACTCAGTCGCAGTCAGGCTGAAGTTACAAAGGCTCCGTATTCCTGAGAAGATGGCAGGCTAGTGTGTCCGGACTGTTACCCTGCTGAGCCGAGGATGATGACTAAAATAGACTTACTGGTGATAAAAGAGAAAACGTGGGGTTATTTTAATGAAAAAGAGTTGATTTATTCAGTTTTCTCCTCTTTAAAATCTTTGGTAAAACCAAGTGGAACATAGTATGACTAAAACACAACACAACAGATAAATCTGTAATGTTCTCCTGACATTGTTTACCATGATGATAAGAACTGTTTGCATTGGGCTTGAGCTCAAACAACAGCAGAGTTTTTGCCCTCTTGTGAAGAATGGTTGACTTACTAAAGAGTCATTTCTTGTTGTGTGTCAGCAGAACTTTATGGAGACCTGAAGTTAAGTGATGACGATAACAACAAACTTACTGATGTTTACGTAGTTGTTGAGCAACATTAAGCGTAACACTATGTTTGCCTTGAACGTGCTGGATAACTTGTTAACCTGACTGAACCACTCGCCACTATAGTCCAAAAAAGATTGTTATTGCCGTCTGAATGGATATGTTGGGATGTGCCTGCAAGAAAAGCAATAGTGATAACAAATACAACATTAAGTAGGTGAGAAACAACATGGGGAAAAAGGAGTGGGGTGGAGGTGGGTTGCAAAGTGGTTTGCAGATGTGCAGTAATGTTTGGAAGGCTAAAGCCAGTTGAATGTTTTGAGGACTTATCAGATGATCCATGCCTGGTGAAAGTCAGGGTTTGCAGCTGAGCTTGACTTTGTAACTCAACTATTTTTTTGTTTTTATATATAAGATGTTTTGCAGTTTTTATTTTGAAGGGGAAATATTTGAAGCACTCAGAGGAGTAGGATATAAAAGATAGAGGATTTGTTTTAAATTGATACATTGTGTTCAAATGCATGCATGTATTAGGACTAACAATGACACTATAGTAAAATAGATACTGTAACATTATTAACATCCACACAGTGTATCTCAATGTGTATATCTAAACTGTTACACAGACAAGCATTAACAATCAGGTGTGTATATGAGGCCAACCTAGGCTTCATTCATCAAGTGTCAGCATTAATTTGGACTAAAAATTTGTATTATTGTGATATTATTTTTTAAAAAGATGATAAACTAACATGCAAAAAACACAGTGAAGCCAAATTACATCCACTTCATTGTTGCTCACAAAATAAGAACTTGTTTATAGCTTTCCTCATATATATTTCTTCGTCTTTGTGTGTGGGTTGCTGCTTGTGTCTCCTGTGCTTAGGACATGTTAACCCAGTTCTCACAGTTTGTAGCCCATGTTCAAAAACAAGAAAGACAGAAAGAAAGAAAAGCACACAAACACCTCCCTGTAGTCAACGTAGCTTCAGGCTCCTTCTCACGCTGTTATATTTCCAGCATCACTGGCCGATGATCGCATTATTTACTGCTTGTATTAACATGCGGCTTGATAAGCATATTTTCCTCAGTAGAGCTAACAAGATGCTTTATCACCGAGCCTTTCCGCCCGCCGTAGCAGGCTGCGGCCACCCGCTCGTATTTCCACCCTGTGGTAGTTTACAGCCTCGTAAATAACAACTTTTCTCCAGTCGAGATTTAAAGCTGGAGTTTTTGCCGTAAAATCAGATTTAACTTTGAGCGTGAAGACAGATTTTGGCTGTGATTTATACACCCAGAAGCTTTGGTGTAAATCAGCCGCAAGCTCTGCTAAATAAGCAGAACAACTTTGGAATATATACAACACAACAGCACAGAGTTCAAAGTCAAAATGACAAAAAGGGAAGAAGAAAAAACACGAACCGGCCTCTGCCTTTGAGTTTCAGTGAATCCGATGGTTTAAGGTGTCATTCTTAAACTTTAGAAAAATCAGGTGTATGTTAACTGTTAAAATTGCATATTTTTTGCAGCAGAAGTAAAAAAGATATTGTTTAGGAGAAAAAACTGTGCTGTTGTGATTATTAGCACACAAAATAATCCAGAGGAAAGCTTTAAATACCACGAATGACTAATTGAGTGTGGGAGAAGGAACTTTTCTGTCTGTCAGGCAGCTACAGATGTTCACGTCCTGGCAAAGATGAAATAAACCACAGTTGTCAGAGAAACTAATAATAACTAATTCATCAGCCCACAACGCAATTATCTCCTTTGTGGCTGTGATTAGACACAATTTGCCATTAATGCTTTTGTTTTACCTTTTTTGTAATTGTAGTTAATCATGTCAGCAGCGCGAACGCTGCGTTGCACGTCTTTGGCAGTTCACGCCGGCACGTCGTTAGCTGCAAATCTGCATCTTTAATTTGTTGATTAACTCTTAAAAGAGAAACGAGGGGCTGTGATCTCGCTCTCGCTAATTGCGTCTGAAGGATCAATGATTCAGTAATGATACAAATATGAGAGCTTCTTTTCTTTAGATTTGGGAAATCGTTTTTTTAAAGAATCAGCAGGAAAAAAAATATGAATATTCATAGCAAATTAAATCCAGCAGAACTGTTAAAAGTGTCACATTCGAGGATAACACCAAGAAAAGTGAAACAAGTAGAAATAAGTATTTAGGATTTTATTTAGACGCACTTTAGGTCAACCTAGACCGGCCCTCCCTTTCACCTGTCAACCGGGCAAAAAGCCAAACCCGTTTCCTCCTGCATTAGTCTCATCAGGGACTTTAATGTGTGGCACCCTGTAGGAGGGGATCCACCCTGGCATGTGCACAAACACACACACACACATATATATATAAACACACCGCCCCATCTTGACAGCTCACTCCAATTACTGGCCCTCGCTGTCGCATGGCCTGCATCTCCACTCAGAGCAGATCGCATGTGACCCCGTCCAGCATGCCGCTGGTGGAGGGGGAAGAGGGGGACCCACGCAGGGAACAGGAGCACACACACACACACACACACACACACACACACACACACACACACACACACACACTAAAAGGACACTTTCCAAAAATCAAGGCCAATCAAAGAGTTTCATTCCAAACTGAGCTCTTCAGCACTTGAAAATATATCTGCCTCCTCTGACGAAAACAGGACTGGCATCGAAGTAAGAGCACATTGCTGCTAGTGAGTCATCTTAAGACCTTTGTTTACAAATAGGTTGTGAAGATTGAATCATCTGTGTTTTTCAAATATTGACAGATTCATTTGAGGCAACAAAGTTTGGCCAAAATGGATATTTGCAATATTTGTATAAAAAGAACCTTTAAGACTAAAAAAAGGAAGTAGTATGTCGGTGGTTTCCTGAAGATGTCCTGTTACTACGTGATGCGTTAATTATGTAAATAATTGGCGTTAATGTTACAAAGAAAACTGGAAACCAAAGAGCTGAAATCTAATGTCAAATTCTTAAACATAAGAAAATGAAAAAATAGAAAACGTGTAATAGTTTAAACACACATTTATCCTCTTTTGACTTTTTTCAGTGCTTTTAGTTGTTTTTCTTAACTTGATTATCATCCCCACATTCTTTATTTCTTTGTCCTATTTTGAATGTTACAGATCCGTAAATGATGAAGCTAGTATTTGAGATCACATATGCGGCAACACTTCAAATATACCAACGAAAAAAGTCCAAGTCCGTATTTTTTCCTTGTGCAAACAGACTCGCGCTGCAGAGCTGCTGAGTGACTCTGATGAGCATTTACACGCGAAAGTCTGTGAATATCATCGGTGCATTTCTTATTGTCCTGTGGAAGTTTTCTTTCCTTGAGGAGGGGCACGTGTTATTCTGCCACATTTAGCTGGAGGATGCACTGATATTAAAATATGTCTAACTTGATGACGACTGCAGAAATGACTTTCTGTTCATGTTGTAACGCCAAAATTGCACCAGCTGACTCAGAGCGATTGTTGTCACCTCACTGTTGTCGATAACTTTGAAATATTTTGCATTTTGCATTGTAAGTCCAGCATGCACTGTGTTTAGTTATCCCCCCAGCGTTGTGTTGTGTCGTCTGCAAAAACCTGTTTGTTTGCTACCTTGCTTCACATTTTTGAAGTGTGCTGACGTGTCCTCGAGCAAAAACGCTGACATGTCCAGCAGCTACATGAATCCTATTTGTCCATAATTTAATTATCGGTGCCTTTGTTTACTTTAAATGTCTAACAACCCTCAAGTTTAAGCAGCAGCGAGGTTTGTTCCTTTGAGCGTCACACGCACAAATATTCTGCGCGCTTTAAGTTCTAAAAGATGCTTGCTGATGATGGCCGGGAGACATGATGTGAGCTTATGTTTTTAGTGCAGTTCCGAGTGTTTGTGGCGTCTCTCCTGGCTTCTCTGTGAGGACAGTTGTGGTGATGACGCGTAATTTGAAAGTACAGATGAGCCCACTGGCTCTCTGTGGACACTGATACACTGTGGCACCCAGAAGAAAAATTAACAAATGCCCCCCTTCTTTATTTTTGGTTTGGCGTCCTTACTCAGAAGTGTTGCACATGTTATCTGAGCGCGTTGCACTGCAGATCTGAGCTTTTGGGACACTAAACAGCTGACTGTCCGCTGCAGAACTGGCTCATTTTTGTTTTATTTGTTTTTGCAGAATTCGGGTGCTGCTAGTTTGCATGTTTTTACCTGAAGTGCGCAACAGCTTAATACCTTTTTTGGAATTTTAGGACAGATTGGATATATTTATTGTGCCCTACTTGCACCAGAGAAACTTTTTCTATGTATTTCAGTAGTTTTATAATGTCGTTCTATAATTTTCTAGTTCCAAGCTGCCCACTTATCTGCTTTTTTACTCCTATTTGAAAGCCGCTTGCATTTTTAGAAACCACACAGACGGCTGAAAAAAGCTCAAACATAAAGTATCATGACCGCTTGGAAGTATTTAAACTTTTATCAAAAGTACACGGCGCTCCAAACAGGTTTTTGGGAGCCATTTAGCACCAGCAAAAGCTGTGACTAGTTCTTCCTACAAGCATCTGTTTAGCACTACTAGCTAAATAAGAGACATAGGAGTGTTTTTGTGAATGCATTACACAACAAATGTTAAAATTGTGCAGTATGTGGGCATCACGTGGAAACGCAGGGAAAGATTTCGTCAACGAGGAAAAAAAGAAAGAAGTCTAAATGCGAGTCTGACGCCTCACGGGTCTCGGAACAGGCTATCGGCTGGCTCGCACGTTGTACAAAAGTACCATTGTACCAGGAGAAGGTGCAGTCTATAAAGCGGCTCTTCCTTGGCACAGAGTGTTTCAGTCTGTCCATTAGCTGTATACCCAGTTGTCGGACTGGAGTGGGTTGACTTGGATGAGGCCTGTCTAAATCACTTCAGCACATATCAGCCCAGGAACAATCTCTCCTCTGTCTGATCCTCTTGGCACCACTCCACGCTGATCCTCCCACGGTCTCCCTCTCTTATGATTATTTTATCATTTTAAATTCTTTATGCCGCATTGCCGTGGCACCGGCCCCGCTAGAGCAGAGTGACGCGTTGGCCATACAGTACATTCACACTACAGTTATTTGGACGGCGCTCCGGTGTGGCTCTGTCCCGGTCCCTCGGTTGGATTCTGCTCGTCCATTAGTGCCATCTGTGCCTTCATGCGCCGTCTGTGAGGGCCCCGTTGACGCCAAAACGATTGGCATTTCTCTGGAACAACCAGAGGGACGGTGCCCAGAGCTTTTAGCTGCCAATGATGTGCACTTATTCTGACAAAACCAGAGAGGATGGGGGTGAGTGGAAGCAAGCGGGAGGCCTGGGCAGGAAACAGCTGCACCTACAGTACTGCTGCTTCCGGAGATATTGTTTATCTCTGCAGCGAGAGACGCATGATGCAGAGGCTGTTACATGACGTGCATGTTAGACATTTAGCTGGTGCTTTACTGAGCACGATGATCAGCTGCGTGCTTGAACAGGTACAGGTACAGATTAGCGCCTGCTTACCAACAAGCTCGTCCTCATCATCAGGTGGTTAAACCTAATTTAACCGAGCACAGACCTCAAATGTTTGCTGACATGTATTTGTGCATTAAAATTACACCTTTTCTGCAGGAAACTGAAAGGTTGCCTTGCCTGCAGAGTAGTTTTTTAGCTTTATTTGCAAGTAAACGGATCACACATGCAAGAAGTTAGAAGTGAAA
Organism: Pelmatolapia mariae; assembly: GCF_036321145.2. Taxonomy (NCBI): domain Eukaryota; kingdom Metazoa; phylum Chordata; class Actinopteri; order Cichliformes; family Cichlidae; genus Pelmatolapia; species Pelmatolapia mariae. Next base: position 1,502,587 of record NC_086237.1, on the reverse strand, counting down.
GAATGGCTGTTCCTCTTTTTTCTCACAGACTTCTTGGAGATTTTGATGTAGTTTTGTTCATAGTTTTTATGCCAAGTCGGGTAAAAAAGGAGCTACGAAAATCCGAGATTATCCCACCAGCATAGACCCAGTAGTAGATACATCTGTCTGCTAAATATCAGGCTTCAAGGTGTTCATTTGATGTGTGTGCGGAAAAAATTAGGCTTGAAAGTTGTGATAACCGAAGGGGAGGATACACGTCCTTGCCGTTGAAGTAATCTATAATACAAAATGAACACGTGGACTGTGAGAGACAGTAGAAGCAGTAGCGTGGGATGTGCATGAGAGTGGAGATAATGATCGTGTACGAGGCATGAAAACAAAACCAAAGAAGTGAAGAAAAACTAAGAGGGCGAGCACACAGCAGCCAGGCGGGAGAGCAGGAGTGCGAGAGAAAGATGCAAGTGTGCCAGCAACAGTTGTATTGTCTGGAAACACTGGGCGAGGAAGGGGCTGGGGTCTTCACAGCGTAAACGCATCTGTTTTATCGCCTCCGGGTCGCGGCAGAGGGCGGAAAACAGAGGAAAATAAAGGCTAGTGTGTAACTAAGACGTGCAAAAGCTCGACTGCTGTGAGTTTGATGCACAGAGAAGAAACATTAAAAAAATAATCTACAACCTAAATTCTTGTTAATATTAAATGAATCAGTTCTTAACTATAATAGCTCTCAGATTTCTGTAGAGCTGATCTGTAGATCTGATCTTTTGACTTTGGAGCTGACTTGCTGTAATGGTTAGAAAACGAACTCGATCTGCTGCAAGATCCTCCCGATCTGATCAACACAGTTCAAGTTCAAGTTCAAGTTGGCTTTATTGTCACTTCAACCATATACAGTTAGTACACAGTGAAACGAAACAACGTTCCTCCAGGACCAAGGTGCTACATGCAGCATAAATTTACAACATAAGTTAACAGAAAACACTAAACTAGCTAACTAAGAGGCCTAGTTAGCTGGCTAGCAAAGACAAGACAGACTGACCTAACATAAATTACAACATAAATTAACAAAAACTAACTATCTAACTATCTAAGGAAGACTAGGAAGTAAAGAAGTTAGTGCAAAAAATCCAGTAATAATATTGTGCAAAAGAGCATTTACAGGTTGGTGTATACGATAGTCTGGTGGTGTAGGTCAGTGTGTTTGCGCTTGTGTTGATTAGTCAGTCCAGTCTCAATGCTTTGAGGTAGTTGAGTTAAGCTGAGTGATAATGTTTGTGTGTGTGTGTGTGTGTGTGTGTGTGTGTGTGTGTGTGTGTGTGTGTGTGTTTTCAAAGTTGCAGCAGAAACGTAAAAAAAAAAGCAGACCACATAACTCGACCTTTTTCTTTTCTGCCTTCAGATTTTCTTTTCCGCTGAAATATTCTCCTGTCTGCAAGAAATGGGAGCCAGCAATGCTCTGACAGTCTGCAGACCATATGCTGCTGCCTGTTAGCGTAACTTTTTTACTGCAAGCTGTCACTCACTCCCTCTCTGCTCCCAGGGTCAGTCAAGTAGCCATCAGAGCCCGATTTCCCATCATCCACCGCTTTATTCACAGAGAAGCAAAGCGGCGTCGCAGTTCGAAAACCCTGAAATGTGAATATAGTGTAGAGAATTCAACTTTATCATCATGCAATTTCAACTGCAAATCCTAGTTACTGGATTATTAAAGATGTCTGAATGTATATATTAGTACTACACAGACCTGGATATTTATATTTAATTCCAGCACAGTTGCTGTGGTGCACCCGCGTTTTCGTTGTATTCTGTTCTATTCATTCTATTCTATTCTAATGTATTAGGGGCTTGGACATTGACTCTCTGGAGGTGTCTTGCATTAGAACAGCAGTGGATATTTCAGGTTGGGATCATTGCCATGTTTCTGGAGACAACATCTTAGGAGCTTTTTTATTGTCTTGCTGAGGGAGGCTGCAGCCATTGGGGAGTGCCCCAGGTTTCTCAGCAGAGCTCTGTATAATCAGTGTGATGATGAATGTAATTAACAGAAGGTGTCAGTGATATTTAAACAATTGCCAATTAGTGTATTTAAAGATTCACAGAATATGTTCTGAGTTATTTGGAGATTCTGGGCGGAGCCTTTCTGTGTGGCGATTGCATGTTCTCCTGTGTTTGTGTGGGTTTTTTCCGGGTACTCCGGCTTCCTCCCACAGTCCAAAGGTATGCAGTTAGTGGGGTTAGGTTAATTGGTAGTACTAAATTGCCCATATGTGTGAATGTGAACCTGTTCAGGGTGTACCCTGCCTCATGCCCTATGGTAGCTGGGATAAGCTCCGGCACCCCCACGACCCTCATAAGGACAACTGGAAGAGAATGAATGGATGGAACAGATATCACAGCAGACGTGATGCAGTCTACAGTCTCTTTGGGACTAAAGTTAACATATCGAGGGATGTGCAGTTTCTGCACTTTTGGTTTGCAATAGTTTTTTTTCTGGTGTGAATTAGACTCCTTGGACTTTGTGCTAGCATTTTCTCCTTTCTACCCACTGATTCCTTGTTGAAAATGTATTTCAGTAAGTGTTTTCAATGCAAAACCTTGGTACACACAAATATTGATCCATTAAAGTAAATTGCAGCATATGCAGGACTTCTAGCCTCAGCTAATTTTCAGACCTGACATGGTTAGGTTTTTAAAACACAGTATTGTTAGACAAAGATATGGAACCAGCAGTATAGGAAAGTCAAACTGAAACAAAGTATAAGGCACAAACAGTGACTTTGATATTTTATTGATGTGTGTCTCAAATTTTCGCTGAGGGTCCCAAATATGACCGGTTCATCAAGAATTTGTACACCACTTTTCACGTTGAGGAATTTGACTAATTAACAGAACTCTACCCTCAACCATATCCGACACTTGTGGGATATATTCAGAGTTTAACACCCAGCATCAATGTTGGATCTTTTACTGAAAGGAAGCAAATTCCAGCGGCCAGCTTAGTCCAGAAAACGGATGTTGTTACAGGAGCACACAATCCAGTCTGTGCTTTATCTGTCTGCATACTTTTGACCATGCAGTGTGCACGTTTTCGGTAGTGACACAGAAGCTTAATGAGTATCAAAGTGCGTGTAGTATTGTGGCTCGCTGCACTATAGTGTTTGCATATACGCACAGCTCTTAAGGCCGTTAAGTAAGAACGGAAACTCTTTCCTGTTTTGGAACTTTCCTCCTGAAAGTCTTACTTTTTTGCCAGCTTCTTCCGAGCTATCTGCTAAACTTCACAGCAGTACTGAAGGGAGTTACTGTTTTTTCCTCCAATGTACCTTATGTGCTTGTGTAATCTTTATTCATCTCTTTACAATCAGTAGAAATGCCCGAGTTGTCAGCGAGCATCATGTATTTGGCCGAGTCTCAGGTGGCTCTGATTTCCCAGCAGGCCAGATGGCAGTGCTGTGTGGGCAGTGTATATGTGTGTGTGTGTCTTTGAGCATGTGTGTGTGTGGACGAGGGGCTGTGAGAAGAGGGCCAGCAGCCTCATGAAGGGAGGATTGCTCACACTCTGGCTCTGTCCTCTGTCCCCGTGCAGCTGTGCTTCTCCGTCCAACTTGAACTTTTAATTTGTTCAATATGTGGCAGAGGACACCGAGTAAAACAGAACACATGTCTGGTGGCTGAGGCTCGACAGGCAGGGACTCGAAGGGGAGGATGACACCGCGTGGAGTTGTTTTTTAACATGTCGAAGTCTGCTGCTTCCGGGAGATCGTGGATTTCATAAGGGAATAGTTCACACCTTTTTTTTAATCAAGTGTTTGCTTTCTTGTACTTGGGTTTGAACCAACGCTGCACAAATACACAAGGTGGCTGCGTGTTCTTAAAAGTCTCAAACATTTACTAATAAAAAACTTAAAAAGTATTAAATCAACTTAAGTTCACGTCAAGTGGATATGTTTTCAAGTTTGTAGGAACGTCACTGTGTGAATTTCCAGCACACGGTGGTGTTAGTTAAAGTTTATACGGACTCTTCTGGTCTGTTTGTCTAATGGTAACAGCGGGATGCTTAATTCAAGTAGCTTAAACATCTTAAAAATACAAAAATCTCATCCTGCAGGTCTCTGAGACAAATTATATTTGCTCCTGCTTTAGACGCACTGATACAGTCTGATTCTGCATTATTGACTCAGTTAATTTTTCCTTTTTTTTATAACAAATAAATTGGAATTGTTATAAAACACAACAGATTAAGTTGCACCTTTATTTCTCTTCAGATCTCTGCTGTCAGTGTGATTTTAAAAGTGGATCAGTTGAATGTTTACATTTTCTGTTGGGCTCACAGAAGTCTTAAACAAGGTTTAAGAAAAGAGCTTAAATTAAGTTAAATCAAGTTAATCCATAATGTAACTCAGCAAACAACAACATGGTCACATGGTATCGGATTTGTCTGTTTTTGGTGTTTTGTTTATGAAAACTCAGCAGATTACTAAAACTAAGCAGCTTATAGCTTAGTTCAGAAACCCTAAAGAATTGATTCCTTAATTTTTTTGAACATGGAAAGAAACTTTGCATTCATCTTTCATAAAATTCTGTCCCTGAAGAACCTTCGTATTTATTAGTTAACAGGATACCCGGTGAATCCTCATCTGTTGGATGGTAGCATATATCCATCCCTGTATAGCATCTACTTAAAGCCAAAGTGTGAAGTGTAGCAGTCTCATGAAAGAGGAAAAAATCACTGGTGTCTAATCCTTACTTCATATTATCTCATTCAAAACATATTGATATAAAGATGAGCTGTGAATCAATCAGGAAAGTTATCAGTGTTTGTTATCGATATCTCTGACCCAGAGAGGGAACATGGACTCGGGACTAGATTGGTCATGACAGGAATATTAAAATAGTCATTAAATTAGTCTTAAAATGCTTATTTATCCTTGATCTCACCAGCACCGGCTAGTGTGTAATGCACTGGCAATGCAAAGGCAGTAAGGCCCTTTAATACGGGGGGGAAGAGCAGTTCAGATGTGGTGCACTGATATTAGTTTCCTGCACAAACAGAAGAAACATGAAAAATATGAAATGAAGTCCTGAGCAAACTCTGCCAGCTAAAGCTAAAATGTCATAAGTCTCTCACCAATATGTAATTTAATTTGAGAGAATGATCTTCACACAATAGTGAAATAGCTCAGAGAGGATATCAAGTAGTATTTTGGCTTTTACACTGAACCTCTGGGGACTCCTGTGGTTTCTGGAGGAAGGATGTTTACCTCGTCTGGGTTGAGGCCTCGGTGTGACGGACTAGATGTACTTGTGCATCACAGAGACGTGCAGTTGATTTGTGGTGTGGTATCTGCTGAGGTGAGGAAAACAGCCTGCTGTGTTTGTTGCCATTTGAAAGTGATGTGATGGAGGTGAGTGTGTCAAAGTAACAGAAAGCCCAAATACAGAGTTTCCCATCGCATTTAGAAGTGTAGTTTTATTTTTCATCTCTCTGAGGCAGCGGCACGACTGCTGGACAGTCTCCTCACTTTTATTTTGATAGTTTAGTTCCTGATGACCACCTCTGGTACTTAACATTTAACAAACACACTGGTAAATTTGCTGTCGTTGCGGTATTCAGACTCATGTAGCCGTCTCTAATCTCTCGTCTCTCGGCCGGACAGACTTTAACTCCATCATCTTGAACTGCAGAGCAGTAAAGAAACTTTTATCACCACCTCCGGTCCAAGATGGTGGAGGTGGTGTCCGAAAACAGGATCAGGAAGTTACTGATCTGAGGAAGCTGATTGTTGCTTTGTTATTTATTGTTACAAAGGATTTATGATATTATCTAAAAATGTATTTAAAAATTTTGGGTGCACATGCTACTGCTTCATATACAGCGAACATGTTTCATTGGGACAAGTCTCTTATTTAGTGGTTTAAATTTTGCAGACGATCGATGGATACAGTATTTTATAAGTGTTAGAAACATTTGTCGCAGTTGTGTTGGACGTATGATCTTTCTCATTGTTAGGGTTACTACTCGCACTTAAGATGCCCGAATGTGCATCACGAAAAACCGCGGCCTGACGTCGTGCCACACGTGGTCACTGTAAGAGAAATGCAACATGCATAACTGTACGCGAGTACTTTGCAGTATGAATTTGCTGCTCAGCTTATTAACATTTTGTCTCAACCAGAGACGAGTGTTGGAATAATGAGTGATGAGTGTTGCTGTTGGATTAAGTAAGCCCTAGATTAACTAAGCTACTGTATACGCTGCAAAGCCCTAATGTGGAAAAAAAGTCTCTGTTCTGGTAATAAAATCTTTCAAAGCCTGTAGCTTATCACTGCAAAATAAGCATCTTGCAACTGGATTACAACTCTCATGCTTGCAAGTGTTTTCACACTACAGTCCAGATGGGAGATTCGTTCTGTAACCTAAATGGATTCTTCTTTTCGTGCATCTTCTTTTTTTTGGTTTCTGATATTGTAAATGTGACAAACTATACAATCAATTAATACACCAAGCCAATACAAACATTTGGAAAGCAGCTAATTCTCCATCAGCTGTGTTTATTTCCAGCAATCTCCCAAAAACGCCGATGGAAAAACATTTCAAACTTGTTCTGACAAACCCAAGTTTTTCTTTAGCTTATAAATCATTGATGGTTTACAAGTTATTTGTTTAATTAGTGCAAGAAAGTCTGGAATGCATGCTCAGGTTTGTGTTATTCCAGCCAACAGAAGGAACCACAAAGTTGTCAAGGTGTAAGTCCACCCTTGTTGCGCGTGTCCTAAAACCCTGCACATTCAGTGCCTAATGCGTAGGAAAGTATTCGGCAGTGAACGGAAAATAATATTTTCCGCTTCTTTAGTGAAATGAAAGCCGGGTCCGCAGCTGTGCCGGCTTACTAAAAGCATTTCATGCACAAACATTTCAAACGCTTCAGATTCCAGGTTCATCTGTGTCCATGTCAATAGCAGACACAGTTCACTCTAAATAAGTTCGCGAGGACCTGAGTGATTGTGTGCAGATATTGCTTTTAAATAGAAAGTTGACTCTGGAAACAGTTGCAGTGTACACACACACACACACACACACACACACACACGTTATGAAAGCCGGTTTGCTAAAGCCAAAGCTTTCTGAGGTTATGTGACATTTCTTGAAGAGTTTACACAACCTTACAGACTTTGTTGACTCAAGTCATCCCCTCTCCAAGTTGATATCAGTAGTCAATGCATATATACATGCAAACATACAATATTAATTCCAACTGCCCCAAACTGGCATGGACCATTAATTATAAATGTATTTAATAAAAAAAATAAATAATAGCAGATGAGACACATGAAAGGATTCTTCTTCCAGATGCTGAAAGGTCACTAATGCTTGCAGCCGTGATTTTACAGCATACCTTAAGAACAAGATTAAAGTGTCAAACCAGCAAATGCAGTGAATGAAAACACTGAAATAATAAAAAAGTAGACAGGGACACCTTAAATATTTCAGTTTCATATTACTGATGTAAAACAGGAGTGCTGTGAAGTTTAAACCTCACGCAGACATGTGGCAGCCAATCTGTGGTTCGAATTTGTTGTGAAAATGCACGACTCGAGTACAAAAAAGAAGGAAAAGTACTGCTCCTTATATTCCCTGTTAGTTTTAGTGAAGCTTTGCCGGTTATCATTTGCAGGTTCGTTTAATAGCAAGAAAAAAAAATATCGCAGAGTTTAGTCGCCACTAACAGTTTGCAGAATCTCACAACCTCGTGCAGCAGAGATCTTCAAAGAGTTGTGGGGGACTCGAGCTGCTCAGGGTGTGAACGCTGCGAGAGATGAGAGTCAAAATCACACATACAAACACACGCACACCAATTCACTTCTGGAGCTGTGCCTCAAGTAACGAGCCGACAGTCCAAGTGACAAACATGTTGTCTGAGGACTGGACGAATGTGGACCTCTGCGGCTCCTCCCCGCACGCCGCGAGGGCCTTCTAACACGGCTGCGGCGTAGGTGGCGACAGCCCCGATCAGATTATTATTCCTTCCACTTTGGAAGTTTTTGTCCTCGTGCTGAGAGTCTTGCAGAACAAAACTGTGAGTAAATGGTGCGTAAATCCTTGGATTTTTATGGTGTTTTACCTCTATGGTATGTTGAGGTCTTTTTTTTTTTAGCAGTTTTTAATGTTTCACCTCGTGTTATCACGTCTTAGATCCAAAGAAGAATTTTGTTGTTTAAAAGAATCTAAAAATTATCACAACCTTAAAGCATTTATTTTGTTTATTTAATATATTTATTAATTTATTGCAAGCTGTTTCCATTTGTTTCAATTGAAAGCCAGCGGGGTGTCTGTAATGAACCTTCTTAATCACAGTCTTCATTTGGATTTGATGACCCTCTCTGACCCACTCCCCCCTCCTCTCATCTCCGCACCTCTCCACCTCCCCGTCTGACTAATCCGACCGTCCATCCGCGGTCACGCTGCCGTCCGTCTGATGAGACTTCACCGACGTTCCGTGCTGACATATTCAGACTATTGTTCTGCCGCTGCGGGTGGCACAGGTGGGCCTCCGTCTCTCCAACATGGCCCAGTTACAATGCAGCGCTCCCTGCCAAGTCAGGCCCCGTTCATCCGGGAACAGGGGAACTGGAATGGGTTTGACCGTATTGTGCTGCACCTGCTTCGCCCTCGCACCATATCCCCCTGCTTCGCCTGCCATTCTGCCACTGCAGAGAACGCTTCTTCCCTCGCAAGCCCCCGCGACGTAAAACCCGTAAAATCCACTGAACTTAGCCGCTCTGATGGCCGCGGCCAAAACAGCATCTGATGTGCCTTATTTGTTGACTGTGTGAGATTAGTTGCAGAGGGTACACGTCGAGGGGCTTATCATGCAGAGATGGAGCAAAGCCCCCACCCCTCCACCAAACACCCACCAGCCTTGCCAAATAATGAGAAATGGAAGAATCTCCAGCTTGTCTAAAGCCCTTGTCACAGTCGGTCCGTGCACACTTCTGCTCCCGAGCCAGACTGTAGAGCAGATACTGTAAGAGCTCCGGGACCAGAGGAGCTGGCTGCTGAGCTTCACATTCAGCAGGCAGCTCGGGAGCCAAAGTCCTGGTCATTTTTGTCCGCCGTGCCTCAATAGGAAGCATCCACCTGGACGGCGTTAGGCCTGCATGTGAAAGAATGTGCTTTTGTTTTCACAGAAGGAGAAAGAAGCAGCTGTAGTGCTCAAACATGTGCACGTGTCACCGTCTCTTTGCAAATGCAGCGCAGGAAATGAATCGGGGCCTTTCAGATGAAATCTTCAAAGCGTTTCAGCTGCCTCTGTGTTGAAAAGCAGAAATAAAATGTTCATCTACTCTTTGCTGCTGTGAGTCAGTGAGCTGCTCTTCCTGCAGAGCAATGCAGCCGTGCAGAAATCCTGATTTTATAAACCCTGCCAGATGTCGTAGCCGCAGTACCTGTTCATGAGTTTTGCAGGACTTGCATAAAAGCAGGCTGTTTTTTTTCTTCTTCTTTAAGCTCATAAATCCCATAAAGGTTTGATTTAGGGGTTATTTTCCAGAAAAAATCCAAAGTATAGAACTCAATCGATCATGTTAACGATGGGATTACAGAAGCATTTCACACAGGCAGTTCAGGAGCGGCCTCGACCTCCGAAAGTTAAGGGTCCAAACTGTACTGTTGTTATTGTTGAATGTGTGAATTGACCATTCGCCAAACCTAAACGCCAAAAACTCCATGCAGAAGATCAGGAGATGTTTACATGTGCTGGATTTTCCTGTTTACTCTCCTCTTGTGCAGTTGGTCTGTGGCCTGTGACCTCTTGGTCTGTGTTTGAACCAGATCTCTCGCCTCCCAGAGCTTTGCGTAATAAGAATCAGTGAAATTACAGAACAACCCAGTAAAAAAATAGGGGGGGGGGGGCTACTTAAACCTCCCCAAATAACTGTTGGTTTATGAAGAGTGTGGACACAGTCTGTGTTGTCTATCTACTGGTGAGACTTTTCACTTCTCCTAATAATTTACAATGAGTGAAAGACAAATTCCACAGCTAGCATCAGTGAATGAAGTGTAGCTGAGCACCTGAATGATGCTGGAGTCAGGCTAAAGGAAACTGAGAGAGAGAGAGGAGGCTCATGCAGGCAGAGATGTGAGGATGGAGGCTGACGGGCTGCTGGGGATTCGCTGTGCGAGAGCTCCCTCTTGGTGCCAGTCAGCCTACTGTTAGTGAGCAGGCGCTGCCGCACAGAGAGGCTCAGGCAAAGCTACAAACACACACACACACACACACACACACACACAAGATAAAACAATGCACAGGGACGACTGAGATCTCTTTTATTTTGAGGGGCGAGCTTACTTTTTTTTTTTTTTTAAAGCACTGCTGCAGGGTCACCAGTTGATTCTTCGTTTGATTGAAGCTGAGACAAAGATTTCAGCTCAGTGTAGATTTGTTTCATTTATTTATTCTGAATATCCATCCCGGTGTGTTTACACACGCTTTGTGTGTGTTCTCTGTGTGCTGTGTTTATGAAAATCTTCTTTAGTTTGTTTTTTGATTTTTGATTTTTTTTCTTTTGTGCGTGGGAAGGGGATCGTTTTGTGAGCAATATCGCAATATTTATTGATTTATTTTGCTGTCTGAATTATACTTTTCTTTTTTTTACCAATTTAAAGAATATATAATATGTATAGAAAATATCACCCACAGGAATACATGTTTTCAAATTATGCAAATTCAAAATCAAATGCAAATCATTTTATTTAATATTAAGACATTTTTTAAAAATGTGTCATTTGCTTGAAAAACTGCAGTAAAATGCTAAGTGGAAGTTTATTACTCAAGTTTTAATCCTCTCGGTGTGTGTGTGTCATTTTCAGGGCCGGTGTGTTAATTTCAGCCGTGTGCAGCATCAGTAAAACAGAAGAAGAAGAAGAACTACTGTGTGAAAACCAGCATGTGCTGGTTGCTGTGGACAAGAGAAGAATTTCAGGTTGTTCTCAAAGACGTGTAGCCCTGCAGCTAAAACCACTATCTGTTCGCTCTGCTTCACTTTGCGCACAAAGTTTCCCCCTCTGGTTCTTTTCCTCTCTGCAGTTTTAAAAATCACACAAGGGGAGAACGATAGTGCTCTAATTTTCATTTATTAACTTATTTACTAGATTTTCCTCAAACCAAATCTTTTTATTTAATAAAAAAGGCCAAAGCAGGAATGCAGCATGCCCCAGAACTTAGCACTCAGACACGGTTAGCTTTTCATGCGCACCAAAGGCTTAACATATTCTGACCATATTGCAGCTTCTGTGAAAAACCTCATTTCGTGGACACAGACGGAAGCTATCTTTAAAAAAAAAAGAAAAAAACATGGAGAAAGGGGCTGTTTGCCTTTGGCGTGGAAGTCGGAATAATCCCAGCGGGCCTCGCAAGTGCAGAAGTCCACTGCCTTTTGGCAATGTCTCATCACGACTCCTCTCCAACTTCGGCAGTGCTGGATGCCTGGCGGCTGCCCTTTGACTGGCTTATCTTGTCATTTTAACACTGAGAAGTGCACACGCATGACAAATTGTAGACAGGATGCCCCAAGGTATTGGAAGGCACCAAGACTTTGCCCTTTAGTTTTTTGGTTTTTTTTAATACACCTTCCTTTCATTATGCACTCGGGACAAGGAAATTAATAGAGCGTTATTCGACCGCAGGACAGCCTCCTGACCGGAGTGATCTCCAGCTAGGTTTGAGGGATTGATGCCTTTAAGACCTTGACATGGCGCTTGGTGTTTTTTGCCCCTGTTTTCAGTTCAGTCTGCTCCCTGCTCAGTAAGGCGTAGCACATCACAAACCATAAACAGGCCTATCAGTTAAGAGTTTTAAGATATAGATGCGGCTGCCTCGACGCTGCCCGACTCTCCGTCTCAATTCTCCGAGGGCTCCCGAGCTGCGTCGCAACTCGCTAGTTCGCTCAGCAGCGGAGTATCAAAGTTTAATTAAAATAATTAAAGGCAACAGCAAGCAGCAGCCTGTGAAGACCTGGCTGTCTGTTTTTTATGCCTTTTGACATTGAATGACCTATTACCACGTTATTCACAGGAAAAAAGAGGACACGGTGCCACGGTGACGGTGCACCGCGTCCAAAACGTAAACCCAAAGCAGCGGATGCGATGGACGGATAAGTATTGTTCATTTCCAGAAATTATTTCGTCCCCCTCCCCTTCCTCCGCCCCAACCCAAAAAGCAAGGGATATGTACTTAAATATATTGTGGATTTCTCAAGCGCGCTGTCACGACGCCAATCCCAAATGATGTTAGTGTGAGCGGAAACACTGTGGGGGAGGAAAGGGGGCAGCAGCTGAAGAAAAAGGCTCGAATGATCCAGTCACTTTGGATACCGTACTTCAGACGCAAAATGGATATTCGAGTCGAAACCTGACAAAGCGTGCCGGCTTTGACGGGAAGCGGTATAGACAATGACCAGTGGCTGGGTCAGTGGGATGTCTCTGTGCAAGCAGGGAAGCTTATCAAATGACACTAAAAATAAGTTCAACAACCATCAAGTTTGAGGGGGAACGGGCGAGCGTCTCGCATTCGGTGGGCACGAGGGCGCGCGAGACGGGCGGCGAGCAGCACGCCGTACTAATTATTCCTTTGTTTCCTCTCCGTCCCGATCGGAGGGACATAAATAATTCCGAATCGAATCCTCGGGGTGCGCTGGTATTTATGTTCGACTTAAACGCTTTTAGCCTCTTGCATAATTTTGCAGGTTGACATTTAATAGGCTCATCAGCTCTGGACTTACAGGGGACGAAGAAATTTTAGCACTTAGATCTTGTCTTCTTTATGTAGGAACCGAGAGCACGGGAATATTATTAACCCAAACTAATGAGATATTTACATAGCAGTCACAACACAACTCATCCTGCTTACAGCATGTCACAAGTCACCGCTGCGTCCCCTCCCCACACCACACACGCCGTTGTTGTACATTTAAAGGTAACAAATCAAATTTGCTTGTACCTCTCTGTAAATTAATGCTTTTTTTTATAAATGCAAGTATTTTTGTACTTTTTTAAAACATCTTTACAACAACTTTAAACTTCACATTTTGATTTTTGTCCACTTTTAACAAATTCCGGCTTCAGTTCGATATGCATGCACAACTTTCCATATCAGCTCATTTCATGTGCACAATTGTAAATTATCATTTTAATATCTTCAAGTCTTTTTTTTATATTCACGTAGAACCTTAAAGACCGAGTTGGACTCACATTCGTGTGAGCCGCTGCATCTTCTTTTGTTTTTAAAGCTTTTCTGAGTTTTACACTGTTTTTATTTTTAATCTGACGATTTTTTCTGTCACTGTTGTACACTGCAGTCTGTTGTGTCAAATATACATTCAACAAAAAAGTGAGTGGTGTTTTTGTGTGCGTGTGTTTTTTTTCTTCCTCTTTCTCTCTTTTTAACACATGTGTGCTGGTAGGGGTGGTCATGCTAAAGGCTATCTTTAATTGGGCCCTTACAGATTTATAGGGCCCGACAGGGAACATGATTATACAGAGTGTGTGTGGACAGAGGAGTGGACAGTGTGCAGCCTCTCCCCCTGTGAAGTCAGTCACCGGAGGCACCACACACACACACACACACACACACACAAAATCCCTTCAAGGTCTTCAACGCCCCAAAAATGAGGTCTTCCATTTAGTAAAAAATATGCGCTCGTACACCTTCTGCTTTATCCACATTTGCATGCTGTGACAAGATGCCAGCTGAGGTGTGTGTATGTGTGTGTACGGGTCAGTTTGTGTGTGTGTGTAGGCTGTATATACAATAACCCCTCCACCATGTTGAGGAAGGATTTGTTGTGTCATGAAAACACTTTTTTTTCTTAGTTTAGATGCTTCACTCATGAGTGTTGTTCAGCAAAATCTGATTTGAACGTCCTTTCTGGTATTTTAAACATCAAGAAATAATCTTGTGTAGTCCATGAGTCAGTTTTGAAGTATAGTAAAGATGTTACTTACTTTTACTTACTGAAATTGTCTTTAGATACCAGAATTTTCTTAGTAAAACCCCTTTTTTTTTTTTTAAATGAATCAACTTTTTTTAAGGGTCTGCTGTGCTCTTTATTCAAGCACGTTAATGTTACAAGTAGATAAACCAAAATACACTCAGCTGTTCACATGAGGTTGTCATAATGAAGGAAGTCATAATGACTGTTTTTTTTGTGTTGTTGTTGTTGGTTTGTGTTTTGTTTTTGTCTAGAAAATCATAAAAAAAACAATCAAGAGAAATTTCATGAAACTTGATGCAGAGACGGAGGATGAACAAATCTATTCAAATGGCACAAACGAGGCGCAGTTTCTTTAAAACTGCATGTCTGGACATCGAGCTTTTACTTTAAAGTCAGCAGAATGTTGTTAAAGTACTGAACAGACCCGTATGCTGTTTACTGAATTTATAAATGTAGCAGTGATCATCATCTCACAGTCAAACAAGATCTTTAAAGAGTCTCGATTTCTTTTTCCTCTGAAACAAAAAAACAGGATTAAGACTAATTAACACTGTGATTTAATTTAATTGTAATTATTTATTATATCCTTATAGAGCGATTTTTTTTTCTTCTGCCTATGAGATCAGATTAACTTTATTGATCCCACACAAAGGAATTAAAGTAAAAGCAGTTTCAGTGTTCAGAAGAAATAAGTAGATGGAAGATGATGCCACTGGGGAATTGATGTTTTCTGAATAACTGACTAATCAATCATTAAAATTAAAAGTATTCAGAACGTTCCCAGTTATATAATCACAACACACACAAATGCATTGACTTATTGACAGCAATAAAATAGGAGTCATAGTCTTATCATTTCCTTTCAAGTAACTGAAATCTGACAATTTTTACAAAGACACTCAAGAAAAACTCACTTATGGCCTTTAATTGTTGATTAGTCAGAAAGATTTTTTTTTAAGAAAAAAACCTCTACATACAGCATAATTCAATAATGAACTAAATCATGAGAAGACTCTCGCCCGTTCACTTAGCTTTTAGAAAACAGAGACATTAGAAATCATCTTTTTCCTAAAAATGAAATCGCACAACTCTACAAACAGCTTTAGTGAAATATCAGCTCGTCTGCTCTGTTTACCGTTGTGCTTAGGACGGCAGCTACACGCGGGGTTGTTTTAAACAGAGCAGGCTGCAGGAAGCACTTGGTGATAATCTGACTTTAGTATTCAGCCCATAAAAGTTGACATTTCTAGACTGAAGTCTGGTGCATGGTAACGACTTCCTCCACAGTGTGGGTTTATGTAGAAGCTGGCCTCTGATTTTAAACTGCACACATCAGATATTTATATTAAACACATTGAAATAAAGGAATGAATTAAAAGATAATAACTACAGAAGTAAAAACAACTGGCAGGCATGACTAATCTAACTACAGGTAAAGATGTGGTGCTGATCAAAATTACATTTTTGCATTTTAATTGTTTTTTTTTAATACTAGCAAATTAATTTGTACGATATTACAAAAGCCCAGCCTCGCTCTAACTGGATGAACTCTGCTGCTGTTTCAAACACGATGCAGTTTCATTTTTTAATTTATAAAGCTTTTTTTCCTTCTTCCTGCATTTTGCATGATGAATTTCCTCCTTTATTCTTTTTTTCTCGGTTTGTGTTCATCAGTACTGAACGCTGTGCAAGATCACATAAAAATGTGAGACCGAGTCCGAGTTTCTAGCAAACACCAGCTGAATGTCTTCACACAGAAGGGGTAAAAAAAAAATCACTTGA
This sequence comes from Pelmatolapia mariae, assembly GCF_036321145.2. Classification (NCBI taxonomy): domain Eukaryota; kingdom Metazoa; phylum Chordata; class Actinopteri; order Cichliformes; family Cichlidae; genus Pelmatolapia; species Pelmatolapia mariae. Next base: position 1,486,834 of record NC_086237.1, on the reverse strand, counting down.
GATGAAATAAATCCAACGATCGAGTTGGCTATCCTTCTGGGAAAATTGAGCCGTGAGATGGTCATCAGAGCTACCAACAAGATCTAAGAAGCCTTTTTTTTATCATTATGAAGGCTGTGTAGCCATTGATGTGTCTTAAATAAAAACACTAAAACACACATAAATGAGAAGAAGAAGAAGAAAAAACAAAATGCAACTGCAGCGATGCCGAGTTTGTCTTCCAAAAACACTCTTCACACATTTTTCACTCATCTGTTTTATTGCCTTTACTTCACTGAAGCCGCTTTATATACCATGCTGTCATTCAAGCTTATACATCATGTGCTATGTAAATGGACTCGGTGCATATGAACACACTGCTATACTAGAACAAACAAAATAGTTTGGAGATGAAAAGACATCTGAGAGGAGAATAAAGCAGCCGATTTACCCAAAAGATGTCGTGTGTTTAAAGAAGCTTAGATGCTGCACATATTCTTCATTTTAGCGGGAAAGAAATTCACAAATGTGTTACAAAACAGAAACATGAAGCGCCGTAGAGGAGAAGTGAATTTTGGTGGTAATTTTCTGACTGAACGCTGGAGAAATTCACGTCCTTCCACTGTAGCGGCGTCTGCCTGTAATTCACTATTGTATTTCAGATGGAAACCAACGTCGTGCTTGGAATAAAAGTGGCACATGAGGACAGCGGCATCCGAAGGTCTTTGCATTCTTCTATTTTTATATTAGCGCTCGCAGCCAAGAAAACAGCAAGCAAACTCCTAAATCCATCCTGATCTGTGCCACAAGGTTCTGTTTTCACAATTTGATGGAGGGGGCTTAGCTGCCATAAAATTTCAACCTCCACTTCCCCTGATAAAGTTTCTCTGGCAGGCAGCGAACGGACTTAAGCAGCTGTTGCCCCCCGAAAGCCCGTCTGGCTTCCCAGGTTATCCAGATTTGCACAGTTGTCTCTGAAATTTGGGTAACTGTGGGATCAAATGTTGCAGCGCTGTACAGCCGCTAACCTTTCAAAGCCCGAGCCCAGACCCTGTCAGATCCAGAGGGCCGTCCATCCGCCCTAAGAACAGCTTGTTAGAGTTGACACTTGATTTTATGCATTGTATTTCCGAGAGCATTACAACTAAATCCCCTTCTCAGGCGATATGGAGGGCTGCTGTTCACTGACGGCTATGGAAAATGCAGGTGGGAGGATTAGGAGAGCTTGACGGTTTGGGATTTCAGAGCTTTATCTTGATGCTCTTTTCTGTGAGCTTGCTGTGAATTTTAAAGCCCAATATACTATATATGCTGATAAAGATTTAGGACTCCTGTAAGATGATTAGAGTGTCGGTAATGGTGTACATTTATTTCAAGAGAACAGCAAAGTAGTGGAAAGCCACATATATGTAATGCAAGTCATAAAGCTTTAATGTGATGAAAGAGAAGAAAAATACGTTGTGTGATTTTCCAGCGGCTTTAAGTGAATGTGGAAAACTGAGATGGAAGGTGCAGTGACTCAGTTCTGCTCTTAAATGAAGTTATCCATCAAGACGAAAGCTCCAGGGCTGACAAACAAAGTGCCAAAAACGTCATTTCACAGAGGTACCCATGATAAAATACTTTCTGATTGTGTGTTTGACTTTTGTTTTGTTTAGTTTTTAATAAATAAGCCATTTGAACATTAGAAAGGCCTACATCTGTGCATTACTACATAAAGAGTCACTTTCAGTTACAGGTGGGTGCCATTTGCTTTACCTACCCTAGTTTCAGTTACATCTTGTTTGTGTTTGATGCATTTTGGAATATTTCAATGCAACTATTTGTCATATATGGCTTCCCATGTACTAATAGCACATTTTTTTGGTGGTGAGGCTTTTTTTCTGTGTTTCTGTGAACCACCTAAAGGGGAACAGTATAGAACAGGGGTGGGGAACTCCAGGCTTCAAGGGCCGGTGTCCCTGCAGGTTTTAGATCTCACCCTGGGTCTACACACCTAAATCACATGATTAGTTCATTACCAGGCCTCTGGAGAACTTCAAGACATGTTGAGGAGGTAATTTAGCCATTTGAATCAGCTGTGTTGGATCAAGGACCCTGCAGGAGAGACCTGGAGCTGCCCACCCCTGGTATAGAAAGTGCTTCTCACCCCCATCTGGTCAGGGTGAATGGCTGCCCCTCCATGAGCCTGGTTCTGCTGGAGATTTCTTACTGTTAAAAGGGAGGTTTTTGTTCCCACTGTCGCCAAATGCTTGCTCATACAGGGTCATCTGATTTCTCTGTATTGTTCTATACCTTAGAATATAAAGCATATCGGCACTATATAAATTGAACTAAATTGCAGAAATGTTTGGGGGGCACTTGGCAGAAGTCTGATTCAACAAAGTCTACAGGAAAACAGCGCTTCTGCTCCCTTCATGTCTGGGGTCTTATCGGATATAACATCATGTTAAGTTTACATTAGAGTCGGAAATTAAACAGGAAATGTTGTGATTGACAATTATGCCATGAGCCTGCAGTCTTACTGTTTTTGTACAGTCGACCCAACCCTTGGTCATTTAATTACAAAACTCCAAAATGTTGAGGGCATTTATATTTCATATACAGCCAATTATTAGCTGTAAACCAGCCGATTGTTCCCAGATGGACAAAATACATCCAAAAATGTACTCTGGTGGCACGTTGGTTTTCAGTCAGGTCCCTCACGTAGCTTCACAAAAGATAAGGCTATCACAGTGGCTATGTCCATCTTTATTAAACATTCAGTGTCCTTTGGATGTTCCTTGCTAATGCTAACAAGCTAAGTTAGCAAGTTAGCTAAGTTAGCTAACAGCATTTTTATCTAAATAGCCTGAGGCTCCAAAACGGACAAAATGTTAAAATAAAATCAGGTTTAAAAACAGGACTCCATACACCAGTGAGTAATATCAAGGTGGTTTTGTCTATTTTTCTTATTTAAGTTCTATATAAGAGTGTTTTGATTTGCATCATTTTGCATTATGTGTGAAAAAATGGTTAAAAAACAAAATACCATCTTGTATTTGACATAACATGGATAAAAACTAATATTTCAGTTGCCAAAATAGTTTAACACACACGCAGCCCTGTTAATGTTTAACTGTCTAATCAAAACAGGACTTAATGCATATCAACCCTTAAAGTATACTAGTACAAAAAATGAGTTCTAACTGTTAAATTCATTTAAATTAAAATATGTACCATCTTTAAACAAAGATTAGTCGAGTAGAGGTCTACAAACTCTAAGTTCTTGTAAGGTGGTTCATGTTTATACATTAAAAGACGATTTTAATTTAGTGTAGATACAGGAAATTTCTTTATAAAAGCCTTGAAGTAACAAACATTTTAATGCTATTTGCCATTTTATTGGCTACAGTTAAGAAAACCTTTACATTTACCACTCAGGTGAAGTGACATGATAAGCAGGAATTCCTGTGGAGTCTGCGTGTGCTTAGAGTGTGTGTTTAAAGTAAATTTCTATGATCAGTTTTCAAACATGTGCTAAATATTAAGCTAAGACTCTGGCAGTGGTGAACGACATGACAAAAATCTTGTGTTGCTTTTTGAAATCGCTTGTGTGAAGTGTTTTTGAAGCTGTTCTAAAATGAGCAGATGGCCAACACATGCAAAAGGTTACGGATGCCATTTCTGCGCTTTGTTTCCCTCTCCAACCTATTTCTACTTATGCGGGGGGGGAAAGCTCTTTTCACAGTAGCCGGCATTTGCACCTACATTTGGGCTGTGCTACGTGAAGCTCCTGCTAGGTATGAAATAATGATGGCACAATATGTGTGTTGAAGCTCCACGGGGGCATATGTTGAGTCAGGCGGCCAGGGAGAGATCACCTGTCCGGCCGGAGGGGTCGGCAGGCCGTCTGGAGCCTGATAATGATAAACCTCCAACATACTGGCTGTCAGCTCATGGCAGGTCTTCTTTGAGCAGAAGATCCACGCAGGCAGCCGTGGTCGCTTCTGCTCCACGTCTGAACCCATACTGACCCACTACCCGCACTGATGGATGGCCCTCTGAGCCAATCGCATGGGGCTCTGGGAGCCTGGGCTAAACCGATGGGGGTGGAGCTGCAGCAGACCCGGGTCGAGTCACCTTGCCAGCAGCGCTCTGCGTTGCACTTTAATGAAGGCAGAGGGGAACATTGGCTGGAGGTGTTTGTATGTAATCATGTCACATTTCCAAAGAGGCATGAGCAGAAGAGGCAGCAGATCGCCTCTGACTTCTCCAGCAGATGTTTGGAAATGGTGCTAATGTAGTGGATTATGTCTGTGGGTGAGCAAGCAGTGAGAAGCTCTGATACTAATGAGAACTGAGTTAACTTTGGTGAAATGTGCTTTTGATTTCCTGCACAAAGAAATACATGAGGTAAGCAGTGGTGGTGCTTCACTTTGCTGTTTCTCTGTAGTCTGTTACGTCTGGGTGGTTTTACTCATATATCACACATGCCTGCTTTGTGAATGTGTGCTTAATTTCCTACATGATAAACAATAAATTATGCTCCAACACAACGACACATATGGAAGCAGACGGGTATAAAATGACTGAAGAGACCAAACGTGTTATGTGCTCTCCTTTAGCTTTTAGTCTTTTTTTAGTGTTACTTTCTTTCTTGTATCTAGTATTCACCTATTAATATCTGTTAGTTGTCTCTGTTTTATTCCCTTCCTGTTTTGTTCTCCTTCTGTGTGCTCATCAGTGGATGATTTGCTCCACCTGTGTCTTGTTTCATAATTAGCCCTCTGAGTAAATACCCCTTTCTCTTCTGCTTGTCTTCTAGTGTCTCTCCTCTTTGCCCAGTTTCAAGGTCTGTGCTTTTTTATTGTTTTATACTGAACTTTTAGTAATCAGCTCTCAATAAAAGGCACTTTTTGCCCCGTTCTTGTTCCTTCTACCTCTGAACTGATCTTGACGCTCCATAAGAGGAAAGATTGTGACCTGAATGTCTTGCATGTTTGGTAATCCAGGTAAGGAAATCCCAGAATGTTGATTCAGTTCATCTGGATGAAATGTTTTCAGAGAGGGAAACGTTTCATCACTCATTCAAGTGACTTCTGTAGTCTCAGTTTAATGCATTATGCTACTGTGCTGTTTAAGTTTGGGAAAACCTGCAGTGACTGAAGACGTCACTTGGATGAGTGAAATGTTGTCCTGATGAACTGAATGAACTCTTTGGCATGTCGCCTCAAAACTTTTTTAAAATCAAAGATCCAACAACCATTATTTGCAAAATGAAAACCATTATTGTGGATATGATTTGAAGCTAACAACTGAGGCTATAAACTCACCAGAAAAGTGTTTACTGATGTCACAGATGCACCCATTATTTTCGAACAGACTTTTAGTGGGTTTTCCCCGGCTGGCCATTAGAAAGCTTTAGTTTGCAGATGTCAGAGCTCACATGGAGAAACTAAAAATAACCCCGGTTGACCGGTCAAAGGTCTTGTTGACTCCATTTGGTGTTAGTAATCGCTTGGAGTGGCACGTTAAGTGCGTTATTGGGATACCTTCTGTATTTTACATTTCAACAGAAGTCGCTCCCTCTTATTTTGAATGGATTGAAATAGAAACTGTATGTGTATGAATGCAGGGAGCTCAAGCAAAATATGGGGATCCTTACAAAAATGTTGATCCTGCCTCGGATTTTGTTGTAGCACAGTGAAACGTTATCCTGCAGACAGGTGTGGATCACACTCCTAGTGAGTTATAATCAACTTTTTATGGCAGTTTAACTGAATAAAACTTTGACATGTCAGAAAAAAGTGGTTTAAATTTAGGGACCTGGAGTAGATTCAAACTGTGAAGATGAAGCCTTCACAGTTTGGAACCTCTGTGTGGTACAGGCCATCCAAGTCGTTTATCCTCCAAGCTCAGTGAAAAGAGTTTTAAGGTCCAAAAGAGGAAAAACCAAGGATTAACCTTCCGGTAGCTAAAACCAGCTTTTTGTACAGGCTACAGTATTAATAAGAGATTTCCAAAAATACCATCTGACTTCTTTAAGTGCATGTGTTTGGATCCTTTGTTGCTTATAAGAAGCCATTAGTTATGGTATTAATCACATGTATGTGTTGTACATGTCATTAAAAGGGGCTGCAAAAATACCCATGAGCATCTCATCAAAACTAATATTAAATTTAAAAACAGTGATCTGAAACCCAGGCGAAAAATCTGACATTGGTGTTTAAATAGTAGAGTTTTGCTGATGTTCTGTTTCTCCATTCTTCTCCCCCTGGAGATGAGGTCTGCTCGGAGCTCCCACTCCCAGCAGGCCCTAATCTAGGCCAGACTGCGGAAGGAGGGCAGATCTGAAACGCTGTTTACAACCTCAGCTGCTGCACTCGCTGGGCCGAACAAACACAGGCCTCCCACATGCCCGGTGCCACTTTTCTCCGTGGCTGGCATCGTTTAACATTACGATATTTTCCCGGTGTTTGCCCACGGATGATGAGGCTCTCATTGCTATGCATGTGCCAGATGAATCATAAACCTATACCATATGCCATCGCAATTTGCTGATGGGCCCAAGCTGTTTTGGTGGATATAAAATCCAGGGATTATGGAGGCTTGATCCTCAGTGAATGAGGGGAGAAAAGGACAGGGAGATGGTGAGAGTGAAGGGGAGAAAGGTGGAGGCTGGTGCTCGCTCCCTGCTTTCCTATTGGTCCACTGCAGAAAAGGTAGTAGGCAGGGCTGCTGATTGATACCTCTCAAACTGTGTAATTTAGCAAAGTCTGCGAGGTATTAGCTCAACCTCGCGGTTTGTAAATGCAAACAAACAATTTCATGTGCACACAGACAACAACATGTTTGTCACCTTGTCCCCAGTGTCATATGGTGGTAATTGAAGTAGCTGTCAAAAACAAAGGGACAAAAGCCTTCAGGGAATTACTGTTGTTGTCATTCTCCTCCCAGAAAGTGAGAGTATTACATGTGCGTCTATCATCCTCTTTGTTAGCGCTAAAGCTCATATTTTAGAAAGAAAAAAAACTGTTTATTGACAGAAGGTGAGGTATTCCACTCTGCAGCAAGATGAGTTTGATTGTTAACCAAAAACAGGAGTTAAGAGCTTAGTTTGCATCAGTGAGAGTGGATGTTTTTGTTTTTCCTCCCGTAGTACCTGAACACCTTTCCCTAAAGTATCTCGTTCCAAGCTGAGGGGGTTCCCATGCACTGCTATAGCAACATAACATCTCCAGTATTAGAAATATAGAGCGGGTACTCAGTGTATACAGTAAATAAAAGCATAATAGTGTTTTACATTCAAATCTAATATTTATTTTACTTTTTTATTTCATTCCTCTTTCTATGGTTTTCATATAATATCAGCCACAAGTCTAGTCTTAGAACGTAAAAACACATTAAGGACAAAAGCAGTTGTCTTCTTATTGGACTATGACATTTCATTATGTGTTTCCTTGATTGTATTTTTAATTTTTAAATGAATTAGTTTAATCTGGAAATTTTGAGATTTAGAGAAGTGGACTAACAGTTAACTGTAAATCTGGATTTTATTAATGAAGGTAGGATACGGGTACACAAGAAGAAGAGAGGATGAGTGGTACTGTTTTCACTTTGTTTCATCGTGGTAAAAACCCAACAAAGGTATTTGGAGTACTTTGGCACGTGTGAATTTGTCTCTGTTCATCTGTTGACAGATTTTGTTTACTCGATATTAGCACAACTATGTGTGCAATGATTAAATCTTGCAGGTGTGCAGTTAAAATAAGAAAAGAATGGTCATTTTTCAAGATGGGTTTGAATATTTCATAAAGGGTACTAAAAGTGTGGGGAAATAGTCATATGGCCTTTTTTGCTTTCTAACCTATGTGCAACCCCCTTATAAAGTGTCAGAGTAGATGTAAAATGCACAATTCAGGAGTCACTGATATAAAATGTAGGCCGGCTTTGACACTTGGTGGGATCCAGCTGGTGTGGTCATGTTCCAAGATGGTCTTTACAGTAAATTTACCAGCATATATATAAGGAGAGAAGATTACTATTTAGTGTTTGAAAAAACTTCATCGGATATAGAAATGCTTTATCAGTCGTTCACAAGATGATTTTTCATTTCTTACTGCAACACTTAAAATATTGAATTCATTTTGTACCAGTTTATTAATTTATGGTACAGAAACTTTTTTTCTCCAGTACATTACATTAGTGGGTGGCAGTGGTTTGCACCATCACCTAACAACAAGGAAGATGGTAGATTTGAACCTGTCGATCGGCCTCTGCCTTTCTGTTTTGGATGTTTTTCCTTCGCTTAAGTTGGTTTTATACAGGTGCTCCAGCTCCCACAGAACAAAAACCAGTTGCTCGTTAATTCAATTGGCTGTAAGTGTGAATGTGAGTTTGAGTTTCACCCGAATCAATCACACAGGCTCATTCGTAAGAAAATTTTAAATGACACGAGCACTGTCACTATAAATAAAATATGAGTAAACCAGATCTACTTGTCATATTTAATCTTTTTTTGTATATAAGAGATATCCTATGTTAGTGAAAGTCAGACATATCCTGTGTGTCCCTCTGTCACTGTTGTGTACATCCTGAATATTTTGTTAAACTGTACAGTAATGTTGCAGCTTGTACATATTGCGGACAAATTAATACTTCAATCAGAAGGCAAGAGCGGGCCTACTCTAGAGTGGTTTCTCACCCTGGTGTGAAAGGTCAAAAAACAAACCGATAAACAAGTAAAGAGGCTTAACTCATTTCCAGGTTTTGATTAATATCAATATTTGGCTTACAGACAAAGAATTCATGTCACGCTACAGACAGTGGAGGAAGGGGATTATGTCTCACAGCAACAATCGAGCAGTTTTAATAGGGAAAAAAAACGGTACGGTCCAACTTTCTCTTTAACTTTACTGCACTTTTAAAGGTCACCTGAACTTAAACCTTTGGTACCTTCAGAGGTTTAATGTATCATTTCTTAAGTAATTGCACAATAGACTCGGGAGCACCAGCAGAGAGAGACCGCACTAACCACCATAACTCAAACTAACAGCATGTATAAGCGATTACCTCTTACTTTTTAATTGAGTGGGTTCAGAGAAGCTCTAACTTCCAAGTTTTACGAGTCAGGGGTCTTTTAACGCCTCGGCCACAGTAATTTGATAATCATTTTCATTTGGTAGAATGCTGGCGATCAATCTGATGGATGACTTCATCAATCCTTATAACGGAGTCGTATAGGCCGCAGAGTCTGAGTGTAAGTCGAGAGGCCATGAATCGTTCCTTTATGAATCACATCCCAACTAAAACTTGATTAGTGAGCTATTGCAGCAGGGAAATACAGCCGCACTTGATATTCATTAAGATAAGGCGTTACTGCCAGCGTTACATGGTTTGTGACAATAAATTTCCCATTTGCATGAAAATGGGCTCAGAAATTTAAATGGCAAAAATACAGTCTAGCTCATTGTGGCACAGTTTGGCAGTGAGGAGTGGAATAATTTATTCATGAGGTTGGCAGGATGTTGTGTGCTACCATCTGAAGTGTGTGGTGAAGAGTGCTGATACTTTGTTGATCTTTCCTAAGTGAATTTTACTTTGTTTTTTGCAGCATGTATTATTTAATTTTTTTAGCATGTATGGTGGAATCCATGTAATTCCAGGATTTTTTCCTCATCTCCAAATCCACCAAAAGCACCTCAGATCAACATGGTGAAGTCAAACAACATAACAGCTGACCAACAGACTGAGCCGAAAACAAGTCACCTCGCTGATCCCAGTTTGATTATGTACATGTATATATAATAATTCCCTACCTACATTGGCCTGCCTTTGTTTTGTTTAAGCCTAAAGTCTTCAAACAGTTGGTGAATAAATCATATTTTTTCCATCCTATTAATAACTGAGATCATCCTCCTGATTATCCTGTTTTGCACTCCAGCCTCAGCAGACCAGATCAGGTGGAAATAGTTACTGCGGACTTTGACAGACATCCGTGTAAAGGTAAACACAACAATAGGGTATTTGTTTTGGGGGGGAGGGCACTTTGGTGTTTTGGTCACTCAGCTCAAAAGCACTGGTTATTAATAGGAAAGATAAGATGAGGAAAGAAAATATTAAAAAGAAGAACAAACGTTTGATTTTACTTTTCTTCCCTTTCTGTTGCTTTCAAATTTTTTGGAAAAATTATTCATCCACACCTATCATTACTGAAATAAAATTCTGCCTCATATTAAAAAAAAACAAACAAAAAAACCCCTTTTTTTTTTTTTGGTCAAAAGGTGATTCAATTCAGTTCGATTCTCAATGTAATTGTATTTATATAGCGCCCAATCTCAATAACAGTCACCTCAAGATGCTTTATATTGAAAGATAAAGAAAATCCCAACAATCACACAACCCCATATAACCAGCACTTGGCAACAGTGAGAAAGAAAAAACCCCTTTTAACAGGAAGAAACCTCAGGCAGAACCAGGCTGAGAGAATGCCCTATTGCAGTATGGATGAACTAATGAGGGATTCAGGATCACCTGATCCAGCCCCACACACACACACACACACACACACACACACACACACACACACACACACACACACACACACACACACACACCACCCCACCCTACCCCTTGTCCTGTATATTAACGATTACATTTAATAACAAAGCCTAACTTTAGGGGTAAAAATAGAAAAAAACAAACATATTTCATAACATATATTAAAAGATGACTCACAATCAAATCTAAAAATAATACTTTCATGAAAAAATAAATATTTTTACTGTTTTTTTTTATTTTATTTTTAACTGACGTTAATGACACTTGGAGGCACCATAGAGCCCATAGGTTGCATCTTCTTTATCCCCTATTAAGTTTCGCCTTTATAGTTGTTTTTGGTATAGGCCCCCAAAATTGTGAAATTTCTAAAAAGCAATTGTTTTAGTTCATAAAAACATTAATTGAGACACAAATATCACTAAACCAACACCTTGTGAGCTGCTGACACTGCAGCAGGTTTGGTTAAATGGCAGGCTTTTCACCCTGTGAGTGAGAATGTGTGCACTAATCATCAGCAAAACATGTATCATAAAACAGAAGCAATATTTCGTCATGATGGCCTCCATGCTGCGGTCTCCATGACTGCCCGGGTCATGGAGGCAGCAGTCTAAGCAGAGATGGCCACACCTCCCTTGCTGCAGCCACCTTCTCCAACTGTTCTGAGAGCACAACGAGTCATTTCCAAGCAACCAAGAAGCTGGCCACAAATTCCCCAGTGCAAGTTGGAGGTCGTTGCTAGATGAAGGCAAACTGAGAAACATTTCATTATCATAAACAAACATATGACATTTTATCCTGTGTTACATGTGCAGATTGTATCAGAACTATTTATCAGCTTTTTTTCCAAGTATAGCGCAATTTATACTGTATGGAATTTAAAAAAAAAATATGCTGAAATAAACTGACAAGAATAAACACAAAATGAAAAAGTTTATTAGTAAAATCTACTTATAATTTAATTGTTTAAACATTTACCTATTAAGTTACTACTTATTAATAACTCAAATAACTGCTAAAGTGTAGCAGATGATGGACAGAGTATGGCTGTGGAAATACCTCAAAATACATACTGTCGTGCTGACCTGGTAGGTGTGGCTGTTACTCTTCTCTTCCTCCTCCTGCCCACTACCTGCTCTGTGCTGCTGCTGATTAGACCTTGTGTGCAATCTATAACTAAGCGCGGCCTGGTGTGCACCGCTCCACCAGGTGAGCTGAATTAGAGCAATCAAGGGCGGGCATGCCTAGTAGACCTTAAAATGCATGCAGCAGTCCCTTGACCTGGGTGCGACATACTGAGAGGACAGCAAACAAAGCACAATCCACTTTCCACTGTGAGGAAGACTTTGAGCTAGACGGGCTATCGGTAAGCTCTTGGACTCATATTTGCTGCTTATATGTTTGGGAACTATGGAAGCTCAATTGTGGAAATGTATTTATGCTTTGGGAAATAGTTACTGCATTTAAGTTCCTCGTTGTTTGAAATTACTTAGTTTTACATTCATTGGTTTTTAATCACAGAGCTAACTTAAACTGGGTTAAATGATAGTTTAGCTAAAGCTAAATACTTTTGTCTATGTTAAATGGCTTTACTGCAGTGTGTATATATTTTTGTTATGTATTCTGTATAATGCATTTAATTTATCTGAATGATTAATGGAATGGTTTTTATTTTTTGTGTTTAAAGGTTTTTCACCTATCTATCCAGCAAAACAGCTAACTATGAAACTGGTCAAAATAAATTGAGTGAAATTCAAAGTCTGGTCTTTTTCAAGTGTGGGCACCTCACAGACAGAGAACACTTGACACATACTATTCCTAAAATCAGAATCACGTTTACATTTCTGTTTGTGTAATTACTGTAAATGTATTTGCAGTTTGTTTCTCATTCACACTCACACACCAAAGGTGGCAGAGCTGCCATGCGAGGCGCCTTCGGCATGTGTCTGTGCCAGGGATCAGATAATAGACGACCCGCTTTGCCATCTGAGTCACCGCCACCCAGGCAACATTTAAACAACCAAGAATTTAGTGGGGTTAATGAAAGAGCTTTAGAGACTGCTGTTTCTGTGCCTATGATAGATGAACTTTCCATAGTTATTACAATGTTTTTTTTCTCTTCTGATTTAAAGCAATCGGCACCAGCAAAAATATGTATCGCTCTCACTATTATCGCCTCTTCCTCATTGACTTGCACTTCTCCCAAATCCTGTTCGGACAGTTGGCTGGAACAGCCTCCATCATCTCACTCGCCTGGATGGATGAAAGTGAATGACGTTAAAATGAAGTGAGAGTGGCCCCTGGGGGCCTGTGTGGCTCTGCCGTGAAGAAATCTAGCTCCAGCTCAAGATTTCCTTGACATTTCCTCACCTGAGCAAGGCCTTGGGCGAAGGTTGGCCTCATCTACAACCCCGCACTGCCTCCTTCTAATACCCCCCCCTTCTCTGCTGGAAAGAAACACAGTCACTGATATCAGCCTTTCAGTCCAGGCTAGAAAACCCGTCAAGCTGTGACACCATCAGCATCACTCAGTCTCATCTATTCTTTGTTTTGAAGCTAATGGTAACTGTCAGCACTGTAACAGCAGTAAACAGCAAGAAAAAAATGACACCAGGTATTGTTTTCAGGTGCCATGTGTAACATTTCAAAAACATCACATTGAGTTTTAGTCTTTGATCTAACTATACGATTTTTTTTTTTTTTTTCTTTCACACATTTTATATATTTTGGGGGGGTTTTTTGTACATGTGGGGCTCTATTGGTTAAGAATTTCCACTTTATTAGTAGCAAACGTCTCTATTATATTTAAAATAGGGTCATATGTTTGGTGTTTGGAGCAAAGACTGTATAAAAATGATGGGCACTGCCCTTCTTAAGTCAGCTATTGGTTTGTGGACTCTTGAAGAATAAGTAACACTAAAAAAAAAAAAAAAAAAGAATGAGGACAGCAAGGTGGCACAGTGGTGAATTGAGGCCTCTCAGCAAGGTCTTGAGTTCGACTCCACCTTCTGGCGTGGCCTGTCTGTGTGGAGTTTGCATGTTCTCATGTTCTGCGTGGGTTCTCTCCAGGTGCTGCACCTTTCTCCCACAGTCCAAAGGCATGCATTTAGTGCGATTTGGTTAAGTGGTGATTCTGATTGCCCATCGGTGCGAATGGTTGTCTGTCTCTATGTCAGGGGTGTCAAACTCCAGGCCTCGAGGGCCGGTGTCCTGCAGGTTTTAGATATCACCCTGAGATAACATACGTGAATCAAATGATTAGTTCATTACCAGACCTCTGGAGAACTTCAAGAAATGTTGAGGAGGTAATTTAGCCATTTAAGTCAGCTGTGTTGGACCAAGGACAATTTTCGAAGAGATGTTCTGAATTATACAGGCCAGGTCACCAACAATGTGACTCCTTGGCGAAAGGGGTGTCCTACCACAGCTGATTAAGTATGTAATGACAGCATTGATGGCTGGTTTAGTGACTTGCGCAAGACTCATTCTTAAGTTTTCTCTCAAAGAATCGCAAACTTGGTCATTGAAGATGTAGCCTGAACAGATGATGAACATTGTTGCCTGTGTCTGTGAAGGTTCTCAGTCATCCAGGTCATCGTAGTCTAAGCAGCTTGGAAAGAAAAGCGTCTGGACGTCTTTCCTTGAAGACCCCTTTTGCCTGTGAGAAGATGTTAGGAAGGCTTAGTTTTAAAAATGAGATGTTTAGAGAGCAATGGGTCATTTTCTGATTTCATATCCAATGACAAAATGAAAAATAGCGTATACTAAATAGCGCGTACTGAATGTCTGGCAAATAAATATTACCCAGTACTGTACAAACTGACCCGAAGGAAGCTCGGAGAGCTCGGAAAGCTAGGAAAGCTAAGCAGAAGTTATTTGGTGAGGAGAGGATAATGGCTGCTGAAGAAAGAATGCCGTTGGTTGAAAAGAGAGGTAAAACGACTTAAGTGGTGTGGAAACATTATGGGTTCGCGGAGTCAGACGTGGATCAAGTAGACATAGTGTGGAAACTTTGCTACGGTGTCGTAGCTGCACCACAGAGCAACACTACAAATTTATTCAATCATTTGAAGACCGCTCACAAAGTGACATACGATCAAACAATGAAGGAGCATAGAGAAAAACTCTTGACAACACCTGCTTCATCCTCACAGACTCCCATTCACGCTACCCTGTACAACGCGACTAAATATCCCACCAGCTCCCAGAGAGACAAGGAGATAACAAACGCGGTAACGTTTTCCTCGCCAAAGACCACTGCTCAATTAACACAGTGAACAACCAGTATTATGCAGTATTTTGAAGTTCACTAAACATAGATGTTTACATTTTTTAATTTATTTTTTATATTGCAAATATTTGCACTGTTATCAGTATTTGCACACTATTTTATATTATTTTTTGACATCTTTAAAGCCATTATTCAATACATTGTTATTGTTAAATAAATATCGTCAAATAATCGAGATCTCAATTTCAGTGAAAATAATCGTGATTATCATTTTTCCCATAATCGAGCAGCCCTACCTCACTTTGTCAGTGCCTTTTAACTGCCTTGTTCTAAATAAAATTTTCCATAATAAAAAAGTCTTCAAACACTTAAAGGGCCAGCTTATATTTAAAAAAAAAAACAAAAAAAACCCTCTTCCCTGTATGGCAGATAAAAATTAGAATATTAGGTACCGATGTCAAATATTTTTTTCTCTAAGAAAAACCATGTTGAACCAGCTTTGTGCCTGTGCCTGATTATGATGGTAAACATTCAGTCTTTATTCAGTGTATAATGCATCACTACATTTTTGACACATGCCAGGTCTCTGCGTCGCTGCTACATAAAGTTTACCTTTGCAACCTTCTCTGTTGCAGTTCCAACAGTTTCTAGCTGTGTTACTCCAAACAGCTGCTTTCAATGTGCTGAGTTTTCTGACAGATCAGGGGGAAAAGGCATTTTCATACAGACCTTGGACATGGAATAATTTTCAGGAAGCCCTTAAACTCTTTGCTCTAAATATGTACTGCTGGATGTAAAAGTGTAATGAGGACTGTGGTAAAGTAGACATGTGTGGCATGATGTTTTTCTTGAGAGGACAGTAGTGTTGTTTTGTTGTGGCTATTTGTAGATCCTGTATTTTGTGTTGTATTTGCTGTACTTTTAATACTTTGACATAGTATGGCTTCTCCTTTGGCTAGCCCTTGTAATGTGATTTGACCTCAGTGGGAGTTCCTGGTTAAATAAAGGGAAATAACATGGCAGTCTTTTGGGACTGACTCACTGAAATTAATTTTTTTCACCTTGTCACTGCTACTGTTCTGCTTCTAGAAAAACTTCTAGAAAAATTACTCTGTTATATTGTTAAATAGCAGCTCAAGTATTTATGATGTCATGATGTCACTGTGTCACAGTCCATTTAAAATAAATGAAGAGGAGGCTTTTTTGGGGGGGGGGCACTGTATTCATAAAGATGTATAATGTTGTTGCAGATGAGGGTTTATGTGTTAATGCAGGTAAGTCAGTGTGCAGAGCTTCCAAACCACAACAGCTATACGGTTATTCCAACTTTCTGAAGAAATAAATACAGCTAATCAAAAGTTTCCACATTTACTTACATGTTTCGCCTGCTGCTACAGAGATCTGTGCAGAGAGACCTACATTATTTAAATGCATTTATTACCTGAGTGTCACATGTCAGAATATGTTTGATTCCATATAAAACAGCACTGTGCATTTACTGAATTTGCTGCTAACACACATATCCTTCCTCAAAGGGCTTTAGCCAGTGGGATCAGTGAAAAACCCATGGTCTTGATTACATTAGAAATCTGTCCGTCTCTTCAGAGAATTCAGTCAATGCTGTATAAAGATCCGATGTGTCCCTCAGGGTTTTATCCAACAACAATAATCAGTATGAGAGAGCACATATGTATTTTCATTTGTACTGTATGTACTACATAATCCTGTATATTTTATTTGTCTGGAGTTACTGCTGTAATCTCCAATAGCGTGACCAAACTTACCTGACCTCCAAACTTACACTGGGGGGATCATTGGCTGGCGGGTCGCTGATGTTATTATGTGGACCAAATGAAAATCTGTTGGGGAATTTTCTGACATATTACACAGCTTAACTCTTAGAGTTCTTAAGGCAGAGCGGAAGTCACGGCAGGATGGCCCTACAGCTTATCCTGTTTCCAGCTATCCTGTAAAAAAAGACACGTATTAAAGACCTTCCTTTAGAGAAAATCAGATGAGATTAAAATATGTAGAGCATGTCTTTTCTATAGGGAACTGAAGAGGAGCAATTTGTGAGTTTTAGTCACGTGCTATTATACTGCACAAAATGATTAAATGTTATTATAAATACAATTTAGCACTATGTAACATCACTACATCCTCCAAATATCCCCATAAAGTTTTCTGTGACTGAAAATATTAACTTCACAAAGGGATCATTTAAAGCGGGCGGCTCTTGTTTTGGCATATTAGTTTTGCTGGGTGAATCAAACTAGCATCTACAATTATTCAAATACACCTTCAGTTGAACAACAGCATATAGAATATTTCACCGTGTTGTTATTTATTAAACACAAACTAAACTAAAATTCAGAAGCAGTGTGGGGGAAAACAAAATAGCCACGATGCAGTAGCTTGTAGATCCACGTTTAGCGGTAAGAACTTGGACATACCGTACTTTTCGGACCATAAGGCGCACTGGATTATTATTATTATTTATTAAGCGAAGCAAAACAGTCATGTAAGTCAAACTATACTCAGCTCATTCTTCTTGCTTCCTCCACTTCCGTACCATTGATTCATTAATGCTGAATTCTCTCACAGCTGCTTTATACTCGTGTTGTTGAAGTATATTAATGACTAACCTCGTATTGTGGATGGATTATCTCAGTTCTTCTCTTGACTGAAGTTTGGTCCGTTTACAGCATCCTGCCATGCGATTACTTTTGTCCCTAACCACCAGAAACCCCCACGTTAACTTTTACCGAGTGGAAAAAAGTTAGCTTTCATCCTCCACCTTCACTGTGCTAATGTTATGCTAACATAGCTGTGTCGCTAGCAATCACGTAGCACACCATTATATGCTAGCCCAACTTCAGTAACCTTACAAACGTCAGTGATAGCAGAGCTGTACGTTTTAGTTTTTTCAGAAATCTCTCAGTCAGAACATGGTATATCATGTTTAGGTGGAAACTAGCGAGCTAACTTCCTGCTAACTTCTAACTCTGTTAAATTTAATAAATTCTGTTTTCATGGATGCCTGGATATTAAACTTACCTGGTAAAGCAGCAATGCTGATCATTTTATTACAGATGAAAGAATTTAGTCAGTTTATAACTCTCAGTGATGCCGCAGTGTTCATTTGACTTTGGGACCTGAAGCGGAGTTTTGGACCCAGATTACTCCGCGAGGCTCCTGACTACGGTAGCCGTAATGCTCCGACAATCCATCAAGAGGTGTGGCTTCGTAGCTTACCAAAGTCGTACTAAAACATTTTTGGACAGATTTTTTAGCGCTGTGTACCACATAAAATCGGTTCGAGGTCAGTAAGCACAACCAGAATTCCTACATAAGGCGCACTGTCGATTTTTGAGAAAATGAAAGGATTTTAAGGGTGCCTTATAGTGCGGAAAATACAGTATTCATTTTCTGTGTGACTTTATCAGTCCCTCAGTGTGGAGAATTTTTTGGCCCAATCTTTACAATGTTGCTTCAGTTCATTGAGGTTTGTGGGCTTTCGTTTATGCACAGCTCTTTTAATTCGGTCAGGTTAAGGTCTGTATTTTTTTCCAGCCATTCTGTTGTAGTTTTCCTGCTGTGCTTGGGATCATTGTCCTGTTGACCCAGTTTGGGCTGAGTTTCAGCTGTCGGACAGATGGTCTCACATTTGACTCTAGGATACTTTGGTGTACAGAGGAGTTCATGGTTGGGTCAGTGACTGCAGGTGCCCAGGTCATGTGGCTCCAAAACAAGCCTTAACGATTTCCCATCCACCATCGTGGTGACAGTTGGTATGAAGTGTTTATGGAAAAACATCTCCACTTTGATCCCGTCTATCCAAAAGACATTACTCTCTAAGTCTTTGTTCAGATTAGCGATGAGACTTGATAGGAATGTAGTGATTCTGATTCCATTATCGATATCGATTTGATAGCTAATCGATTCTCATTGGATTCTAATTGGTTCCGCTTTGAGAATCATGTTCTTGTTGTATTATTACACATCTTACACAGAACATTCTGTAAAATGACTTGTAATGCATTTCTCATAAGTACTAGTTAACAATATTTAACAGTCCCACACACCAACACAAATCCCCAGCTTAATGCTGACACACATACAGTCTTTGTCTTAGTATTTAGGTAGAAACACCAAGCTGACAGGTCAAAGCAAAGATGAAAACCAAAGAGACTTTAGAGTCGCTGTGGTCACTGCTTTACTGTAAAACCAGTTCTCCATTCCCATCCCTGGTTCAGGAGGCTTTCTCCTGGCAACCTTTGCAAACATAAGCCTTACTTATTAGTCTGTTTCTTACTGTACTTTCATGAACTTTAACATTAAACATGCAAGCTAGCTGCATTCATTAAATGTGTGAGTGCAACATATAGGCACACATGCTAATTAATGTTAAGTAAGTAAATAATAAAATACTGGAATTATAAACGTCTTGCATGATTTGCACCACACAGCAGGCCATAGTATTTGTCAGATAAATAATAGATACAGATGCATAGATACAGTAACAGATCCGTTTACATAATTTCCTTAGGGATTATTAAAGTATTCTGATTCTTATATAATTCAAATGTGATGTTAATGCACATTAAAGACAAAGTGGGCAGAGGAAAAAGACAAAGAGCTCTTTGGGTTGAAAATGAGTAGATGTGCCCTCAAACACAGTGTAAGTCATCACGAGCCACAGTTATATGTGTGCATTGGTTCATATGTTCCCGCATTTCAGCTTCTGATGGTTTTTTGGGGGGAGAAACTGTGGGACAACCGTCGTCTTTGCCATTCCTGAATTTTCCCATATATTCCTATTCATTCTGTTAAAACGTTTCTGCTGTTGTGTCTATGCACTGATGCCAGTGAACGCCTCATGCTTAATTGTGAGATTCATATGATTTAAACCAACATTAGAAAACATCTTAACCAGTTTGACTTCATGACCATGACCCTCCCATAAATGGAGCTGAGGCAATAAAACAGTTTATTTCTTAATCAGTATTTTCATGTCAGATCAACACACATTTGAGGCTCTGGAGACTATAATTTGTGTAATTGACACTAAAATAGTGTAATTCATGATAAGGGAACATGTCACCCACTACAACAGTGTGAGTGTTTGTTGTGTTTCTGACTACAATAAAAATCGAAGGCACAAGCTTTACCGCAGCCTTACCGGGCTGTGACAGACACTCGGCGATTCCTTCTCTGACACACTCGTCTTTTGTTTCAATCGTGGAAATGGGACTTCTTAGGACTAGGAACAGCCTTTCTCTTTTAATTACGACACACACTCAAATTAGCTCCTATTGATGCTGTTGGCTAAAACAAGTTAAAAAGTAATAGGCATTAAAAGCGTGTCTTAATTTTGGTGCATCAAAAAGTCGTGTATCTCTTGTATACATAATTATAGGAAGCCTCGGGGAGAGATAAGATTGAATTCTCTATCAATCAAAAGTCAGAACTGCATGTTAGTTCAATTTACATAAATATTAATTTCTAAATACTGTTAAATTATTTGTATAGCACATTAATTCTAAATTAATTGGAAAAAAAAGGAATCTTTGTGAATTGCATGAATGTGTGAACTACATGCAGATAATTAAGTACATAAATATAAAATGAAAAGTTTAGATCAAACACCTCGAGCTCCTGTTATATGATCCCACAGCCATTTCCTGTCTTTAAGCCTATGCACATTAATTATAAACCTCACTCAGAGGTTCTCTAACAGACCCAGTATTAACACAGCGTGTCATTAATAAGGAAGCAAGAGTGACATGTGAAGGTCTCACATTGTGACTAATTGAAAAGGCATCAATCATCTAGGACCATTTTACTTGCCTCAGCACCTGCTACTGTATGGAGGAGGTCACACTTTGAACAGGATCAAGACAACTTAATCTAGACAAATTAACACAGCGGACTGTGCCAGTAGGATGTCTGCCATGTCTCTGATCTCATCCTGCTCTTTCACACAGAGTTTTATCTCATGGGATCAGGTCCATCTTGGTCCCTGCACCCCTGAGGACATTTCTGAAGATTGTAAAATTCCTTCTTTTTTTTTTTTGTAACTGTATATTTAATGAATTTTTTTCAAAGTGTAGCATGCAGATATTCTACTAAAACTACAATCCCAACGGCTCCAAAAGTTGAAATGCTGTGCAAAAATTAAATAGAACAATCACTGAAAGCCTGTATTTAGGTTAAAGAGAAACATGTTTTCATGTATGCTCAATCATCCAGGTAAGGAAATCCCAGAGAGTTGATTCTATTCATCTGGATGAAACGTTTTCAGTGTGAGAAACACATCATCACTCATCCAAGTGACTTCTTCAGTCTGACCCAGTCGGTCCCTAAAATAATACAGAGAAAACCACAACAATCAGATGAACCCCTATGAACAAGGGCTTTGGTGACAGTGGGAAGGAAAAACTCCCTTTTAAAGGGAAGAAACCTCCAGCAGAACCAAGCTTAGGGAGAGGCAGCCATCTGCCACAGTTGGTTAAGGGTGAGCGGAAGAAGACTGGACTAAAACACACACTATGGAAGAGAGCCAGAGATTAATCATAACTAATGATTAAATGCAGAACGTTGTATGAACACAGTGAGTGAAAAAGCAAAGTGAAGAAGAAACACTTCATGGGAAGCCCCCGCAGCCTAGACCTATTGCAGTGTAAAGGAGGAAAATTAAAGTTAGACGTCATCCAGGTCTTTATGTTTTTAAGACATTCCTGCAGTTTAACTAATTTGTGTGTGTTATCTGGCTTCACTGATAGATAAAGGTGGTGTCATCTGCATAGCAGTGAAAATGTATATGATGTCTCCTGATGATACTGCGTAAGGGAAGCATGTATAATGTAAACAGAATTGGTCCTAGCACAGAACCCTGTGGAACTCCATAATTAACCTTAATGGCTGAAGAGGACTCTCCATTTACATGAACAAATTGGACACTGTTAGATAGCTACAATGATACAAACCACAACCACCAACAGTATCGAACGCTGCACTGAGGTCTAGCAGGATAAGCACAGACATGAGTCCACTGTCAGAGGCCATAAGAAGATCATTTGTAACCTTCACTAAAGCTGTTTCTGTGCTGTGATAAGCTCTGAAACCTGACTGAAACTCTTCAAATAAGCCATTCCTCTGCAGATGATCTGTTAGCTGTTTGACAACTACTCTTTCAAGGATGTTTGATATGAAAGGAAGGTTGGAGATTGGCCTATAATTAATCAAGACAAATAGATTTTTAATTTTTGTAAGTTCAAGACTTTTATGTAGTTGTTTAACTACTATCAGCTTAAAGGCCTACATAGCCGGTTATTAGAGATAGGTTGATCATATTTAAGATTGAAGCATTAATTAATGGCAGGACTTCTTTGAGCAGTCTTGTAGGAATGGGATCTAAAACACATGTTGATGGTTTGGAGGAAGTAATTACTGATGTTAACTCAGAAAGATCAACTGGAGAAAAAGAAAAAATGGTACTGAAAGTAGCTGTAGATAATGTTACGTCCGTGATGTGGTGTGAGTCATTTTTTTCTCTAATGGTTAAAATTTTTTTTGTGAAGAAATTGATCAAGTCAGTCAGATTAGTTAACATTAAAGGAATGGTTGGGTCAATACTGATCTGACTGTTTGTCAGCCTGGCTAAAGTGCTGAAGAGAAACCTAGGGTTGCTCTGATTTTCTTCAATCAGTGATGAATAGTAAGATGTCTGTGTAATTGTAACCACTATTATGAAGAGGGAACCAATTTAAAGAGGATAAAACTTTTTCTACCAGGCTGCAAATGTACTTACCTCACTGAAGAGACCCATTACTGTTTTAAAAGTTTCAAAAGCAACATGCTTTCTTATTGAGGACAGGATTTCAGCTGCCCAACAGTTCAATAGCCTCTGTTGTCATATTCTCTGTGTCAAAGTGAGTCAGTTTTTTCCTGTGTGTTACGGCTCTAACAGGCCTTCCTATCGTAAGTAAACTTTAAAATCAGATAAGATGAGATCAGTTTATTTCAGATTTCCATAACAGGATTTAACATAAACATAGTTTTGTCTTTGCATGGAGTTTTAACATGAATTTCTGGATGCAGAGATGAAGTGTGAGCACAGACTCCAGAAGTGTTCCTGAGCTCGTGCAGTGATTTCCACTACAGATTCACATCTGCTTTTTAATGCAGTTCTGCATGATCACAGATCACAGCCAAATAGCGGGTTAGGGCCTTGTCCCTTGAGTGCAGAGATTTCTCTGGATTCACTCAATCTTTTAACGATATTATGTTTGTAGATGATGAAATCCACAAAAACCTGAGTCTTAAATTATTAAACCATTTGCTCAAGCGGTCTCTCACAGAGTGATGAACCCCTCCCCCAGCTAAAATCTCAGCCTTACTGTGAAGCTCTTTATCAAATCATGCTACCAGCAAATCATTTGCACTTTTGGAATTAAGTAAGACTTTAAAGTTGGAGTTTTCAGCTCTAACTTACTTGAGAATATTTTATTTCTTCTAAAAGTTGAACATATTATGGTCTTTGTCTGTGAAGCAGGCAAGTTTGCATCCAGCATTCATAGTTAATCTCCTTTTCACTGACAGTGCTGTTTAACTGGCCTTGAGGGACTTTATCATCTTTACAGTACAAGCAATAAGCAAGCGCTCAGATTAGATTCTGGTTCAGGAAATAAAAGAAATGAAAGACAATGTAGGAAATATAGACAGTGTTTGCACTGCAGTGATGAATTAAACTAAACAAGTAAATTCATAACAATTTTATTTGGTATATAGGATATTTTAACTTCTTTTATTCTATACTGCTTTGTAGTTGAAGGTAGACTTCATGCCACTGATTTGTGCCACAGTGGATGTATTTGCAGAACTATATAATTTTGTACATAAAATAATTTTGCTTTATTTATCCTATACAGTACTACACCGCAAGACCACATTCTAATGATTCTACTGATTCTAATGAAGATGCATAGCGGATGCAGTGGATTGTATTACATACTAGAAATCACCGCTAAAACGTCTGCTTCAAAACAAACTTTCAGATGGGATAGCAGAAGGAAAACATTTCTGCCACCAGATATTCAGCTCACTTGATTTCTTCACAATTTAATATGCCAAATAAATCCTCTTTCATAAGTCTTTGAAGCTTTATTCCTGTGACTGATCTGCTTTTTCTGTTTTATAGCAGCCAAATAACAAACACATTAAAAGAGGAACAAAGGGAGAAAAGAAATCACTGAGCAAATACACATTTTCCTTATCTAATGATGATTTAGATTATATCACTAGATAATCCTTATGCATTTTATTAAATTATATTTATTGTTTGTCCCAGTCAACGTTCATGTACTGTGCAATGGATGCAATGAGTACAATCCACACTAAAATAGGAGAATTGCATGCAGGAACCTCTGACCTTGGAATGACTGTGAACTACGGAGAAGTTCTGGGAAATGAGAGAGGTAGCAGCTCTGGAGACGGGATGAGAGATCATCAATAACCCACCGCCCTGCACTCACTTCAGTGTTTTCCTTTCTACACTTGTCATGTATTTTTCATCCTCGTGTCCCATCGGCTCAGGATAGGTCACTCCTGAGCGGCGCTCCTCAGCAGCTCCAGCTGAACAGATGTTGGGAATGGGAGATGAACACAACTTAGGACCCACATATGCTGCACAATCAGGAGTGTGGAGTGATTTATTCATAGAAGTGAATAATGTAAACACACTTTTTAGTGAGCGGCAGTCTGCTTTGGGTGTGTGTGATTCAGTTCAACTTAAGACAAACTGATGTTAACGTCACAGGAAATAACAATCATGTCTCATGTCGGGGAAAACTGCACAGATGTGGACAGATGAGGTTTCTCTGAGATCGCTGAGATCTTACAGGTTCCTAACCTGTATTTTATATATATTTATATAAGATCTTATATGTAATTATACATTTAGGGCGCTTTCACTGTTGTGAATTGGAGGTATACAAATAAAACTGGATCCTGCAACAAGTGTGACATGATTAAACCGTCATGATTACTGGGTTTTAGCCTTTTTAGATGTTTAAGATAAGATGTGTTCTGCTTGGTTTTTATCATTCTTAGTTTCTTTATGTTATGTCGAGGGTTTGCCAGCTGGGTGGTGACTTTCTTTGTGGCATTCACATATTCTGCCTATGCTAGGTGGGTTCTTTTTATGTACTCCAGCATCCTCCCACAGTCCAAAGACATGCTGTTAGTTTAGCTGGCGATTTTAAATTGGATTCCTAATTGTGAATGTGAGCGTCAGTGGTTGTCTGTGTTAGCCCCGTGACAAGCTGGCGACCTGTCCAAGCTGAACCCTGCTTCTTGGCCTATGACAGCTGCAACCCTGAAGTGTATAAGCAGTTTAGACGGATGGATGTTTGATGTCATTTTACATCCCTGTACTTTTAACTTTAGTTTCTCTTATTGCTGAGTTCTTGTGTACTGTGTTTTAAGTCGTATTTTTGACATTGATGCTAGTGTGGGGGTTTTATCCATGTTTTTGTATTTTGGTTTTGCCATTTTTATCTCTCAGTGTTTCCTGTTGCTCTCTCCGTTTTGTATTTCTCTGTTTGGATGCATCAATTTATTCATCTTTCAGCATATTTTTGTGTTTTAGTTTAAATAAATTTGCAAGAAGTTTCTTTTTCACCTTCTATGGCATGTATTATGAGGTATTGTGTGTATAGATTTTCAGATGAAAATGAATTTAGTCCATTTTGGAATAAGGCTGTAACATGACGAAATGTTAAACCAGTGAAGCAATGTGAACACTCTCCTGATGGCTGTATATGACACCCTGGGAAGGATATAGTATATCTTAATTTAAGTATATCTTATACTGAGATATTCAGTTTACTAACAGATTAGAAAAATGTCAGAAAATACTGTAATCACAAAAGTTTATTTAAGCGAGGCAGACCTTACTGTAAAGGGAATGCCAGCATTCCTGCACGGTTCATTCGAGCTCCCATTTTCAGATGCCTGTGAGAAAGGATCGGATATCTCAGTGGAGCCACTGGAGGCACCGAATGAGTTAATTACCTGCCTCCCATCCGGTGAGTTAGATTGTGCTGTTGAATGGTGAATTAGATATCTAAAATGACCAGTGCAATTGTAATGACAGCTCTCTGTAAGAATCATTTCATCTGCCTACATTACTTTGGAAGACGTGATTAATGAAGCGCAGCGTCCTTCACATTTCTCACCCACTCTCCCTCTCATTCCCAGATATACTGATCTGCTGACATTTACTTAAGTTTGGGCTAATGTATTAATTCCAAAGATAATTATTCAATATACTTTTGTCACTGTTGATATAGCTCAGTGTCACCCTGCGTGCTCTCCTCTGAGAGTTTCTATATGACTTTGCCAGATGGGAAGCGGGCTGCTGCAGAAATCTCGTTCTGTGAAAAAGGCCATATGTGAGAAGGAGCACAGAGAGAAAAACAGACGTGAGGAACATGGTTTCTACAACAGAGGCAGGCAGAGTACAGCTGATTTATTTCTGATGCACCAGGCAGTGATGGAGATCATAGATTAGGCTACAACCAATCCCTGACATATATGAACATTTACCATACAGTCAAAAAAATTGGTTTAAAACCAGTAGTAAACAAATAATAACAACACTAAGTCTTCATTAGTTACTATGAAGCTATAAAGATGCATGTAGCCACCATAAAATAACCCACTGGTTTCTGAACTGCTGTTTTAAAGGCTTGCATTTCACATCAATAATATTTCCGATGTTTTGGCAGATTTGATCAGTCTTGTTCTTGTCACCAGAAGGCTCAGATGGTGGTTATCATTCATTCTAATCGTGGATAAATGGAGAGTGTACTGCCTTAGCTATGATTGGCCAGTCAGTGAAACTCCTTCCCCGCATCAAGACTCTGATGACAACGTCTTGATGCATTCTCAATCATCCAGGAAAGTAAATCTCCAAAAGTTGAATCTCTTCATCTGGACGTAGCGTTTTGTGGGAGAAACGTTTCGTCACTCATCCAAGTGACTTCTTCAGTCTCAGCTGACTGCAGGTTTCCCCAACAGTACATTTGCATAATGACTGAAACCAGCCCACTGAAGGAACAATGGGCTGGGAGGTCAGTTCCTTAATCATAATTATGCAAATTCTCATGACCATTGATCAACAATCACTGACCAAAACCCACTGATCAAAGACCACTGATCAATGGCCATGAGTACCATTCAGAGAGTATCATGATGAAGGAACTCACCTCCCAGCCCATTGTTCCTTCAGTGGGCTGGTTTCAGTCATTATGCAAATGTACTGTTTATAAGGTTTGGGGAAACCTGCAGTCAGCTGAGACTGAAGAAGTCACTTGGATGAGTGACGAAACGTTTCTCCCACAAAACGCTACGTCCAGATGAACAGAATCAACTTTTGGAGACTCTGATGACAAGATTCCCGGTGTTCTGACAAAACATCCTACTTTGGCAAAACGTCCTACCGTAAGTAGTTTATGCACATTTCTGCTGTCACAGAGTAATTCCAGCACAAATGTAAGTAGATATGACGGTTTGCCACTTAACTTTGCCCATCAGAGTGTGCTTGTAGCGCACATTCATAAAGCCAGGACGGTTTGCCACTTCATTTTACCCGTTAAAGTATGCTTGTAGGTCACATTCACAAAGGTAGCATGGTTTGGCACATAATTTTACCCGTCAGAGTATGTTTCTAGCTCTTATTAACAAAGGTAAGATGATTTGCCACTGAATTATAGCTGTAAAATTATGCTTCTAGCTCATATTCACAAAGGTAGGACGATTTGCCACTTAATTATAGCTGTTAACGTATGCTTGTACGTCACATTTACAAAGGTAGGATGGTTTGGCACCTAATTTTACCCGTCAGAGTATGTTTGTAGCTTATATTAGGTAGGTAGGTAGGTAGGACGGTTCGCCACTGAATTTCGTGTTGTGCGCATGCGTAGAAACAACGGGTAGGATGGTTTGTCAGGTAGGATGGATTCCCAGAACACCAGTTCACAGGTTTAATGACACAGGGAGAGGTGAAACTGCAACATACAGTACAAGGCATAATCACTTTTACTTATTCACCATGTAAATATATAATGATGAAAATATATTACCCTGTTTTTTTAATACAAGTCAACATACAATATTCATATGAATTACTTCCCTTTTTAACTCAAATACAAATATTAAATTATGATTCTAACAACTCTTGCTGTGATGAATTCCTCTAATTTGTTTGTAATTGCCCTTTAACTAACTCCATAAGCGATTGCTAGCATAAATTGTAGGAGATTGTTTTTAACATTAAACTTGCAGAAAAATCGCCTTCAAAGAAAATGATCCTTACATGCACATAAAACATAAAACACGTCTGTACATACACACAAAGCTACCAAAGGCATAGGATGTATGTGGATGCTGCTGAATTTAACTAGCTAAAGCCACCATGCTGCACAAGCCTTCTCCTCAATTCACAGACTACTTCCTTTTTACATTCCAACATCATGTCCTATTACAGGCGACACTGATTTTAAGGTGACACCAGTGAGTTACAATTACATATTTAACATTTAAGACAGTGGTCCCCAACCTTTAAGGTGTCGCGGATAAATACAACAAAATAAAATAATACGACCAAGACAAAAACTGTGGTACTTTGTAAATAATAATAAACGCGAATTCACTGTGTAACTGCGTAACTTTATTAGCAGTGTCCTCCTGATAACACTGAGAGTAACGTCCTCCTCTCTGCCCCTGAATGCTCTCTGTTCGCTATGGTAACCCATAAATATTTCTTTCAAAATAAGACGCACAACTACAACACGGGAAAAGACCCAGGGAAACAGAGTTAACTATAAAAACCCTAAAAACCATAAATTTCACACCCGAGCCTCAACTCTTGTGGCCCAGTACCAAACGACACAGACCGGTACTGGTCCGTTGCCCGGGGGTTGGGCACTGCTGATTTAAGAAATCTAAGAAAACATTCTACCTTAAACTAACTTTAATATCAGAACAGAGAGCTACGACATTATGAGACCTCTAGCAGTCATGTGAAGACCATCTCTGGTGGTAAATGTCATATGCAAAGCTGGCAAAGCTAGAACGATACAATCATGCGGACGGGACTGGCTGAAGAAGATGAAATAATCTCCACCTGTTGTTCAAAGCAGTCATGCCTGTGATGGTGCTGTTTTCTGTTGTTCCTGTTGTATTTGTTGTATTTCTTCTGTTTCTACAGTAGTTTGTGCTGCTTCTGTGCTCCTGAGTTGTTTTGGTCTTCATGCTTTACTTATTTGGCTCAGCTTTTGTTTTTTTCCCTCTTTGTTGCCCTGCCTTCACTAGGTTCACCTGTGTTTGATTGGCTCCACCTGTGTCTCGTTCCCACCTGTTTCTTTTAACCAGTCATTACTATGTGTATGTATCCGGTTTCACTTCTTGCCAGAACCAATTTTTTACTCATTTATCAATAAAAGACTTATGAAATCCTTATGATTGTTCTTTAGTAGCAAAGTGTATGAAGTGAAGCTGTCAGTTTACTGATACCACAGTCCTGCTCTTGTCTATGAATCCATGACTCGCATCTGTGAGGCGTTGCCCAAACAAATACGATCACAGATTACTGCTTAAATGAGCTTCTAAAGGGTGTCTCCACTGTTCCTTTAGAGAGGATGAAGTTCTCAGCATTTAATTAGGACATCGCCTGAGTGAGGAGTTTCTGACCTGTCCAGCTGTGAAGCAATACAAGCTAACACGAACCAAAGAGAAGTTATAATTCTTCCGTTTGTATGTTCACATGCAGCATTGAAGCATCAGCCCCTAAATTATTTGGAATAAATGTGCCAGTCGTAGTGAGAATAGCCACTGCAGACTTTCCAGGCAGAGAATGTGACTCTTTCTAGAGCTGAGTGGAGCTTTTATGCATGAAAGGAAACTAGGATCAATTTTTCAAAGATCACTGGAGTCATCTGTCAAATAGCACACTCAGCCTTTCAACAAGTTGGACTGCCAAAACATCTGGCTGAGCTATAGCCGCTTTAGTGGGATCCACATGCCATCAACATTTTTTCTCTTAGATTTGGTATTGTCAGCACTGCGACATATCCCCTAAGGAGCTGGAGTGCAACAGGTGTGGGGCTGAATGGGAAACCTATGAGAAATAACTTGGCACAGATTTATATTTCCCTTCTAAGTGTGATAAGACGGCATTGTGAAATCTGAAGGAGTGCAGGAACCTAAAATCCCCACTGAGGATTGAAGCTGATGAGGTGAAACCAAAACCTTGTGAAGAAATCTAATCTTTATAATATATAGTCTGTGATAGTGCAATCAAACATGATCATTAACTGAACATAACCAGATGTTTAGTGATATATTATCTTCTGCTTCTTTTCTTTCTGCTCTGGGGTCATAACTCCATCGTTCACATGAGGATCATAAAATGTATTCTCGTGTTTTTCTTGTAATTTGAGTTGTTTACATTCACTGGTCTATTGTTTATCTATAGTTTGATCACAGTTCATGGATTTCCTACCTAAAACAGACTTTTATCAATGTTTTGACACCCATATGAATGAAAGGACAGCAATGGATTATACTGTATGAACTGGATTGAGTACTTCAACTTGAAAACCAAATTTTCCAGGCTTTGGGAGTAATTAGAGATAAAGTACACCATTTTGGTTTTGTAACCAAACTTCAAACCCAGGGGTCAGATTTGATTATAAGACCAACAGAGATGGCACACTCATACGACAGGGATCTGTAGTCTGAAGGTAGACCTGCAGAAAGGAATTTTCTGCTTGTCATTTGTGATTCTAATGGAGACCAGAATTTACAAAAGGAAATTCAAGATGGTTGTAATAAGAGGTGACATTAGCAATTTTGACAATGAACTAACTGGTATGGTAAGGTATCCGGTCGTTAAGTCTGACGTCACTAGCCGTGTCTGGGCCTAAACTCCGCTGCAGGTCCATATATCAAATGATCACTGTGGCATTACTGAGAGTTGATAAACTGTCTAAAGTCTTTCATCTTTAATAAAATGATCAGCGTTCTGCTCTACCAGGTGTAACAATTGAGTTTAACATCCAGGCATCCATGAAAACGGAATTTATGACATTTAACGGAGTTAGAAGTTAGCAGGAAGTTAGCTCGCTAGTTTCCATCTAAATACAATATAGCATGTCCTGACTGCGGGGTTTTGGAAACAAATTAAAACGTACAGCTCTGCTATTACTTCCAACATAAATGAAGACAGAAAACTAAACAGCAGTGAACTAAAAAGCAGCGTTTGTAGGGTTACTGAAGTTTGGCTAGCTGGTATATAATGATGTGCTACGTGACCGCTAGCGACACAGCTATGTTAGCATAATATAAACAAGCTAACTTTTTTCCCACTCGATAAAAGTTAACATTAGGATTCTCAGTTGTCAGGAACAAATGTAATCGCATGGCAGGATGCTGTAAACGGACCAAACTTCAGTCAGGAGAACAACTGAGATAATCCATCCACAATACGAGGTTAGTCATTCATATACTGCTGCATGGGCTGTGCTGTAGTTACATCGTAAGGTTTTAAAAACTGAGCTTAAATAAATGATTAGCGGTAATAAAAGCCGAGGGAGGTCAACAGTGATCACTGACTGTTTTTAGGAGCTTTTTGAGATTAAATAGAAGAAAATACAAAACATTAAACATGTTAACAACACAAAAGCCATATTAAATGCAGACTACTTTAGGCCCGGAAGTAGGATTCGTCACGTCATCACTTAACGACCGGATAGATCAAAAGTGGGCAGCACAGTGGTGCGGTGATTAGCACTGTTGCTGTTGTTGTTCTCTCTGTGTTTGCGTAGGTTCTCTCTGGGTACTCCAGCTTCTCCCACTGTCCAAAGACATGCAGTTAGTGGGGTTAGGTTAACTGATAATTCTAAATTGCCCATAGGTGTGAATGTGAGTGGGAATAGTTGTTTATGTCTGTGTGTTAGCCCTGTGACAGACTGGCGACCTCTCCAGGGTGTACCCTGCCTCTTGCCCTACATTAGCTGGGATAGGCTCCAACTGCCCGCGACCCTGAGAAGGATTATCGAACGAGAATGGATGGATCGATGGATCAACAGTGCTGTTGACTATTTTCTATTAGATTTATACAACTAAAACTCTTTTTGCCTTCAGTTTGCAACATTTCAAAGCTTCTGGTGCAGAATCCAGACCCTATCCTCAGATCACCAGTCACTGTTTGCAAAAGCAGATAAACATCTGCAAAAAACTAAAAAGAATTTAAATCATCATCAACTTGTTTTTGAGATTTAATGTAAGCACATGCAATCTGTGATTAGCTCAAGTAGCATTTATTTACATGCCAGGCCTGCTCAAGCATGACCGGTCATCAGAACAACAAACCAGTAACAGGAAACCAGAAGGATTTTTTAGTTATTAAAAATCTTTGCTCAGAGATATTTGTCTACAGAGATTAGATTTCTGCCATTTCAAATGTGAGTAATTGTATCACAGCAGTGTTATAAATCAGTAATTACATGGAAATGATCCATAATCAAAAGTTCAGTAAAAGCTGTACAACCGTAGGAGTCTGAAGTCTGATGCATTATGTCAATGCACTGATTTTGTTTAAATGGCCACAATTTAGGTCAAAATATGTCTTTGACTGTTATCTTTAGACTTTATTTTGTGGTGTTAAGAGTAACTACAGGGACTGAAAGGGATGCTTTTTAAAAATTTAAACAAAAATGAATGAATAGGAAAGAATACCACCAGAGGTAATAACAATCAGCCAAACTGAAGCTTAGAAGATAAGCAAAGGAATCAGAGGAGCCATCAAATGCCTGGGTCATCCTGATCCAGAAAGGAATGTGGCATCAGGAATCCGCTTGAGTTGGAAACAAAGCCTCTGAACAGAATTTCCTTTTTGCATGTCAGTGGACACAAAAAGCAAAACAGCAGGAGCTGGAGGAAGCCAGAAGAAGAGCGCATCACAGCAGCGTGCTCGTCAACCACACAGCAAAGTCGACATCACAGCAGTGCACGCATCAGTGGGGTTGTGTGTCCGAGGCCATCTTGCAGATGTCTTTGTTGTGTCCTCTCTCTCCGGGCTGACTTGGCCACTGTGTTTGTGTGATAGATACTAGGAGACACGGGGGGGCTGTCTGTAATATTTCAGCAGCTGTTTCCTTTATGCAGCTGCACCGCTGCAGACAGGACACTTCAAATCATGCTCATCGCTGCCACCACTGTGTGTGTGTGTGTGTGTGTGTGTGTGTGTGTGTGTGTGTGTGTGTGTGTGTGTGTGTGTGTGTGTGTGTGTGTGTGTGTGTGTGTGGCAGTCCAAAGGGATCTAGTCCCTGACGTCATAGTGAGACTCAACAGAGACACGAGGGACACCCTACATCTATCACTATGGATATGATCAGCACAGGTTCACTGCAGAGAGGGCAGGTCGTGATTGTGGGAACAGAGCATCACTAGCTGAGTTTCTATCCTTTATTCAGTTTTTTCTTCTCATCTAAATACTGTTTTAATTTCAGTTTTATTCAATACTCTTTGTGAGCAAACTTGCACATTTGACCTTAATGAAGTGTCTTCTCTGCAGCAGCTCTAACTTATGATTGATGTTCTGGGGGGGGTGCACCTTTGTTTGGCATGTGCACCTCCCAGAACAGGTATTAAAAAAGAAGGCTCCTTTTCACTTGGATTAACATTACAGTAATAAACTGTCACTTAAAAATGTAACAAATACATAAATATACATATGAGCAGTATTTCTGAAAACAGTGGCAGGTAGCTGCATATCTGAAGAGAAGACTGTAAGTGGATGACAGAATATGATGAGTTCTTGCAAACACTGAACCAGATTTACAGTTTACATTTTAAACTTTCCTAAACTTAAGACTCACTTTTATATCTACATTCATTTAAATTTTCTCAGACTAGACGTTTGACTTGTTAGAGATGTGGCCCCTCACCTCTGCTGACTCTAATCTCCGAACTGGACCTCCCGACCAAGCTTCAGATGTTAGCGCCTTTTGGAGCATTCTTAGCCTGACAAATAATATGGACTACTGTGCAATTACACACCTCTGCAGAAGTGTGTGCTCCGGTTCTGGTGAATGCAGTTCTAGTAGTCATTCAGCACTTATTAGAAGATATCTGTGTCTGCGTGTTCCAGCCTTATGATACATGGATGCAGGTGGGTGACCAAGCTTGCTAATATTAGGTGATAATGTAAAACTTCTCCCGTCTTAACCCTTTTTTTTTTTTAAATAGCATAGCAATGGCCTTGATGCTAACATCCAGACTTCAAACTAATATCCCCAAAGGCACTGGGTCATTCTATTTGTCTTTCATATACAGTTTATAGGCCAGACTAAAGATTGATGAATCGAGAAAAGTAAAGCAAAAATTAGCATTGTGTTGTTATTCCCATCAAAATCCTGCAAAAGATGATTCATAATAATACACTGGGGCAAATCATGAAATGTGGCCCGCTCCATAACTAGGTTCACACAATCATCATCGATGACAGCCTTCAAAAACACGTACCCATCGAATGCCTGTGTCAACAAAGATTTCTCCCAGCCACAACGAGACAGCCCTCTTTTATTTCCTCATTTATTTTTCATTTCAAGCTGAAACCACATTGGCGTGCCCATGAAAAATACAGATTTCACCCTTGTCCAGTTGGGGGAAAAAGATCCAATGAGGCAGAAAGACACATCAACAGGGAGGAGAGGGCAAGAGAGGAGAGAGGGGAAAATACACACAGCGTGTCCTTTGAGCCGGTGTCACCCTGCTGGGCGGAGTTTGACATTCAGACCATGCGACAAGGCTCGGCCCAGGGTGGACGGCCCCCCTGCAATATTAACTCTCATTTGGAGAGCAGCTGTGGCTATGAGCATGAAACATTGAAGGAAACAGCTGCCATGGATCCAGTGCCATCGCACCACCTCTCGCACTGTCTATTAAAGCGCCCTCCCTACTGTTCCCTTAAGCCTGCATGAAAAAAAAGCACACAAACTGGCTCTTATTCCTCATGTAATTTCCCCTCTAACTTCAGTCTCAGGGTGACTTAGTCTGTCTGTGTGAGGCTTCAGTGGCCTGGGAGATATCCCCAACATCTGGACAACAAAAAGTGCTTTCAAGGCCTCACTGTCTTAAAGACTGAGTGGGCTGTGTGTGACTACAATCAAGGAAATTTCTTAAAAGTGTGGATAGACAAAGACCAATAGGGTGTAGACAAGGAAATGTTTTCTAGATGTTCTAATGCTGAAAGTTTGATGAGCACGAGGAACAATGAATGCTTTATTCTTATGGAAATGTTAAGCATGTTTTTTTAAAGATATCAGTGGGACCTCGGAATTGTTTCTCTGCTCTTTGGAAATAATTTGGTTTCGTCAGCTTCATCGGGCATGTTGACACATGGTGGACTTCTTCCTCTGGGTTTTGGAGTTGATGCTTCAGGTGGAAAGGTTTAAGTATCTGTAACTGTTTTCACACGTGCACTGCAGCCCTGAAAACAGCTGCATGTGAGAATACAAATGTTGGACGTGGTTGGATATTTCTGTGTTTAAGCTCTGCACAGAGCCTGTGTGATATCTAGTCACACCCATGTAAAAATATGGCAGGTCACTGTCAGGTCAGTTCACAAATGGTGAATGCTAAATGAACATGAAGAGTGCCCTTACAGCTCAAAGCACGCACCGGTACTGATACACAGTATTATTCGATGTTACCTTTGTTTCTTCCTTTTCTTGTTCGGAAACTTCAGGACCAGCTCATCATTGCTTGGTGTTGACTTTAAGCATATTTTCCCACAAACACACAACCCGTTCGGTGTATGTTTACTGTATATGTTACACAACAAGCATGGATCTGAAAAATTCAAATTTCAGACTGCTCATTTGTATGCTCAGGGTGTAATGGCCTTTAAGTGTGTGTTAAAATGTTACCAACTTCTTCACAAGGCTGTTAGATGTTTCCAGCATGATCTCTGTTGCTCTCTGTCACTGATTACAATAGATGATATCTATGTATTGAGCAGTCTGGAAGGCAAGGTACTGATACTGACATTCAGTGGAGTCACTCTACATTGGTACCCTCAAAAAAAAAAAAATCCTAACTCTCTGCTGCTTTTTCTTTCAGGGTGTAACACATGTTGCACGGGGTGTAACATGTGTTACATCCCGTGCAACATGTAAATACTGATTTTGACTGGAACATTCAGGGCCTCACAAACCCAAAACCGTGCAGAGCTGTGGCTATCACTCTGAAAGCTATAGAAGCTCTCCTTCCATTTAACTATCACACATTCATAAGACATGCAGTGTTTTAAAAGACCCTTGCCTTGTAAAGTAGCCCCTTAGAGACACATGCTAATTTACTTTAGCTTTAGGAGGGGTGGAGGGGGGTGACAGCAATAAAGGTCGTCTGTGATTTCTAGTGACAGGCTGAAAGTAAGTGTACAGGCGTATGAACCTGAAGCTCCGCAGGGACCCGGACCCCCTGGTGTTCTCCTAGTAGCTGTACAAGCTCCTGTCGTCCGTGCAGTGTGTCAGTGACTGATTCAAAGGCAAATGGCTCTGAATTATTGATCAGTCGGATCACTGTAGCTGCGGATTATAACCGTGCGAACACTTTCCCGTCTCTGCTTGTGTGTTTAGCCATAATGAAAAACAGCAGCTCAGAAAGTGACAAAGAAACGTCATGTACAACAAGAATATGAATAGATTCCTCCTGGAGAGCTCGTGCTGCCATCATCAATGTAAATGAGGCCCTGACTCTTCGCCAGAATCGTGGACAATTAAGCTGTTATTAATTATTCAAGAGTGGAAATAATTGATCAGCAAGGTTGAAGTGGCTGCGGATTGTAATGGCATGGGCAGTGCCACTTTCACAGGGGATAATTAGCAACAGGGGTAATTACACTCACAGCCAATTTGTAATACCAGCGTTTCTTAATGCCTTGTGTGTACGCCGGTGTCTGCGTGCAGTATCAAGCTTTAAGCTAACAGATTTTTTTTGCTCTGCATTTGACACAGATTATCACAGTCATTGGTTGGTGGTGCTCCCAATTATTGAGCAGCTTCCTTATGGAAATACTACATCCAACTTTTCAAAAATATTAAAGTAGATTTATTCCAGTTTTAGTTGACTACCGTATTTTCGCACTATAATGCGCACTTAAAATCCTTTAATTTTCTCAAAAATTGACAGTGTGCCTTATAATCCAGTGCACCTTATGTATGAATTCTGGTTGTTCTTATTGACCTTGAACTGATTGTATGTGGTACACGGCGCTCAAAAATCTGTCAAAAAATGTTTTAGTCCGACTTTGGTAAGCTACGAAGCCGCACCGCTTGATGGATTGTCGGAGCATTACGGCTACCGTAGTCTGGAGTAATCTAGGTCTAAACTCCAAAGTCAAACGAACACTGCGGCATCATTGAGAGGTAAAAACTGTCTGAATTTTTTCATCTTTAATAAAATGGTCACTGTTGCTGCTTTACCAGGTGTAACAATTAAGTTTAACATCCAGGCATCCATGAAAACTGAATTTATTAAATTTAACGGAGTTAGAAGTTAGCAGGAAGTTAGCTCGCTAGTTTCCACCTAAACATGATATAGCATGTTCTGACTGAGAGATTTCTGAAAAAATTAAAACTTACAGCTCCGCTATCACTTCCAACATAAATGAAGAGAGAAAAATAAACAGCAGTGACGTTTGTAGGATTACTGAAGTTGGCCTAGCTGGTATATAATGATGTGCTACGTGATCGCTAGCGACACAGCTATGTTAGCATAACATAACCAGTGAAGCTGGAGGATGAACGCTAACTTTTTTCCACTCGATAAAAGTTAACGTGGGGGTTCCCGATGGTCAGGGACAAATGCAATCGCATGGCAGGATGCTGTAAACAGACCAAACTTCAGTCAGGAGAACAACTGAGATAATCCATCCACAATACGAGGTTAGTCATTAATATACTGCAACGCATGGGAATAGAGCAGCTGTGATAGAATACAGCATTAATGAATCAATGGTACGGAAGTGGAGGAAGCAAGAAGAATGAGTTGAGTAAAGTTTGACTTATATGACTGTTTTGTTTCGCTTAATGTGCTTTATGGTCCAAAAAATAGGGTAAATACTTGGAGACGAAGTCTAAAGTCGGTTCAGACTTAAATATAAAGTGTGAAAGTATGCTGTGTTTTTACTGGTTTGTGGTTTATAAGGAGTCTTATTTTCCTTCCATTTTGTCGCCTTTTAAAGAGGAACAGGGAGCATGGGAGCTAGCTTGAGTTGGAGCACTTACTGTAAACTCCTTAAACTCCCAAGAGCTTCAGGATAATATGTGAGTGTGCATCTGCACTGCTGATAATGCTAACCAGATGCAGTCATTTCCATCCACCATCCCCTGCCATGCTTTGATCCATTTCCATATTGACTGGTCACCTTGGTCGTATGTGTCTGAAATTACCAATTAGTACCTCGTTTCCACTCGCCAACTGTATCAGAGGAATCAGTTATGATGTGTCACTGCTGAGAAGGTGATTACTGAAAAGTATAGGCCTGTGCAAGAATTCACTAGTCAGAAACGTACTTGTAGAAACAGCAGTATTTACTTACAAGACTAAATATTTATTTATGTAGTTTTGGTGCAGCACATTGCTTTTCTGGCAAAATAAATTAAGCATGTAGTTATAATCAAACTATAGTATGATTATAACTACACTGAGCTCAGTCAACACTTCACATAGAGATTCACATACTGCAACACAGCTGGACTCCCACCTCTCAGAGTGCAGCTCTTAGTCAGTTTTCTCTTAATTATCAGTGCCGTATGTGCGACGCAGTAATGACTCAGCCTTTACTACCGCTTGGCATTAGATAACACTATAAGAAGTTGAACTACAGTAGAACTACCCTAAGCATAAATGTAGTTTGTCAGATTGAATATGTTTATATGATATACAAAGTTTTTTGAAATATCACCTGACACTTCTTCATACCTCACTGTTCATGGAAAAGGTTTTGTATTCAGTCCAGAACTGGGTATTCCCAGTTTGTCATTCCGGGTTCTGTTTTTTGTTTAAGTTGTTTGTGTCGTTTCGCGTCAGAGCTTGATGCGCTGGTTTACAGCAATAGTGCAAAAAGTCTGTGTGTGTGAAAAGGATCCCTTGGTGTCACATTTAAATACATTTCTTGTGTCATTTTTTAATATGCATGGTTACTGTTATACGAGCTACGGGTAGTGACCGAAAGAACAAGATCATGGATGCCGCTGCTCCTCCACATCGAAAGGAGCCAGCTGAGGTGGTTTGGGCATCTGATAAGGATGCCTCCTGGGCACCTCCTGGGTGAGGTATTCCGGGCATGTCCCACAGGGAGGAGGCCCAGGGGCAGACCCAGGACACGCTGGAGGGATTATATCTCTCAGTTGGCATGGGAACCTGTTCCCCTGAATAAGCTGGAGGAGGTGGCCGCGGAGAGGGAGGTCTGAGCTTCTCTGCTTAGACTGCTGCCCCCGCAACCCGGCTCCAGATAAGCGGAAGAAGATGAAAGGTTAGATGGATTGATGGATGGATGGTTACTGTTATAAACTGAGTATTTTAACTCAAACCAAGTAATTTACCTTAACCTAACCAAGTAGGTTTTAGTGCCTAATCTTAACCAGTGAGGGAAAGAAAAAGTAAAAAGTAATTGAGTCCAAAGGAATCAGCAATTAAAAACAAGGTGAAGGCAACAACGGTACAAACACAACACAAATTATTGACACAACACAACATCCATGAAATGACCAACATATACAAGTCTTTTAATTCATTAGTAAGCCCCTCATTGATGAAGCACTAATTAAATAATTTTCTGTAATAACCAGCTATGTCAGACTGCTAATAAATACCATATTATCCAGACACCTTTTGAGTTAGAATCTCATACAAATAGCTGCTACTCACAAAATAATATAAACTGCAGAGGCGGTTAACTGAAAAGTAAAAGCACAATGAATCTCATTATGCTATATGTTTGTTCCTGTTCTCTTTATTGTCACTGTCTAACACACACTCCTCTCTCCGATTGGGCTGTCTCTCATTTCTCTCATGATTCATTTCCAATGTGCCCTTTGCAATTAAACCCGGGGGTTCCTCACTTAAGACCGACAGGCCAGGGGAGGCGGGTGTCAGCTGAGACCATCAGTCATCCATGGACGCTGCTGTGTGGCTCTGTGGATGTGATAAAAACCAAAGCAAGGCACTGGAAACAACTGCTGCTGTGCACGCACGCACACACACACGGATACACATAAACAGTCAATTATCAGTGAAATAGCACAACACTCTTTCTTCTGCATACTGTTTCCCTTTCAGCCTCTTCCACATCACGTCGTGTTCCCGACTCTCTCCCCGTCACTCTCTGTTCCCCTCCCCTCTCTGTTCCCCTCCCCTCTCCCTTTCTCTCTGCAATCTCTCATCGTCGCTTTAGCACATTAATTGACTCATTATTCCAATTCGCACTCGGGGAGGGGGAAGGGCCCGTTGATTAACGAAGGCAGATGCCCAGTCTCTGCAGAGGAGCTCCGGATCGCTGTTGTTTGTCCCGTACGTTTACAGGAGTTATTAGAACAGCTCAAGACTGCTGGCTCGAAGGTAGAGGAACATGTAAATGTTCTGACAGTCACTGTGATGTGTGTGTGTGTGTGTTAAATGGGTGATTGTTTAATTAGCACATTAATGAAAGGATAACTGCACCAATTTGATTATTTGTGGGATTTGTGGAATAGTTATGATGAGAAGTGAAAAAGGTGTCGTTCACAATGAAAATTAAGAATATGTGAAAATTGTGTGGTAAACAAAGATAAAACTGAGATGTGATCATCACTGTTTGTTTGTTTTTTGGGGTGATTTTTCTTTTTTGTCTTTTTTAACAAAACCTAGTTTGAAAAGTTTTGTTCCTTTTAAAATCCTCTGTAGAAAGAGAGGCTGTATAAACTGCATCTTTTAGGTCAGCAATGTTTGTCCATTTAATTCTGTTATTTCTTTTTTCTGGCCCAAATTAAAAGTTGCAATCATGATCTGCCTTATTGCAGCATTGGTACACTTTTGATTTTTACATCTTTTGTCAGTTCATATCATTGCAGCCACATCATCTTTGAGTTTTGAATGCAACTGCTGCAACTGGTCAGACAAAAGAACAAACTTGTGACCAGCAAATGATTGATTTCAATAACAAATATCAAGAAGATAAAAGTAGAAACACAGTGGCTAACATGCTTCCTTCCATATTAAAAAACACTGGTCAAATAAGAGACTCCCACATTTCTGTGTTAAGAGCAAATCCAAATCAAGGTCTGTATAAATATCCAGTTTTTTCACTAGTTTTGCCTCATACTGCCACTACTGGTAGTATGAGGCAACACCTGGACCCCACAGAGGTTACACAGGTAGTCCAGCTTTTCCACGATGGCACATCAATGCATGCCATTGCCAGAAGATTTTCTGTATCTCCCAGCACAGTGTCAAGAGCATGAAGGAGATTCCAGGAGGCAGACAGTTAACCTAGGAGAGCTGGACAGGGCCGTAGAAGGTCCTTACCTCATCAGCAAGACTGGTATCTAAGGAGGAATAGGATGAGCACTGCCAGAACTACAAAATGACCTCCAGCAGGACACTGGTGTGAATGTCTCTGACCAACAATCAGAAACAGATTTCATGAGGGTGGCCTAAGGGTCCGACGTCCTCTAGTGCCCCTGTGCTCACTGCCCGGCACCATGAAGCCTGATTGCCATTTGCCATAGAATACCAGAATTTGCAGGTCCACCACTGGCACCTCTGTTTTTCACAGATGAGAGCAGGTTTACCCTGAGCACATGTGACAGATGTAAAAAGGTCTGGAGAAGCCGTGGAGAATGTTATGCTGCATGTAACATCGATCAGCATGACCGGTTTGTAGTGGGATAATGATGGTCTGGATATCCATGTAGGGACACAGATATCTACATGCTAGGCAGCCACACCCTGACTGCCAGGTGTTGCAATGAAGTCTATCAGACCCTACGTTGCAGTGGGTCCTGGGTTCCTCCTGGTGCAGGACAAATCCTCATGAGGCAAGAGTATGCAAGCAGCTCCTGGAGGATGAAGGAACTGATACCATTGATTGACCCCACGCTCGCCTCAACTGAATCCAATAAAACTCCACTGGAACATTATGTTTCAGAACATCTGATGTCCTGGAGCAGAGTAATGCCCTGGTTCAGATCCCTGAGGATACCATCGTTCTTCTTATTAGAAGCATACCCCGACGTTATCAGGCATGCCTACAAGCAGACGGGGGGCCATGCAAACTACTGAGAACTGTTCTGAGTTGCTGCAATGAAATTTCAGAAAATCTGGACTAGCCCACCGCACAGTTTTTTGTTTTTGTTTTTTCATTTGACTGAATTTTGGGGTGCCTTTGAATTATTCCTCTAATATTTTTGAGGAGTACGAATGTTAGAAAACTTCTGAAATATCACCTTAACATGCTTAAAAAAATATCACAAACCAGTCCATGTCCAAATATCCTCGATCCAAGGACTAAATTTATGATGTGTAAATTAGTTCCAAATTGGTCCCCTGTTACACCCATTAAAAGATATTAATGATACTTTGTAAAAAGCAAAAAGCAGATTTAGGTCAAATAACACTTTCTATTACCAAATAATTATTTTTAATAATATTTATATTTATATTGTATATCAATCAGCAAAAACTCAAAGGAGGATATTCCTCCTGTCTCATGTCCCATCCCCCTCCTCCATTCTCTGTCTCCCAGTCCATCTTCATGTCTCTCTGTATGTGACGCTAGCATAAGATTTTTAGGCCATATTTTTAACCCCACTGTTCTGTAGTGACAGCTCAACATTTAGCTGCCCTGACAAGTCCAGTTAGCTACAAGCCCAAAGTTTACCTGACACAGGGTGGCCTACTTATTGTCTCCCGTCTCTTTTCTTCATCCACACCCCCACCCATCAAATATACCATCATCACCACCACTCTGTCTCTTAATCCCGCTTTCCTCTTTCTGCACCCTCCTCATCTTCCTACATCCTATTTGAGGGAATTAGGAGAGAATCAATCATTCGTCAGGGCATACATGTTGTTACAGCCAGCCTTACTTCCCAGCCAGGGTATCTCTCTGCTATCTCTAGGCGGACAGCATGGGATGGAAGGGCAGTGTGGGAGGGGGGATATCATATGAAGAGACCAGGAATCCAAAGTGACGCAGGTTGGAGCTCTGGTGGCCGTTGAGTTCCTCTGACAAACTGACTGCAACACCCTGGGGCACTTTTTTTTCCCTCTCCTTTCTATATCTGTCCAATTCACTCCTGTAACATCCCCTCCACCACTACCACCACACTGTTCTGTCATTCAGCGAGAAGGGAAGCCATCATCATCATTGTTGCAGCAGCCAGTAGGAGGTCCTGGAAACCCAAAGTGGTGTGTCCATCCATTTTTTGTTCTGTGCTTGTGGTCTTTCAGTGTTGCTGACTAAGCAGCCTGGACCACAGCTGTCAAAG
The DNA here is from genome assembly GCF_036321145.2 of Pelmatolapia mariae. Taxonomy (NCBI): domain Eukaryota; kingdom Metazoa; phylum Chordata; class Actinopteri; order Cichliformes; family Cichlidae; genus Pelmatolapia; species Pelmatolapia mariae. The sequence goes on along the minus strand of NC_086237.1, from coordinate 1,443,481 downwards.
GGAAAATCTGGATATTACAATGAAAGATGAGGTGGAAGTGTATACACCGGTGTTATGAGAATACTTTGTGATAACTGAGCTTTAACAGAGGCTGTCTCAAAGGATCCACTTAAAAATAAATCACCATTTCAGCAGAGCCACCTGGAACTTCAGTGGATCCACCAAACTGACCTGGAAACTTTCACTATCGCTCAAGTCAGTGTTGACTTCTCAACCCAGATCTTTACCGTTTCCTCTTGCTTTCACATTGGTAGCTAAAAGCTAGAAGGTTACGCCAATAGGAGGAGCAAAATGGAGTTACAAGGAGCTCTCCTATCAGATATCCATCAAGTCCATCAGGCAGACATATAAACAGAGCTTCAGAAAATATTTAAATGTTGGTTAGAGACAATGTACAAAGATGGACAGGCCCTAAGTGAGACACAGAGCACTGGCTCCAAAATGCTGTGCTGTGATGCACGACCGGGTGTGTCTTTGGATTTTGCATTAACTATTCATACATGCACATGGATACAAAAAGTCATGGATACATTTTTGGTTTATTTAATCATTACTGTATCCGAACGTTTTAGGCACTCATTTACAAAGAGTAACAGAAACGAGTCCTGTACCCACAAATCTACTGTAAATGGAAATGTGTCCCTACAGGAAGTTGAGTGTTGATGGGAATTATTGCAGCATAAAACTGTAATTCATAGTAAGTAGGATGTGAAAAACACTGGTCATTTTCTTATTTGGAGCAAACCGAAAGAAACCACCATCTTTAAAGCTTCAAAATTCATAAAGTTGTATATTTGCCATAAATGTATTTATGCGTCAGAACAAAACTGTAAAGATATATCGAGCTTGTGTCAAAAACAGAACCTTAATTCAAAATAAATTATTGATTTAGAGCAAATGAACTAAAGACACAAAATACTAGTTAATTTGCAGGTTTTAGGGTTCCTGTGGTAATCTGCAATATAATGGATTATTGTACCGACACGACTGTGGCATCTCCCGCAAGTTGCAAAGATGTTTCTCTTCCCATGAGTTGTACTGCTTATCAGTTACTAACAAACAAACAAACAAAATCTTTTTGTCAAGTAAATAAATAAATAAACAATGTTTAAATCATCTGACAATGTTAGGACCAAGTAAGTGCATTGTCACTGCAGTGGTTGGTCGACAGACAGAAAATAGTTCCTACATGAAACTGCTCAGAACAGCCTCTGTGGGTTTATCCATTTTTCTATAATTACATGATTCAGTATTTCCTGTTCGTGCCATTTAGTTTCAGTATATTTAAGACTAAGCACACATCTCTACAGCTGATATCTCAACAAACAGCAAAACAAACTAGATGGATAAATAACACCACAGGTTAGAGGAAAAATATCTAAATGAAATTTGTGGTGAGCTGTCTCTGTATAATATCTTTAAATAAAAAACATTTTCTCTCCTTTCTCACCCAAAATAGACCAAATAGGCAAATTCTCCCTAAATAATATCTGTTCCTCACAGAGGGCAGCAGCAGTCGAGCAACACCACATTAAAAAAAAGTCCTCAGCAGTCGCTCCAGTGTGCAGCTAATCGGAGTGAGTATGTTGTTCTCAGAGCTAATGTCACCTTGCTATGAAGGCACATATTGCGCAGTGTGAGAGCAACTGGTTTTCAGCCCACACAAACAAAACAGATGTTGTGGGTGTCAGGGGTCGGTGTGCAAGCTGCACGGGCCTTAATCAACTATTTAAACAGCTGAGAGCTAATGACGTCATTACAAACACAGATTAACAGGAACTTCAACTCCCTCTGGTGCAACTGGACACATTTTCATTTGAATTATTTGTGTCGTATGCTTTTTAATCTCAGCGACGGGCCCGCATTATCTGTGCTTATTCTTTGAGTGAGTTTATCTTTGTTTGTTTGCATGTTTTGGATTTTATACATTATATCCCAGTATGTGCATAGTTTAAATATGGTTTCTTTTAATTTAATATCCAAGCACAAGTTAGTGGGGCCATGTCCTCGGTACTGTGCTCCTTGTTCTCTCCAAAATGTTTGAAAACCAGCCATTTGGTAAAGATCTGGCAACAATTCAGCTTTTTATTAACCTGTTATTGCTTTTTAAAACCAGCAGTTTTTTATGATTAGCTTTGAAATGCTAAAAACCACTGTACAAGAAAAAAAAAAAACATATGTAATGCCCAACACTACACACATCCTTGTATCCACATTGGGGTTCTTTGGCACTCAGTGTACAGTTCAGTTAAGTTTGCTTTCATCAAAATAGTGGTATTATTGTGGATTACAAATCTGTGTGGGTTGGCTCCAAACATTTGGGACGAGGACGCTGTAAAGTTTTGATGTAGCGTACTGTTTCTGAAATCCTCCGGGCACGCCAACTATTACACTAGTACATTAATGGTGGCAGCTATTGAAGAAGCATCAGGGTTAAAATGAGACTTGCTTCATTGTTAAATTTAATGTAATTTACAGTAAACCACGTCACACACGCCTTAGTAAGGACACGTGTGAACTCCATCAAATACATATGCAGTACGACCAGCTGCAAAAATAACCGCCCACACCGTTTCAGTACCAAAATCGGCACTATGCTTGTTTAGTAAACACCGACTGTATTTGGTATTTGCACTGCTGCAGACCATAAATCTGGCCCTAACAGTTTGCTTCCATTGGCTCAGATTCAGCACTCTGTTGAAGTAGGCTAAGTTGCTTTCATAAGGATATGTTTGGTTTCCAAGTGCTTCTGGCTTAGCAACATGTTAGCATTAGGCCACTTTTCCCAACATCTTATGAAGAGTAAAGACCTTTAAGAGCTTTTATGATTGGCTTTAATAGCCTTTTTTGTTTGTTTGGTTGGTTGGTTGGTTGGTTTTTTTCTAATTCTTTTTTATGTTTCCTAGAAGGGGTTTTTGCTAGCATGTGGCTAAACCTCCCTCCAGATGTTATAGCATTCAATATGAACATGGAGGACCAGGAGGTCATTTTTTTTAATATAACAGGACACAGGGTTTTGATGTTTATCCCAAGACATATGCAAACAACTGCAGAAAACATCATTTAAAATATCCTCATTGTCTCCAGTGGTAAATGTTATGTTTTTTTAATTGTCTTATATGACAAAATAAATATATGATTTCCCATGTAACACTTTTTTCTGTGGAGCAAAGTGGTATTTTACTGGATTTCAGTGTGAAAGAGAAAAGGGTTTTTTTCTATTTCTTTTTCATTTGTGAAGTCAGGAGGTTTGGATTTATAACTAAAAGTGATCAGTTTAATGTGGAATATATATATACAGGATAAATTCATGAAGGAACTCTTTTTGCAAAACTTCTCGCTCTCTCAGAAAAGTCATCATACTCGGTGGCATGAGATTTCTGCTCGTCTGCTGCTAACAAGCTAGCACTAGCATGTGCTAATATAATTGTTTTGGAGCATCTTCCACCAACTCACCACCCTCCTCCCCCCCATGCTTTATCTAGACTTGCAGATTGTGACCCACTCTAATAATAGTCACTTAAATAGGACATGACTTTCTGATGCGCACATATGTTTGGTTCCTGCTCCCTCCCTCTCTCTGTCTCTCTCTGTCTGTCTGTCTTTGTGTTTGGCCCATTTGTTTTGCATCTCACTTTGTGCGTTGAAGCGCTGGCCGCTCGAGGATCTTCCTCGCTTGTCGTATACTCTGATGGACGGCCTGCTCATGCAGAGCAGCCATGGTGCTGATGCCGGGCATGAAATGAAACATTCTCTTTATCAACTTGGCATGTCAGCAGAGAGAGAGAGTGAAGGCTGAGGGAGGAGAGACGGAGAGAAAGGAAGATTCTCTGAAGACAGAGGAGAGGGTACAGAGGGGTATCCAGACAGAGAAAGATATTATCACACATGGCTAACTAGCCATGAGCCTGGTCAGAGAAGTCATTTGACAATGCATGTGCACATATGTAAACACACACACACACACACACACACACACACACACACACACACACACACACACACACACACACACACACTGTTGCTTCAGACTTGTGCTGTGCTGAAATCAAAGCCTCTCCTCAGCCCACGTGGAGGGAAAACCCTTCGCCATGACAACACAATGTTATTAAACTCATAAAAAGGATAGATTTTAAATTCTCTTAAATGATTTTATGTTCTTTAAAAAAATATTATAAATAAAAGTTACACCAAAACCAAATCTCAGAGTATAGCATGTTCCAGAGACTCTAATCAGATTACAGTTTTCAGTAATGCAGTAATGCAACGAGTTACTGTACTAAATTCAGCAATCACATTACAGTTACAATTATGTTGTTACTTCCATATTTTGATGTATTGTATAAAAGCTGCTAACAAAGGCTGTGATGAGCAGTCAGACTTGTAGCGTTGGAGCCTCCATTTCTACCTGCACACGTTTCTCTACAGCTGCTTTTGGTGATCGCTTTGGCATCTCTTTGAACTGGTTTTCTACTTTTCTTTGTTTTGCTGGTTTTTCTTTCATGCTTAAACACTAAAAGAGAGATCTTATGTGTAATAAGGATTTGTGTCGTGGTGTGGGAGCCTTAAGTTTATTTTGTTAACTTTTCCAGAGTAAGTGTGTGTGTGTGTGTGTGTGTGTGTGTGTGTGTGTGTGTGTGTGTGTGTGTGAGAGAGAGAGATGACCCCAGCATTGGTTGCAGGTTAACTTTTTAATTATTTATATTTTACCTGCCAGTTCAGCTAACAGAAAAAAGGAACCATGGCATAAAAATAAAATAAAGATACTGACATCTATCTATCTATCTATCTATCTATCTATAAGCAGGATTGTACATTTTACTATGGAGTGTACTGCAACTATGATGTGAGTACTCCATATTTGGGTTTTGAAGAACAGTTTCTTTGATGCCCTTTTGCTGTCTATAGTTCAGTACATTGACAGCCTAGCCCGGTGCACAGTCCCTGCTTCATGCCCACAATCTAGTGATTGCTCCATTTTCCTTTGTCAGTGCAAGCTGCTGCTTCAGACTGCTAAATGCAGCATATATGTAAGGAAGGTTCAAATTCAGTCTCTTTTAATTCTTTCTAGTTATGAGCAAAGAGCATGACAAGGATCTTACATATGTCAGAGATTATAATGTGTGCCAGACTAACTGCACTCGTGGACATGCCAGAACCTCGTGGAATGATCCCTTGGTTGTGACAGAGCCCTTTTTATTTCCCTGATAAGACTTGACTGTGGTGGTGATGGTGGTGGTGTGGCGATGGGTTGTAATGCTGACTCCAACCAGAAGAGGGCTCCCTCAACCTCTGGAGGCCTTAGGAGGGTTACAGCTGCAGTGAAGGGGCATGTGAGTCAGGAGAGGGTGATCTCAGAGAGGGTTTATCGGCTGGAAAATCTGAGTGGATAGATCAAAAATACTAATGCTGAGGGAGAGAACGTGCATGTCTGCACAACCACTGCTTAGCACAGAGAGGCTCCCTCCACACTGCGCAGTGCCTCAGCTGGAAACTGGGATTCCAGGTGTGCTGGGGAAAAGAGCATTTTGTGTTTTGTGGAGAAGTGATGTTTCCACTTAGAATTTAAAAGTGCAAAAATTACTGAAACTGATCTACCACACCGGTGATAAATTGGTCACTCAGTGGGGACTACTGGGGAGGTCAGTGGATGCCACCATCGGAGCAGTCTGGGTGTTTTAACGGCTCCACCGTGGGCGACTCCGATCTGACACACCTCACATCCCTGTCTATTGGAATAACGCGGGGGCGGTGTGACAGAACATGTTTCCCCCGCTGATATCTTGTTCCCCCGCCGGCGCCATCCGACAGTCAGAGTTGCCGCTCCGAGGAGAGCAAGGCTTTATAATTGTAACCACATCCAATTAAGTTTTCAATTCAGCCCCCTATTAATCAGGCCAGTGATCAGAAAGGCAGAAGCCACAGAGCATTTCCTGCAGAGACCTGTGAAGGGAGCAGTGTCTGATTCACAACAAGAGGATCGTTTCTGAGGGGAATATTTTTCTGCCTCTCAGTGTTTGGGGTTAAACTGCATGAGGGGGGATGTTAATTCTGTGCCACAAAAGCAACCAACCGTTAACAGAGAGTTACATCCTGTTTAAAAGTTGTTTCACTTTATCTCCTTCCTTTTTCATTAGTTTATGTGCTTCAGATTGTGGTTTTGGAGGAGCTTTTTCTTGTTTTACGGGTTTTTATGTAACATTGTCAGTTAAAATCATGTTTTGTTTTAGTTTGATTAAACTTGACATTTTTAAAAATGGCTGCTATGCCCTATCTGCCAGACTACAGACACCTGACAGTGCTTCTTGAACGATGCATCTTATGACCTTATGACCATTTGTGACCTTTGTTTAATTGCTTTATTTTCCACTGTGTATTGAAAACATACCAATAATCACAGTGGAAGTCCAGCAATTTAGTATTCTACTTATTAGCAATATGACTTGTGAGAAACAGACAGAAAAGGTCAAAACTGAAAAAGCAAAGGCAAAGATATTCTGACTTTTAGCTCTCAGTGCAGAAAAAGCTTTCGCCTGGAATTCTGTCCCAGCCACACCAATCAATAGTCACAGCATTGCACTCTACGTTTATGTGATTATGAAGCAGAAAGCTTCAGGGCTGAAGAATGAAGCCAAGTCAAAGGTGCAAAAACTGCAGTTCCTCTAATGCCCACTTGAGGCTGGATCTAAAAGCAAGTTCCTCCCATTTTAGACTCACATGTTTCACTATCCAGCTTTTAAAACATTACAAAACATGTTTATAGACTCATACAAAAATGTTTTTGCCGATATTTGGATAGTTTCCCCTGTTAGAGCTCATCTTTTTTCATTTTGGATTTGACCGCTTTAATTGACAGCTGTCTCGACACGGGCAGGTAGTATCTGTGAGCCCACAGATCCACTAATTCCAGTCACTACTAGACCTCCACTATATTTGCTCTCAGTGGCTTTTCGAACATATTATTGACAAATAATATGGTTTGCTGTCCACTACAAATTATCCAAAAGGTTTCTGCTTCAGGATAAGTGAATAAAATTCTAGTATTATTTTAGTCTGTCCCTTAATATTAATTAGCTCTTATTTGTATCTTTGCACTTCAATAATACAGTTTATGGGTGCGCCTGGTTAGCCAGCTTCATAGCAGATAACTTGGCTTCCATTTTCTCTTCCAAATATATTAACGTCTTGGTCCAAAAGTTCCACACAGTGGCGCCTGAAATGGAAGCATCAAAATGCCAAAACCAATCCAAAACCAGTACGTTATGTCTTGGTTGCTGTGTCCATTATTCACCTCTGCTGTGGCCTGGTTCTGTCGGAGGTGTCTTCTTGTTAAAAGGGAGTTTATCCTTCCCACTGTCACCAAGTGCAGTTTTCTCTCTATTATTATCGGGTCTTTACCTTGTATTATAAAGTGCCTTGAGGTGACTGTTGTTGTGAAAAATTCACATTGAAGTTTTAAACTAACAAGCATTTAGGCTAACCACGTGTTGGCTCTTTAGAGGGCGCCATGCATCTCCGTAGCCTTTGCAGTGGTTGAATTCCCAGCATGTTTAGCCAAGGAGTCACACGAGCAGACATGGAGACTTCACTTCTTGTCCATGACGGTGAATCAGATGGTAATATTTCCTGAGTATTTAATGAATGCCCTGAGACTATATGGGAGATATGTTACAGAAGAAAAAATATACACTACTGTGTAAGTATAAAACTGTAGCGGGAGAAACATACATAGTTTTTCCCTCCAAGAGGAAATTCATGTCCAAGAAAAGCAAATTAATAAATTAATTTTTGCTTTCTGAACTGCAACGAGCCTGTGCTGAGATTTAATCAGGCCATCTCTGCCTGATAAATACCCATATCTGAAAAAGGCTTTGCCCCCGATATGACACAGACATTTCGCTAGTCATATCCAAGCCCTGGGTTTTCATTTGATATTATTATTTTTATTATTTTTATTGAATTTTATGAGTGGGAATTTCCTTCAGTTTGGCCGTTCCTTTTGGGATTGTGTCGAATGTCATGTAAGTGTGGGATGTGGACAGTAAGCTGTACATTATCACTAAAATCCTACGGCCAGCCCATTACATAAACTATGCACCCATATGTAACCCAAAGCATTGGGGTGTGACAAGGGAAGTGTATTGGGACATGGTTATAATCATGATCCATCTAATGGATCAGGCTGATCTAATCCACACATAGTTACAGTTGAGCTTTGAGCTGCTAAATCCACACGCAGCTGACTGTCAAACAATAACAGAAATTGAAGTCATTGTGGCGAGCTACCTTTTTTGTAATCCCCGTGATGAGTTAAAGTGTAGGAGAGAAAGCTTTTTGTTGTTGGACAGATTGTAATCTACGTGACAGCGGGGTCAGTCACCCCGTCCTCTCTGAGGGAATTTGAAGCAGCTTTGATCTGAACCATCGTAACGCACGGTGCATTTATCGCCTCACTGAAAGAGGTTTTAGTTTAATCTAAAATATTTGTTAGCGTTTAAATGGTGGTTAAATTTGATGAACTCCTGCTTTTAAAAGGAGCTTTCAGTTATCTTTAGTTTAATTACATTTTCATGCTAAAGCTGAATTTATCAGACTGTAGTTTGGGGGTATACTTGAGCCCAGCTTACTTTTGATTCCCTCCAACTTTTTAAACCTTAGATCTTCATGTTTTACACATTTAACTTCACTGATGCAACAGAGGGTCACTCATTCTTATTACAACTTTTTATTTAGTTCATCTGTAGATTGGGCCATGAAGGAAACTTTAGGTGATCGCAGAATAAACTGCTATCATCTAACCAAACCGTCGCTGCTCGCTGAAAACAGCAGAACCCTAACAAACTTTGGCTAAACCCAGCAGTCCTGACGGGAATCCAAATCAATGACAGTGAGGAATAGACACAATAATCACTTTAAGTAAAGTCCAGCGAGTGATAAATAAACTGAAGAGTGGTAAGTCACTGGGCTCAGACTGAATTCAAGCAGAAATGCTCAAGAATGGTGGAGAGCCAGTCTGCCAAGTGTTATTTAACATCTGTTCAAAAGTTTGGGACTCTGTACAAAGGCCATGTGGACTCATTCCAATGTAAAAAAAAAATGGAGACAAAACCTTATGTGAACCACAGAAGCATGAGCTTAATAAACCACTAAAGAAAATTCTACAGAAATGTAGAAAAGTAGAATAATTTTTTTATACTAGCCTTTATATGAACAGAGCTGAATACTGTAAGTCTCAGTGTGTTCCTTGATTCCACATAGACAGATTAGAGTAAGTGCAATGTAAAATAAAACTTTTATTTTGGTAAATCTTGCTGCCAGCACTTGAATGTAATTTAACACTGGAGTGTGTTATAGTATAGCCAAGGTTAATTAAGTTAAAAAGATCAATGATAATTAAAAAATCTAACTTGATCAAACAGTAAAACTATATAAGTCTGTACACTGGCCAATGTAATATTATTTATTTCATTAATATTATTGATAATGTCATTGAATACTATTAATTTGCTATCTGTGATGAAAGCTCAGCTCAGATGGGACAGCAAGGTGTAGGTATGCATGTTCTGAACCCAGCAGTCTCAGTGGGATAAGAGGACATCGAAAGGTGTGTGTGTGTGTGTGTGTGTGTGTGTGTGTGTGTGTGTGTTCAGTAATACATGAAACAGATTTAACTGCATTTGAGGAGAAAGTGGTGACAACATGGCTGACTCATAAGTCCGCTGTCGCTCAGCATGTGAAACAGGGATAAGCCCTCAGCCTGAACAATAGACTGGGCCCCCTGTACAGGCATCTGACATGCTTTAGCTCAGATTAGTGTGTAAAATATAGGTTATCCTCTGAGGTGACAAATGGGCTTCATAGAAGTCTAAACAGTGATGCTGATTTGACACAGTGCTGCTGTTTTAAAGCTCCCCCATTATAAAGCTGTTTATTTGTGTATTTGATAAGCAATATGCAAATAGACATGTGCCATAAACCAAGTTCTTTATTGCATGCTTAGACATGTAACCCGTAACCTTAATGTAATCATTAAAAAATATTTGTTATTTTTATAGTCGTAAGATCAAAGTGCAGATGTTTTAAAAGTTATCTTATACTGAACAGCTACAAAAAGATTAGAGCTTTATTAGCGCCAAGAAATACATGCTCTTAGTGGGAATGGGACATATTAAAGATTAATCGTCACTACAATAATGTAAAGTAAAGCAACTGGTCACAACAATTAATTTAAGCCATTCATGCTCAATAAGTCAGTAACTGTACATATAATATTAGCCAGGGAAAGTAGCTCTATTGTTTTACTACCCGTTGCTTTTAATTCACACATTTGCATTTGTGATAGGGGGTAATTAGGATCTATTTATTATTCACACAGTCCCTCATAAAAGGCTAATGAGCATTTGTTTTGACGACAGTAAAAATGCAAGAGAAAACGATTTATATTTGTTAGCACTCACAGGTCATTATGCTGCAGCTATTTGTCAGGGGCGTAGCATCCCCTGCTTGATCTGAGTCAGGGAGAGAGATCACTCATTCATTCTTCCTCTTGGGACAAAGATCCATCTGTATTTCTAAGAGACATTATTTTTATTATTATTATTATTATTATTGTCGTTGTTGTTGCTTTTATGGTGTATTTGTTTACAGTTTATACTAACTTTACTTTTTCTACTGATGTAATTTACTGTGTAAAGCTTTAAACACATTAAATAAATAGACAAAGTCATGTTTTTGTCTCTTTGGAGTCTCAGAGCCATAATTTAAAGAGAGATTTTGATGCACAGATTTATGAACAAGCTCTATGCTGTCATTGGCTTAGTGCCATGTCAATCAAATCATAACCGCCCCAAACTACATTTTTTAAAAGCGATTTTAAAATTTAATCCTATTAGGCGACCAATGTTTTTTTATTTTTAATCATCTCCAGTGCATTTTAAAGGTCTATTTTGTTTACTTAATGAAATAAACTGCAATGAATAAATAATTTATAAATGACTTTTAGAAAAATGTGATGGAAAGGAAGATGGAAACTGGGGTGGCAGGGACAACCAGTGTTGCCAACTTAGCGACATTGTCGCTATATTTAGCGAGTTTTCAGACCCCCTAAAAAGTCGCTAAAAGATGTGAAAGCGCTTATCGCTTTTACTCTCAACAAGCAGTGCTGTAACGCAGTCAGTTCTTCTTTTACTCTTTTACTCTTATGCTGTTTTGTGGATCACAAGGTTTAAAACTACTTATAAACACACACACACACAAAGTAACTCCACCAGAGTGCCTATTTCGGGTCACTTTTGCCGGTCCAAGCCCAGGTAAAGGAGCAGGGTTGGAATTGTGACATTAAAAAAAACAATAATTGCTAAAAGAAATTTAATTTGTAGTTCTAAATAAACTCTAAATGCATTTAGGACGTTTTTTACTCACTTTATGTCTCTTCCACGATGTTATTTCTCTCTCCAACAACATAGGTTACAATTATATTAGCATGACCAATTATGCAAATTAGGTGATGACGTCATTTAGCGACTTCTAGCGACTTTTAGGACAACCAGTAGCGATTTTCCTTACTGAGAAGTTGGCAACACTGGGGACAACATAAGGTAAGGGTCATGGCAGAGATACTTGTCATTTTTTCATCAATTTTTAACCGGATATGTTCAGAAAATTGCCCCAAACACCGTTTGATTGTATTGAATTAGCCATTAAGAGCTAAAAAGAACTTACTCAAAACATTAGGGGTAAATAATGAGTTAATTTTGCATTCCAGTGAATTTGAAGTCAGCTTGCTCCATCCCTTAGCTAGCTTATAATTTTCTGGAAGCTCAAGTTTGACAACCTGGCTTAGTCTGAACTGTGTACAGTGGGGGGGGAAAGTCGACAGGTAAGAGGTACCAAAAACAGTTCAGTAAAGTTAGCATAGTGACTGCTGAGTGGAACATAGGTTACATTTATGTAGTTAGCTTAGCTTGTTTTAGTTAGCTTAGCTTAGCTAACTTGAGCTTGCTTGTTGATAGCTTAACTTAGATTCAAACAAGCTAGTTAGATTCACAGGTGTTACTGCATGGCAGACAGGACGGCTCTGTCAACTGCAAGACTTGATACATAAAATACATGGTCATTCAAATATAGGTTGTGAAGTACAACTTAAAAATGGCTTGTTTTGCTCACTGAATCCTAACAGAACATATATTTGCTAAAAAGTTTTAAATACAACTGTTACTACTTAACATTGAGACAATACTTTACCAGAAAAGTTAGCTGAGTAAATAACGTCTAAACAAAACAAGATAAACTTTGAGCATTTTTTAAATATTGTGTTATAAAACTGCAAATATAATAAAACGTAGAATATCACAAGATATGGAAGTTAAAAACATTAAAACAATGAGCATTTTCATGATGGTGCAAGCCTTTAAATTATCCACAGGTATGTCCTGAATAATACACTATCTCACAAATGAACACTTTCATTTACATTTCATTTGACAACTTGTGCCACTGTTCTTGATGAGGATGCTCCTTTACAATATGTTCAGCATCCATCGTGGTGGAAACAGTGTAGAAATAGTGTGTGGAGTGATGATTGAGGGGAAATATCAAAAAAGCTCTCCCCTCGATGCAGCGCCAAGACATTAATGGCTCAAAGGTGAGAGGGCCGGTGAACTAGCATGTCTCCACTCTCCCAGAGGTCTGCTGGCCTTCACCTGTTCCCTGTCCTCTTCTCCTCCACCGAGTTTTCCCCCCTGCCCCGCAACAGACGTCTTATCAAACGTGACTGATTGCTGTAATCTGGACTCTAGGCAGCCATTAAGCAAATTACCTGAATCATTGCGAGGATTAGTCTCATTAACACATGATTAGCATCAAATTAAAATAATGAGTGTTTAACTTGTGATGTCTTCCAGTTGTTGGAACAGCTTGATCAGCCACACCAGGCTGACAGAGGGGGCAACCCTGCGTGTCAGGGGTCCTAAATTGGCAGGGGCCAACCGTGGTGAAGGGGATGGACCTTCACTGGATTACCAAGAGTCGGCTGGCTGAAGGTAAACCTTTAATCTCAAGGTATTTTGCTGAAACATGTCACCCCAGGGGTTGCATTATAATTTGTACAATGTCCGGTTTGCCAAAATGAACACAAATATATAAGCGTCAGATTTGACAAGAAAGCTGTGCAGAAAAATCGAAGTATGGCATTTATTTTATGGATTTTGTATTTATTTGCACAAAATCAAAAACATAGATGCCAAATAATATCAAAATACTGAGATATCTTACAGAATAAATGTCATTCATTCATGGTTAAAGCTGAGTGAATGCCGAGCCCAGCAGTCAGACCCTGAACTTCAACAGGTAACAAAGGCAGTGATGAACAGTCAGGCTGCAGCCTCTGTTTCTATCTGCTCATGCTTTTACAGTGGCGATCGCTTTAAAGTGTTTTTGTGCTGGTTTTCATTTTTGCTCTGTGCCATCAGCTTTGTGTTCATGCCTAAATACTAAGAGAAGATCATGCGCACCCTGATTGGGTAGGGATTTGTGTTGGTGTGTGGGCCTGTAGCCTGAGGTTTATTTTGTTAAACTGTAATTATGAGACACTGGGTTTCAGGCCATTTTACAGACAAATGCAAAAGTAATGTAACAGGGAGTATAACAAATTACTTTTCTCGTGGGAGTAATTAATTACTTCCACTGCATTACTTTAAAAGGGGACATGAAACACCACATATATAAAGGCTAATTTACACCATTGAGCCCTGCTCTCAAAAACTGACATAGATGTAACTCTGTCTGTGAAGCTGGATTTAAGAAATAAGTCCTTAAAGTTAAAGTTTAAAAAAAAAAAGTTTAGCACCATCTTCTGTCAGTACGGAACGGGACATCATGTGGTTGTTTGGTTGGTTGGTTGCGGCTAATAGCTAACATAAACTAATGTAAGTCTAACTAGTGACAGAATCGATTACGAAAACATGACACCAAAACTAAAAATCAGTTCAAGGGGATGTTAAAACCGAGTATATACTGTCTGCTTTCACTGTCTGTCTCTTTAGCAGTAATCGGCTGTTCGCTGTTTGGCTAACTGCACTCAAGCGGGAAATCCAGTTGTTATTGGAGGAGAGCCTGTTTTAGTCAGGTGACGGGTTGTTCACCAGACTGACAGAAACAGATTTTTCCTCCTCTGCCCGAGTGTACCGAGCGACACGATCAGTGCTATTTTATACAAGCAAATTCAGACAGTTTACAACATAACAGCTCACTACATGCACATCACACCACAAATGTAACTACGTTTCTTACTGAAGCACAAGCACAAATCCCATCAGCACGTCTGCAGTGCTCCGAGGAAGAGATGCCCACTTTTTGGAGACCTTTTTTGTTTTTTTCCCCTCACGTCATTTCACTGATTAAATTACTTTATTATATTAGTGATCAAAAGCGAAGCCCAAATGTATGTGAAGGAGACTGTAATGTGGAGATTTTTATTTCCCTGCGGACATACTGATGGATCTTAGGATTTCCAATCATCTTGGGTAAGAAACAGTTTTGTTTTTTGTGTTTGTGACCCCTGTTTGGTGATGGCGGTAATGCTCAAAGCAGAGCCAATGAGAACCCAGTGAGAATGAGACCTAAAGTGATAGCTTACCAATAATATTATATAATGAAATCGAATTTACTAAATTCTTATCAGTTCCCATCCATCCGTAATGAAAAGCAAACTAAAATTGTGCTTATTCATTAGTTATTTTTTTTTCCACAATTTAATTCATTATTATGACTTTATTATTATTATTGTATTGTTGAGATATCCTACTGTGAGATGTGATATAATGTCACTTAATTAATTAATTAATTAATTAATTCTATTAGGTCAATTTATAATTTAAAAATTTAAACAATTGTGATTTCATAGTTGTATTTATTATGTATACATGGATAAAAAAAAAAACAACAACAACAAAAAACCCCAAGGCTGTATGACGTCTATTTTAAAACTTGCTGGTAACAAGATTTAGAAAAACCTTCAACTGTTCGTTCAAATCCCAGAGTCCGCAGACATTTAGCAACATCTGTCAAACCATAATTAATCAACATTCACAGATGTTGCTTTCTTTCAACCTGTTGACATTTCCCCAAAAAGCTCTTGGAACAGAGAACATCAGATTACTTTAATAAATACCAAAATGTTCCACATTATCATCCATACAATCCACCATCAGGCCCTTTTCACCTCTATGAAGTGAAGATGAGCAAATGTCCCGAATCAGCAGAGGAGTGCAGTGCACCTTCTGCTCTTATCTCAACAGAAGATTTATTTTAATACCAGAAATGCATATTTAGTAACCGCTAAGTGTAGTTAAAAACTCTAATGCTAACCTGCTGCTTGGAGATTATGGACACAGAATGATATTATGTTTTATCAGAGGAGCGGGGGAGTGTGGATGTCAAGTGCTCGCCCAGAAGCACGATTTAATACCATACACACTGAGTACAATTCCCTTTTTTTTTGTACTAATGAAAACAATAGCAGCACTAAACACTTCAGCCCACATTTAATTTAATCTTTGAGGGATTATCTTCTTCGGCTAATGTCAGAGTGTAAGAAGCCCTGTGAATATTAAATACATTTCCTCTGCAGATGCTCCGGCAACATTGTCGGGATAATGTCAACAGATTTTTTTCTGAGTTTCTTCATATGGGTGGAATTACTTCATGAAACATTTATGGGGAGGCGTTTGCCTTTCCTGAGTTCTCCATTAAACTTGAATGTCATGACACGAAGGGGCGGGGTTTGAGGATAAAATTTGTGTTAATGGCCTTGTGTTCCTTTGGCTTTGGCTAAATTAAAGGGCTTAGCAAATCCATCTTAACCGTGACTGTACTGCCACGGGGTGAAGGGAGGAGAAACCCGCTGCAGCATTGTGCAGGATATTATATCTTAGAATAATCAGCTGAAGCTCTGATTCAGTGTGTGGTATGTATTGAATAAATTCATGCATTAGCTAAGTTTGAAAAACTAACACACACAGTTTGATCAAATTTGTTTTTTGATTGTTCTGTTTGAAAGGGAACCTCTTACACTTTTATGCATGTTTATATATGCACGCACACGTGCACACAGTATATTAATTAAGTCATACTACCAATAGGTTTGGCAGGAGCCAGTACACAGCAACACACTACCAGGCATGAGCACAACAAAGTGTGTTAGGAGAAATATGATGATATGATCCTGTAAGAACAGAAGCAACATGCAGAGATAAAGTTCAAACTGTGTTATGTGGTAGTCAAAAATAAGTGAAAATTAGTTCCAGTGCAAAACTAGCAAGTTGACTGCAGCTGTGCACAGTCATTGGAGAGCAGTTTGGGGTTGGAGGTGATCCTCAAAGAATATTTGAATGGTTCCCACTGAAAATTGAATGGTATTTTTGCTTGAAATGCTTTGCTGGAAGTGGATAACGGTCCCCATTAACAGTTCAGCTTGTCAGCTTCCTTTTTCCTGATAGTTTAAGCAGAATGCAGCTTGTTGTAAATGGTTCTTATATAACACTTTTCTACTCTGCCTGAGTACTCACGGTCCTTTATACAACATGCCTCATTCAACCATTCACACAAACACTTTCTTCTATGCTTTTTCTTACTGAAGTGCTTTCTATCTAATATTCACACACATTCACCCCACAGCCACTCCTTGTAGTCCCATGTTTTTTAAAGGGAGGGAAGATAGTAAAAAAGTGACTGGATGAATGAATTTGGATAGTAGAGACAGAAAACAAAGAGAAAAGAAGAACAGAGGAGAAAAGATGTAAATGGGTGCTTATAATTTGAGGTTTTTAAAATGATGACAGGAAACATACACGAGCGGACTCACAAATAGCTGAAGTACAGAGATTTTTAGGCGAGACACGCTGAAGCACTAATATAAATGTTTAAACACAATCTAAATGTAGCTGAAATTGGAATGGAAACAAAGCAAATAGAAAATTGAGTTTAACAAATCAATACCAATCCGTGCCCTATCTGAGGTCAGTCAGAAGTACAAGATTTCTTCCCCTGAAAATGCTGTAAAGACATCATGAACTAGTTGTCTAATCAGTAGTTCTGTGGTGGAAAACAGCTTTCTGTTAACCACATTCATGTACTGTTTGTCATATTTAATAGATAGTTTTAATTTTTATCAGAGGAAAAACACAGAAAGCAGATTTTTTTTCCCAGACCAATTAATTCCACGTTGGTCATGTTTGCTGTATACTTTATATTTCACTCACTTATTTAACACTGATTGTGTTAAATATTATTTTCTTTTAAATGGAGATTGGTTGATGGTTTGACTTGATGGCCGTGAACAGAGTACCACCTTGAATTTCACTTGTCTAAACATTGTTGTTTCCAAGTATTCATTAAACATTGCAATGTCAAAACGTTGTAAACTACTGTGGTTTTAAGTACTTTCTGAGCAAGTCTAGGTTAACTATTGACACATTGCTTGAACAGACCCTCGGGTATGTTAAAAATCAGAAACATCATCAGCTATGTTGCCATTTTTCCTCCCAGCAAAAGAAGTTTACAGTAGCCTGTCTCTGTTTGTAACCAGTGTGGATTATACAGTTGTATCATCCGTAAGCGACGGTGCCGATCCTAAAATTCAGCAACTCTAAAATGACTTTGGTTCTTTCTGAAATCACTTATAAAGTAGACAAATTTAATACCCAGAGCCAAAACTCACTAGCATTTGCAAAGCGGCTGACAGTAATTTCCCCACATTGTTATTGCTTTATGTCTGTCTGAGCCCATCTGTGATCTCTGTAGCGGCGAACGGTATTTCTCACTGAGTGCACTGTTGGGCTGGCGTACTGCTTTTTTCTGCAAGTGAGTGAAAAGTCATCCTAAGGACATAGCGACACAGCCTAATTGCAGTTGATTAATAAAATACTAGCGCAGGCACCAGTTGGCAACTTCATTATTATGTTTCTCAAACAGATTAATTGCGCTGAACAATATGAGCCTGCCACCAGTGATAGCAAGACTTTGGATACAAAGGCAGTCATCAAGACTGAGCCTGGCTTACATTAGTCATTTTAAATAGCTCACTCAATGATTACTCTCATGTGCAATCTCTGAGGTACAGGGATGTGGCGTTAGGAGCAAGCAGATGCCCAAATGTCTAACAAGTACAACTGATTGTTGTTTTTCAGAGCAAAAGACATTTAAATCACTGTCAGTATGGCCACTATGAAAACAACTTTGCAATAAAATCTTTATATTTATCAGAACATAAGACCCAAATATTCCACATACTCATAGTGTCCGTGGTTTTTGCTTAGACTCAGTTAATGAACTTAAGCTGAAGGGAAAAGAGGATCCTTCCCTCACGACAGCAAATAGCCAAGGGCAATAGCCGATAACTAATGTGTGGAATATTGCAATTAGCATGGCAAAGTACTTACAGGGATCAAATTAAAAAATTCATTAACGTTCGCACTTAATTAAGAAACACTTTTCGGTTTACATGATAAATTATGACACCTATTAAATCTTCCACTACAAGCTGTAATGGCCTTCTTTGCTCCTGGGTATAGGCAGTGTTTCTTTTCAGGTTCAAAGAACTCTCCAAGGAACTTTTATTAGGAATAATGTTTCCCTGCAAGGGATACAGGAGCAGCCATTTTTAGAGAAGACGTGCTAGCATTTCCCCCCTCTGTTGCTGCTGTTGCACCTCGGCATCTTGTCTGAGCGTGTTACTCTTAATTGAAACAAGATCGGAAAGAGGCTTGAAATGGGTGTTTAGTTTTAGGGGGATTAAAGTAATAGGTTAAGGTTGAAACTGATAATGTTTGTGAGAAAAATGAAGATACTGTAGAGGTCTTAAAGCACTTTGTACTGCGTGGTGTTGGACTGTAGCAACATGTGTGTCATTATTGTTTCATTATTGTTAAAGAAGGAATCAAAATTTGCACCAAAAACAGATTTGAGCATGTTAGCCTACCCAGGTTAAGTCTATGTATGGGAAACACTACCCTGCTGTGTGTATTGACCTTCACGCTCCTCAGTGGTCATTAGACTTTTATTTTCTCAGTAAAAATCAATCTCATTGGTTTTAAAGCTATATTTTAGATTTTAGAAAAGTAAAATAGAAATGATCTTCATTGCATACAGCTGGGAGAGTTTGACAGGAATTTACAAGGTGTCTTGATTCCTAAACGTAACCAGAAATGCTAACGAGATGTTGCATCGAGCGGCCCGTGAAGGCTACAAACAGAGGGGCCTTGTTTACTTCAACATTATAAGACTTTAAAACATCATGTATGTTTCTACTGTAATTTGGTTATAGTTGTTCATAGTCATGCACCTGTAATATATCAATATCAATATGATTATAAAAATCAGCCACTGTTGTAGAGAACAGATTACTTTTTTATTGAGTGAGTCACTAAAATGGATCAACATGCATCAGCTTTAACTGAAAACTCTGAACTGAACTTCTGCTGTTTTCGATAGTGGCTATAGCACAGCATGTTATTTATTTAGTGATATTTCACTTTTTTTACATTATCAATAAATTACCTCTAATTCAAAAATGTTTACATGAACCTTGAGGAGTGGATTATCTGTTTACGGTCTACATAGTACCTGTGATCTTCTCAGATATTAATCAGTGTTTTGGCTGCAGGCTACAATGTTTTTATATTTTTTTGACTAAAATTACTTCTCCTTTTTTTCAGAGTCATGCAGAAAAAGCTGTGAGAAAACAGCAGTAAATAAGCAGGAAATGTGCATTGAAGTTCAGTCACTGCTGTGTTCTGAGGCGTCTGTTAGATCCCTGAGCAGGGAAGCCCTGCAGCCTTAATCATCTCATTTATATACCAAAGATGATTCCACACACCAGTAAACATTAAACTGATCATCTCAATCAAGCAAGTAAATAAATTTGATTTGTAGAACAGCCCTCCACTGATGAACCTGTTGGTACACAACAGAGTAAGAGGAGATTATATCAATGCAGGCACCTGAGGTGGCCTAAATATGCCACGGATTTCTCATAGCAGTCAAAGAGCCCTTGACAAGAGCCCTCTTGAACTTTGATTGGCTCAAGTGGCCATCATAGACAAGCTCTTTATTGCGGTAATTTTGGCTTTCTAATATATTCAAAAAGGCAGCTGAGCCTAGGCGCATACTGTAAATTTTTCAATGGCACAAATTTGCTCACAACACAAATAATTGCCTAAAATCTCCCCCTATGTGCACTACTCTGAATCAAAGTATTGGACAGACAGTTATTTGGTTTGATACTGTACCAAATGTTGTAATTTCTCCGTTACATATTTTTCAGCCTCCTTCTTCATCAGCCCTTTGAGTAAATAATTGGCAGAGCGTGTGACAAAATGGCCGGTAGTCATGAGCGTGCAAATCTGCGGTTAATTTGAAGCATCGAAGCAGGGCCTGGCTCACTTCTGTTAGATTATTTAAAACAAGTGTCCAGAGCCATGTGCCATGACAAAATTATTAACTGTGTATTTCATAATGTTACTGACAATATGTTAACGTGTTTTTTCGCCTCCCCCTGCCGTGAACAGATGGGTCCTTTTACTTTATTTTCCACATCAAGTATGATTATTTCTTTGTGCCAAAAGCCACCTGCCGTTCCTTGGTCTCTGTTCTAATTATTTATGTTGGTAATACACAGCAGGACTTGTTATCAGTTGGATGGTATCTTAATAAAGGAAGGCACATCAACATATTGACATCATCTTCAAGGGGAAAATTTATCACTGCACAAAAACAGGGAGAGGGGGGTACCGGAGCGGATCAGGCCATGTGCCAACACCTCCAGATCTGACCTCCTTTTGTTCCCAGACTCCTGAGTTTGCTCCCCAGCACACATCTTTGGAACCATGTGATGATAATTAGGTGAAAGCCCATTAAAAAGTCAAATAAGAGAGAATACATTATCATTGAGACACCAAGACCTGATCATTTTCAGTTGTGTGTGTGTGACAGAAAAGGACGCAGTGATCCAACAGCTGATTGGAAAAGATGAAAATGTCTTTATTTGTTTATGGCACGTAAAGGGTGTGATCACAGCTGGTATTGTTTCTTATGTTCAATTTACAATTAAAATGTCTTTTTGGTCGCTCGTAATTCTCGATCTCCTTTCAAAAGAACTAGTTCTTGTAAATAAAAGTCCTTGGAATATGTAAGTGGCTTTTCTGGAGAGGGTTCTAGCAAGTTGTGACTTTTACAGATGGGTAGTAAACAAGAGAAATCCAGGTCAAGGTTTGCTGTTGGTTATTGTCGTGAAATGCGAAAACTTAAGAACAATGCAGCGTACCTTAGGTGCATCTACAAAATATCGCAGATGAATTTGAATCTCAAACGTCACAGTCAGAGGTCATATTTTCTTAAAATATTGGAAGTAACCTAGGAATTTCAAATTGATACCATAGGTGCCGCTACTGAAAATCTGAGACACATTTGAATTGTGGTGACCTCAACCTCAAGGTCAGAGGTCATGTTTTCTGAAAATCTTGTAAACCCCCCCCCCCCCCCCCCCCCAAAAAAAAAAACAAACCAAAACAGGTTCAACACCTTCGTTACCCGTTTGATAGAATTGCAGGTTTAAGCTTCTTCCACATTGACTTCACCTTTTACACTCTGAGGCTATTTCCATCTTTTGCATACAGCTGTAAGGCCTCAGGTTACATAGTTTCTGGCTTTACAGTTTTTATTTTCCTCCTTGGTTTTCAGCCTAGAATTCAAACACTTTAGGTGATAGTGTTTAAGTTCAGTCTTGTGTATTAGGACATGATGAAATGGTTTCCTATTTTCCCCAAGAGGACTGCATCTTTGAAAAGCCACTACTTGGGCATTAAACATTGAAAATAATGAAATGGAATCAATAAAGACTTAAACTTATACTGATGAACGATCAACTATCCAAAACATAATCATATGGTACATATTTAAAATCAAAAACCTGATGAAAACAAAGAACTTTTATGGTGCTTCTGACTTGGACAAGTAACATAAAGGAATAAAGGAAGCTGAGAAAAATCCCTGTTCCAGCGATGCTTGTTCGGAGATGGGGGAAATGTTACATCAGCAGTTCCCCGCAGAGCCAGAGAAAGGAGATTGAGTCAAAATATTGCAAATGAAAGTAGCAATTAAGTTAAGTATTCACGGCATTTCAAAGCGTCCTGCGGTGGGGATGGGTCACTCTTAATCAGGGCTCCACTGTTCTAAAATATAGAACACTTGCAATTAAACATAGTCGATACTTTAATCCCTGAGAGCTAAAAATGAATACAACGTAATTACAATTCCACATGTACAGCTCTGCTCATTACTAATGTGACTGGAAAAGGATTCAGAAATATGTCATTGATGATGGTTGATGCATTATAATTACAGATTTCTCTATCCTTTTTGAGCTTTTCTATCCATCCCAGGCCAAACACAAAGGCTGACGTATTAGTCCATGAGGAAGCTGGATTTAAAAGGGTTACAAAATCTTTATCTACCCATTTAAGAGCATATATGGTGCAGAGAGGAAAAGCCAGTGTGGAGCTCAGACAATGCACTGACCATAAATCCATAATAGCCTTTAGGATTAAAGAATATGCTCTCTGAGTTTAATTACATATTGCTTCTGAGAGGTTTACCCCACTGGGATGAAGAAGCCCACTGGCTGTCCTCATGACTGCAGATGAGGGAGAAGGCCGGAAAATTAACAGAAGGATTTATTTAATCTCAACTAGTGAAAGTTTTTGTATGATAATACATCTACATTTAATTCCATGTGGCTATATAAAGAAAAAGAGGCCATCTTATAAAGGACATAAGGTGTGTGCACACACAGGTGTGTGCACACACAGGTGTGTGCACACACAGGTGTGTGCACACACAGATGTGTGCACACCTTATGTGTGCACACATAAGGTGTGCACACATAAGGTGTGTCCCCATAACTGTGGGTTATATGCAGTGCTATAACCCACAGTTTATAGGATGGGTCGGCAACAGTTTTTCCTCAGAAGGCTGCACTGACTTGGATACAGTGAAGCCCTCAGATACAGTTGAAGCATTGATCAGCTGAGTATAAACAAGGTTCAGGTTTGAACAAAGGTGCAGACTTGAATATAATTAAGAACGTGATGCATTGAGTATTTCTTCTTCAGTCACCCTTCTCACTCACTCTGTGTTAATAGACCTCTCTGCACTGAATCATACTTGTTATTAATATCTGGCCGTCTTCCACAGCATGTCTTTATCCTGTCTTCCTTCTCTCACCCCAGCCGGTCGTGGCAGATGGCCGTCCCTCCCTGAGCCTGGGGTTTCTTCCTTTTAAAAGGAAGTTTTTCCTTCCCACTGTCGCCAAAGTGCTTGCTCATAGGGGGTCATATGATTGTTGAGTTTTTCTCTGTATGTATCATTGTAGGGTCTACCTTACAATATAAAGCGCCTTGAGGCGACTTGTTGTGATTTGGCGCTGTATAAATAAAATTGAATTGAATGTGAATGGAGGAAAGTTTTGCTAAATCCATGCTTGCATATACAGTGTTTCCCTCACACAGACTTTACTTGGACAGGCTGGCTGTCTTGGTGTACCCTTTTTATCAGTTGCAGTTATTTGCTAAAGAACTTCATACCACAGTTAAATGGGTAGTTTTTGTTGTGCTTTGACAATATGCTGTAAGCTGGAGATCTACTCTAACCACATCCTGCAGGTAGGTGGAGAACTGGGTGCTGCTACTCCAGACTCAGTGTAGCAATTCACATTTTAATGGAATTCAGGTAGTCATATATTAACTGAGATGACAGCAGAAGAAACACAGCTCAAGTTCAGCTGTAGTGCTTTTTCAACCTAGGTATACCATGTAGAGTATCTTCCATACCTATGTATATAGTCATATCTATGTAGCAACAACAGGCTCTCAGTTGCAGGTTAAATTACAGTAAAACAGAGTTTTGAGACTAATTGAAACCATACAGGGTGGTGCTGTTAACACTTAGCAAGCTACTTTTTTGCTGTCTTTGTTAACAGATTCAGCTGTGGGAACATGATGATAAGCTAATGTGTAATAGGAACGCTGGAGTGATAGTTACTTAAAATGACCTTTTTAGTTTACATAGATATTCAGTTAAAAGTCATAAAGGATTTCTTAATAATTCCATTAACTATTAATTCACTTTTGCAGCTCCAAGGGTCATTTCTATTTAACAAAGAAAAAATAAACTCTTGAGATTAAAGAGAAACAGCCAACTTAGTTCCAAACTTATAAACTATAAGAATTTACTGTGCTTACCTTTAAAAATAAATAAATAAAAAAGCAACTGCTTAGTGACCCAAAACTTCTGAACAGGTGTGTACTGTTATTTGAACTTGTTTTGTTCTTTCTTCCTGGTCCTCACAGGTTAATATTCCCTGTTGACTGTGGAGCCTTTAAGAGGCGACAGGTTGTGTGTAGGAAACTGTCAAAGGGCGCCATATGTTTCTTCTGCTCTAAAGGACAGTGATTCACTGAATGTAGGTTAGCACCTGCTTCATAAATGTAATACTGGAGTGAACTTTGTCGTGCTGCAAAAGAAACACCTAAATCTGTAGATGATTTTTTTTAACATGGATCATTTATTAACAAGCTTTTTTTATGTCTTCCAGTTAAATGATACCTGCAGTGTCATGGGGCGGAATTCATTAGAGCCGTTTATAACAGGTCTTAAATGTTCTCTTTTGATTTTTAAAGTCTTGTAGTGAACACACTGAAAGGACAGTTAACCCTTGTATTAAGAGTTTGCTTTTTTAAATTCCACTAAACAGCATTGAGAGTTGGCATAAAAAGTTTAAAACAAAAGAAAAGCTCACCTAGCTGAGACAGACGAGTACCCCACAGTACTGTAGGACAGCACAATAATTCAGTAAGTTATGGAAATGACTTCTATTGAGTACACTTCTTTGAAGACTATGGGGGAGATTATTAGGTTGGTTTTAATTAGTATGCAAATGTATTTCTTTATGATCACTTTCATCCTTTCTTCATTATATTTCATCTCTCTATTTATCCTTCACGAAAGAGAAAGATTCAATTCACTTTGTCTTGTGTTGGAGTGCTAATTTATTGCTTGTAATTAATTTCAAATGCATTACCCATTAATCAGACACATCTGTACAATTATGTGCTAAGAATCTCTTTTTTAGCTTACCTTCCAATTCTGCAGTCTTACCATTTACCATCAAAGAGATCTAATTTGATTGCCTGAAAGAGGTCAAACAAGTATTTGAAGTGAGATTTTACTGTCTAAACCATTTCCACTTTTTTAGTACAGAATGGTTTTAATAAATCATCATTTTTCTCTCACTCATCTTAAAATCTGTGAATTAAAATGCAGAAAGAGAAGATTAAACAAATTCACTCAAACTAATTTACCTCAGTCACATAACTGCAAATGTAATTTAACAGCCTGTGAAGTATTTTTGCAGATTTTCTTTTATCATGTTTTATTTCTGATATAATTTTCTCCTCTTGTGAAATGATCACAGCTTTTCAGCCTAAAGGATTTCACTAGTAATTTATCATTTAAACTGTGTTTGTAATGAAAACTAAATCTTACAGCTGCTTTTGTGGTTTAACATTAACAGAAATACAGATGGATAAATTTGCTCCAGAACCACTGAATTCAGCCATCTGAGTTTAGATGTGCTAAAAGTAAAACTGCTTTTCAAAAGTGAAATTAGAATAATTGAGTAAGAATGCACTGAGACTATCGGGACTAAGAATTGTCCTGATAGTCATTGATCTTCTTACACCAATCTTCTTTATATGTACATGTGATGATTCTGAAGTAATTGCCATTTTTGTTTTATGAGTAATTGTATGCTTGTAGTTCAAGTGTAAGTTATTTGCCAATAAGAGACATAATAAACAAAGTTAAAGAAAACATTTACTGACATTAACATTATTATTCCTGTTCTTGTTTCACTTTTTTATGCATTTTGCGATGTTGTGATATAAAAGGCTAAAAGTCCTAAGATTTAACAACTGCAGATGTGTAAGGCTGCTTAATTGTGACAGTGATCATCAGAAACATTTATTTTGGTCATTATTAAATCACAATTACTTACAGTTACTCATCGACTCTGGAAACGATGCTTTTATTGAACTTTGTAATAAATGAATACATAAATGTGAACTGCCACAACCTGGTGGCTAGAAAATTTGGTTTTTCGTGGAGAGGCAAAAGTAAAGCCAAAGTGTGTACTAGATTGGTAATGGTAAAGATAATATTATACTCTATATTATATTTCTTATCTTGTTTTCATAAGTTTTGGAAGTCACATTTACTAATGAAAGTGAAATTGGATTAATTTTCCATCACTAGTACCCACTAAATATAAGAATGACCATAATGGTCCTGTCCTGTTTATTCTGTGTCTTTCCCTTCGTTTAATATTATAAATTGTATTTATGTTACGTACATCTGTCACTTTTTGCATACCGCTGTAAACCAAAACTATATCATAATTAAATTTCAGTTATGTTGGCACAGCATTTGTTTGAGTGTAAAGATTTTCTTGACCTTGGGATAATTAGCTTATTGAAATACTTAACCCAAAGCCGTTACATAAAGGGTTAGCCAAAGCAGTGGGATGCACACGGTGGAACACGGCTGAAAAATGTGAACTTTATACACTTTATAGTTGAATTGTATATTTTTCTATTATTTTAAAAGTTACTCTGTGGAAAATGAATTTCTCTCCATTTGCTTTACTGAGTTTTTAGATTTATTGAACACCCTAATACATGTGTCAGGTCTGTATTATTCATTAACTAATGAACAAAAATGTGAATTTTATGACATAAATTGAGCATACTATTGGCCACATAGGCCACAAGCTATAGCCTGCCCACAGCTGCTCCACTCTGCTTGCTGCTTGGCAACCCATCACCAAAGTTGCTTCTTATTTAGTGCTTGAATTGTGGTTTTTGGTGTGAGTAGAAAAATGATTTTTTTACCAGTGCCAAACTCTCCTATCTCCAAATATAGGCCTTTTCTGCCTATGTATATTCTGCCTCTTTAAAAGTGGAAAATATTTATTTTGTCTACATCAGGGCTGAGGAGCTCCAGGCCTCGAGTGTCGGTGTCCTGCAGGTTTTAGAGGTCCTTGATCCAACACAGCTGATTTTAATGGCTAAATGACCTCATCAACATGTCTTGAAGTTCTCCAGAGGCCTGGTAATGAACTCATCATTTGATTCAGGTGTGTTGGCCCAGGGTGAGATCTAAAACCTGCAGGACACCAGCCCTTGAGGCCTGGAGTTCCCCACCCCTGGTCTACATGGACGCAAAGCAGTACATATAACACCAGCCAAATCACAATTTTTGTTCTTTTTTGACTATAGTTTTGTTTGTTTGTTTTTTCTTCTCCCACACTCACATCTGCAAGAGGGAATCATGGCTAGGTGTCTTTTTGGTTTTGAATGTTTTTGAGATAATAAAGATTTCAGTTTCCTGCAAGCGACACCTGCAGAAGCTATTAAATAAAGATGTTCACCTGTAGGTCTCATCATGTAACCAGCTAAACAAATCACTCAGGCTGTAATCACTCTGTAATTATCCACTCATGGGTTTTTCTCCCCCTCAGTTTTATTCAGATCCTAAACTCCATGGATCTGGCTATCTGTGTTAATGTGAGCTCAAAGATTTCACAGCTAAGTAAAACAAGATTCTTTTGTTAAAACAGAATCTTTGTATATTACAGTAAGAACAGTGGGGGTTGATTAAGTAGACCCTTCCTATGGACTACTGTCATTGCTTTGTTTTTAATCAATGGCGACTAATAAGATCCTACAGGGCATCTGTGCTTACAACGAACAAGATCACATTGTGCCAGATCACCTGCACTAACCTTCTGTCGAGTTACAAGGGCTGTGATGTACAGTGACTGCTTCAATCAAACCAGCAGATTTGAATATCCACAAGACTCTCCAGTAACAGCCTCAGTGTGAGATTTATGCCCTCATTGAGAAAATTACATTCACTCCCTGTCCTCACTGTTTGGCATCCATTACAGTTCATTATTATCTTCTGAAGGCGTACAGCTCTGTAATAAAAGGGAAAAAAAGAAAAGCGGAAGTTTGTGCCTAGATTGGAGCATAAATTGTCCCGTCCCTGCTGTTGCAAAACGCCGAGCCGTATCTAATTATTTTCTTTCTCCTGTTGGGCCTGTGTTTCTGTAAGTCCAGGCATGCCTTTAACCAAAGTGGGAAAGCCCTGTTTCATATGAGGCTTTCTTTCTTTTCTAGTCATGGGTGACGAGATTGGTCCACAGTGAAGCATCTTGACAAGTATGTTCATTTTCATGTTCAGTTAGATGTGATTCACATCTTATACAACAAATCTGTGGCATGCATGTTAACATGGGAACTGAAACCACTAAACATACTGTACAGTGCTGAGGATTTAAGCAGTTGCAGGAAACTTTTGCAAAACTTGGGGTTTGGAAGGGAGAGGAAGATGAAAAACGAGGAAGATGATGATGAAGTCCTGAATAAAACCTGCCAGCCCTGATTGTCGGATCAGAATCCAAAAATGTGGCAGTAAACTCACCTGGATTTTATTGGTGATATCACATATCTGTGTTTTTCACACATTTAGACCCCATGGTAGTTGGTGTGTGTACACGTGCATAAAAGTGTGCACTGAGAAAAGACATGCATCTTCTCAAATGAACTATTATACTAATTTATTGGTAAGTTTCTTCTCTGAACAAATTGTAATACTAGTAGTATTTTATGGTGGATAAAAAAAAGGAGAAATACCAGGATTTGTCTTGTATGCTGCCACATAAAAAACAGAAAAAATAGAGGTTTTTGGCTCACCTTGAAAATAATTTTTTTTCTTCAAACAAATTTATTATAACACCTGTAACAAAAACAAATAAACCAAAAATATTCTGACAAACTTTCAATCTAAAAATGACTGAATTCACATTTTTATACCCAAATTTGTGCTGGCACACGGGGCTTCTCTGAGAAGTTTCTGAGAAATTAATCAAGTATAACATTCAGCCACTAAAACTAATCTTTCTGTTTAGGAATTAAATAACTGTAATTTGGCATCTTAATTAAAATAAATCCTTCACTACAGTTTGCTGTTTTTTGTAAATTTTGAATTTGAAAATAATATTTGAGCGTTAATTTTGATTAAAGAGCAGTGTTGCCAACTTAGCGACTTTGTTGCTATATTTAGCGAGTTTTCAGACCCCCTTAGCGACTTTCTTTCTAAAAAAGCGACAAGCAACAAATCTGGCGACTATTTCTGGCGTTATTGGAGACTTATATGAGGACCTTTTGACGTGAAAGCACGTATCGCTCTTACACCCAACAAGCGGTGGGTGCTGCTGTTGTTCTGGGAATCTATCCTACCTCACAAACCATCCTATCCGCTGCCGTGCTTGTGCTAAAGCGGTCATAGGAGGCGGATATTCCTCACACAGCAGTCCCTCCCAGCTGTGTGGGAGCACCCTGATTGTAACGCAGGGTGGGAGCAGCGGTAAATGTATATTTTTCTTTGTCTAAAATACATCATTCCAATCACTGCATACTTGGAAAACGGATGTCCTTGCAGAGCCTTAACTCCATCTTGTACATCCGATTTCGACTGAAGCAGTCTGGTGAGGCTTGCTATGTCCATTTTGATTGTTAATGTAGTTTGTTACAATGTTATGGTTAAAAAAGTTCTTCTTTTACTGTTACTTTTTGTGGATCACAAGGTTTAAAACTACTTAAAAATACATACAAACAAAAAAAGTAACTACGTCAGAGTGCCTATTTTGGGTCACCAGTTATGCAAATTAGGCGATGACGTCATTTGGCGACTTCTAGCGACTTTTAGGACAGCCAATAGCGATTTTCCTTACTGAGGAGTTGGCAACACTGTTAAAGAGTTTGTGCTAACTAAAGGATTTTGCTAACTACCAATACTGTTAGTATATGGCAGCCACCACCCGACCTTACATTGGGTGGTGGTCTAATTTATTAAGCACTCTGTATATGTCGATAGTAGTTCTTGTATTTTGTCTCCGGTCTCGATGAGTTTGGCTTAGTGGCACATGAACCAGAGCTCCACCTGATGCAGGTTCTCGTTATAGTGGCTCTCTTGCACAGTGGATATTAAGAGAGAAATAAAGATTGCCATCACTATCTGCAGTGTAAAAGGTGATTTTAGAGGATGGCCTATTGTGAAACAAGATCCTTTGTGTGTAGGCAGATGAACAGTATTGAAGACTGCCACAAAAACCACTGAGCCAGCTGGTGAACTGGTAGTAAAACACAAGATGGCAAAAACTGTGGCTAGCTGATTAGCAGTGACTGGACTTTCCACTGGTAAACTATTTGAAGTTTTTCTGAGATGCTAAATGAACATGGGTTGCTGCCAATCACCAAAAATCTATTTGTGGGAAAACCTGCATATTCAGTGTGTATGGCAGTCATTTCAGCTGAGCATAGATGGACAAAACTAATCTGATGACAGTAGCAGCAGCTAGGCTAACAGCTGGGACAGCTGATGTTAGGGCTCAAGCAAGGGGAGATACCCTGTGTAACACACACTCACACTCTCTCTCTCAGCCCCCCTACTTCTAACGTGCTCAGTGAGGAGTCTTCATAAATAATCTTCCAGCAATCTGCCTCTCCCTTCACTCTCTTATTAATTACTTTTACGGCCAAAATCAAACATCTGTCATGCTAGAATATACAAATTAATTATGCAGCTTCTCCCCATCAAAATCCATATAACATTGTTCCTCAGAGTCTCGCTGGCTTCACAGGGGAAGGTGTCAGTACAGGACATAAGACCGTTTACGTCTTCTCTGTTATATCTGTACTTCTTCAAAAAGATCTTAATTCTCCTGAGGCAACAATAGTTGCAGGAGAATTAAGAAAGAACAATAATTGTTTTGCTTGTTGTTTTCATATTAACTGTTCAGAAGTGATTTGCCTAAACATTGAGTTCTTTATGATTTTTACATATTTGATCTTTAATTATGCAGAGAAAATAAACAGAGCATAATTACTACAGTGACTACCTAAAAAAACTTTCATTTTTGACGTCATCCTGCTGAGGATAAATGCATAAAACTGAATGTGACAAAGCTAAGTATGTCTACTTTTCCAAAATAAGAGAACAACTATGAAGTGTCATTTCATAGAAAAACAAAGCTTATCATTGGTAATTATTATGTTTTGCTCCTTGTGTGCTCAATTATTTATACTTATTTTCCCTATTTCTGGATACTCTGCACGTAGCCTTTGTCTCAAACCAGTATTAAAGCTGAAAATGGAATATAAAACAATAAACTTAGCTTTGGAAATAGATGGCAGAGAAATATAGCTTAATTTTAAATGTAGTGTCCTGATTTTTGAGCAGGTCTGTTTCTAAATGACTGTGTATGCAGCGAACGGTGATCTTCAAGGTCCACGGGCCCAGTGACAGAAGACAGCTGTCTGCCCATCCTCCAGCTTAGCTCTGAGGTGTCCTGGGACTTTGCCTGCTTGCAGGTCAGGACCCTAGAGGGGAGGCACCATTTGGTACCAGTTACTGAGCGGCAGGGGTTGCCGGTGCCTCCTTCTCTCCTTTCAGTCAAGGTAATGTTGGCCAGGCAAACCAGAACAGTTCCTGGCCGTCTGACTGGCTGGCACAGACAAGAGCTACCCATCATGCCACCGTGGTGAAGGGCCTGGTGACCTTGAGACAGGATGGGCTCCTCCCCCCTCCGTGAGTTCCAGACTGCTTATAAGAGGATGAATGGATGGAGCCACATTTTGTACCTCTGTTTCGACAAGAAACATGATGCATGAGTAGACTTCAGTGTGATGCATCTGCAGGCTTTATCGGGCATTAGTGCCTAGCATGTTTGCCAAGGGGCAGTGCAGTGTTGCAGGGATAAGCCCTCAAGTTTTTGAATGTTTTGAAATCCAACGTGTGTTAAATGGTGCCAGTGTGAGCATGGGAAAGTGTCAGTCTGTCCCCCAACCCTGGTTGGATGTGGAGTTAAGAAAATGAATG
The DNA here is from genome assembly GCF_036321145.2 of Pelmatolapia mariae. Taxonomy (NCBI): domain Eukaryota; kingdom Metazoa; phylum Chordata; class Actinopteri; order Cichliformes; family Cichlidae; genus Pelmatolapia; species Pelmatolapia mariae. Next base: position 1,411,429 of record NC_086237.1, on the reverse strand, counting down.
GATGGATTTAAAGATTTCTTTAAAGATCTTTCCTGCTCATGTTCAGTCTGTTGGGCTTTACATCTGTGAACAGCGATTCTACAGTCGATTGATTAGCGGACAATATGCTAACAACTATTCTTTGCAGAGGAGAAACTCAAAAACGTTTAATAAAGTATGCAAGTTTTGAAATGTAGTGACCTACGCTAAATTTAGCTGTATAAGAATAACTAGGGCATCTTCAAACATTTGATAACAAGGTGTTTGAACCTCCCAGAAATCTCCACTTTTGAACCTGGCATCCTTTGGAGCAGCCTGACCTCACACCTGTATGCACACATGGTATGGAAGTATGTGCCTGCTGCTGCTATGCTAATCTCAGTGCACATGCCTTTTGTCTTTGTCATCAAACAGAAAAGGAAATTTACCAATCCAAACAATTTATGACTGTTAAGCGTGGCAGCATATATTATGACAAACAACACATGCTCCATTATGCCAGCTGGTGTAATGATGTGGTAATGCCAGACTCATTAACTTCTGCACACAGTTTATGGTGGCCTTTTATGACAGAATTAATTGATTCACGCATGCATTAAAACAAAAATAACTGGAATGAAAGTGCAGTTGGATGCTGGCCTCTAATCTGTCATAAACATTTCTGGTGGTAAAGCAGGGTGACATTATTTATATGAACGACTGGTCACATACGCAATAAACAGCCTCAAAAAGCCTTTAGGATCACAGCTAGCTTTGCATTTCTTACTAAGCAGGTAAATAAGTGATATGGCTGCATCATATACAGTCATTAATGAGATCAGCTTTAAAAGTGTTTGTTTTTAGTTGGCAGGTTTCTTTTTTTCTTTTTTCTTTTTTTTCCACCTGTCCCGTTTGGTTCTTTTGCCATCAGAATTATTGTCTAAAGGCGAAGAAAGATGCCCAACGGATTTACTTTACCAAATGGACCATCCCAGCCTTGCCATAATGGTCCATTTGATTCACCTTTTATTGTTTATTTTATTTTCACTTGCTGAATACGGGACAGACTTGACTGGTGGAAAGAAAGGGGAGAAAGAAAGAGGGAAAGAAAAAAAACTGAGAAGAGGGACAGGGAAAAAGGGCAAAAAACAAAAACCAACAGAATAAGCAGACAAAAAATACATATATCGATCACCTGGATCACCTAGTTGGCAGGTTTCTGAAATTCTCTAAATATAACTGTCGTCGTGTGTGACGTTTTCCTATATCATTGGAGCTGTTTGTTGTTTAACCACGTATGCACGTTGAATCTTTATTCATTATTTGCTCGACCCAGCTGTTAAATGGAAAGATTAATGTTTAAATTGTATTCACACATCATTTAGACAAATGGATTAGACTTTACAGATTGTGTTCAGTGCCACAGCTCTTACTCTTTTCTCTAAACAATCGCTCGTTTTACCAAACCTCTGTTGGTAAAGTCAGTCTTACATAATTTACTTTGCCTCAAAAGTGTAAGTTCCCACTGCGCAAAGTAACGTCAGGGTTAGGGGTGGGTTTTAATAATCGATTCATCGATTAAAATCGATTCTGGCTTGGATAACGTGAAATCGATTCATTAAAATCCTGAATCGATTTTTTAATATAAATTTATTTTGCCCGAAACGCCAGAATCTCAGGTGAAACCTCACAAAATTTCAACAACCACCAAACAGCTAAGACAGTAAATGAGAGCAGGTACACGGATTCTGCACAAGGACGTAAACACACAGCGCGACCCGCGGATCAGAATCAGTGAGATGTCGCCTTTCTCACCCGACGGGCGCTGCAGCTTTAAGCGGCTGCGCGCGCTCCCGCGGACGGCAATCACTTTCTGGCAGACAATCACTTTTTGGCACAACAACTGCACGGACACGGTCGGGGCTGAAAGCCGACAGCTCGCTGATTCAGATGTTTCGGCGGGTCCGCGCTTTGTGTTCACGCCCTTTTTGCGCTGATTCTAAAGCTGTTAGTTTGATCTCTCTCCAAACAATATTGACCGAACCAGCAGCAAAAGAAGATCCAAACTAAGCTTCACATAAACATTGTCATGAATTCACTCTGACTTTTACTTTGCTTCCACCACGATAAAACCACACTTCATGCACAGCTCTCTCTCTCTCTCTCTCTCTCTCTCTCTCTGTACTTCAAGAACAGTTTCCCGTCTAAAAATCTGTTTTCTGCATTATTTGCTTGCTTGTTACGCACAAGTCTACCGTTGTTTACAGCGCTGTCGGCCGCTGTTTTTTTTTTTTTTTCGTTTTACATACTTCCGAAAAGAAAACCTAATTTCTGCCGTTCAATACTGAACAAATTTAAACTTTTTAATATTATGCAAAATGCAAAACGCTTAGCCGTGTCTCTAATAAAACCGCTGTAACGTCAGAGGTAACGTTCATATGTTGATTAATGGTTTTCTTTCGTTTTCGATGTACTGCAGAATATTTTTATAAAATCCCAGGCCAGGAAAATCACCTTCATGTTTTTCTGTGTTTTATCTTCAGCTACTTTGACACAAAGGCATCTGCTGTGACGCTCACACCTTTGATAAAGTCTTGCGTGTGTCAGCTTCCTTTTTATAGATACAAAAATATGTAAATGCACTGATCTGAATTATAATATTTCTGACTGTCAAAATTTCCCAGATTCAAATCGAATTTAATTGAATCGAATCGAATCGAATTGAATCGAATCGTGGATCGAATCGATTCAGGACCTTGTGAATCGGAAACGAATGGATTCTAGAAATCAGTGACGATACCCAGCCCTAGTCAGGGTGACGTCTTTTATATGTCATTTCTTGACGTCGGCTTTTCGTCCACTTAGGGGGTTGTTTTGTAACACCAGGCGACCCTTTTTTCCCCCAACATCTACTAAACGTCTAGTGTTGTCGTCCGTAGGACCTCGGTGTTGAACGTTTTTTCAATGTCAAACTTACATGTCAGACTCATTTTAGATGTTGTACTGCTTCTGTAGGCTCTGTAGTCCCATGTTTCCAGAGGCTGTTGTTTTTATAGACCATCACTTCATTTTTGTGTAGTTTTATTTACACTTTTGTGTGTGTCTCCAGTTATCAAGACAAACACTGACGAGCAGAAAGTCCAGTTCATACTCACTTACTCAAACCTCTGTCGCAGCTTCTCTCAGAGCAGGCTACCGATCACAACCAGATTTGCAGAATAAAACAGGATGCTTGTAAAAATGAACCACATATAATACAAATGCTCTTTTAAACTTATTAAAATCATTGTACTCATTTTAAAAGGTATTCCAACGTTTTTCTAAATACTTTAACCATTATTATTTTACATTTTAAAATGGATTTGGATGTTTTTGATATTTCAACACATTTTAATAAATGACAGTTTTAACCTAGTTACAAACAAATAAGTTCATTAATTAAAATAAATAAACCAGTTAAAGAAAAACAGGAAAATGTTAAATTAAGAAAAAAACTCATTTGTACTGAACACATCAATAGACAACACATAATAAATCATAATTGTTTTTAAATAATTTGTATTCATGTGTATCATCTCGATAACAACAGTGTTGATATTTGTAAAAAATAGTCCACATGATGTCCAAAACAATGCCCATTCCAACGTTCAAATATTGAACGTCATATTGACATCCAAGATGTCCTGAATTGGTCATGGACCGACGGACCCAATATAGACATGATCTGCACGTCTATCTGACGTTCAGTGTTTTATTGGGTTTGTTTTCTGTGTTTAGTTGTGTTTTTGTGCGTCAGCAGACAGCTAATGGTCAGATGGAAGCAGCCTAACAGAAGACAAATACTAGATAGTGCTTTCTGTAGGAGCTTGTAAGCTCATATATTTAAAATAATATTTAAATATTAATAATATTAATAGAATTGAATATCAGATAGTGTTTTTTAAGCTTGAACAAATGCCAAAGAATTTATTTTTTAATTTATCAAATCACTTCATTTTATTCTCATTCAGCTCTCCAACCCCCTAATTAAATAATCAGAGATGTTTTAGATTCCATCCATGTGGCCACACTGGAAACTGAGTTTGTGCCTGTGCACGAGGATGCTGGGATTGAAGTCCGTTATAAAAAATGATTTTGGGGGGCCATTTCTTTGAATGTACCACAAAACATTTTTAGAAGTAAAAGCTTTTTTGTTGATTGGTTTGTCGAATTGAGCTTTGAAGATGATTCATTACATGAATGGCAGCATTATGTCTGATGTCTTAATCATGGTCAAGGCGCAGTTTAGATCTCTTTTTCTTGGAAGGAACCTCTAAGGAAAAAGAGGATTTTCTTCCAGCATATGTGACAGTGAAAGCCTGACATTTAATCAAAGATAGAGCTTGCATCAAAAAAAAGAGGAAAAGAGGAAAGGCTCAGTCTCCTACCCCAGATGACACACTACCCAGACATCACCAACAATTTAAGCCATATGTTTAAGAATTTCCTTCAAATCTCTGAGATGAAATGAAGAAAGGATTTAGCTGGGAGATCATTTTCTGTGCCTGTGCAGTGATGAGGGTCACATCAAAGCAGTCCCAGCTCTGCATATTGAGGAAATGATTTTTATCTCCTGGGCTGGACTTGAAGGTAATTGTATACAAGCTGTTCTCTGCTCCAAACATAATGAATTCCTTAATCCGAATCCCATTGTTACGAACCGTGCAATTACTGGGGATGAATAATCCATCTTGCGAAGCTGAGCAGATATTGGTTTTAGTAAAGGTCACTCAATCAGTGGATTATGCGTGAATTTGTTTCACTCACACTATTCAAATATGTTGTAGACATGTACACACTAACTCTGCAGTCTCTAGGTGCTGTATTTTATTTAACGCACACCTTCCTTTAAAGAGCTTTAGTCTAAAAATTAAAGATATGCAGAGGAGACGTTTTCTCCATGCTCTCAGTCGCACGACTTGATCATTATATGGAGTTGGCCTTTGATATATGTTATAAAATAGAGTACATTATACTTACATAAGCGCTTATAAATAATGAGATTAGATCTGAGCTATTTCCTTGATAACTTGGTAAATCCCATCAGCTGGAAAAGATCTCCAGAAAATGCTGAGTGAAACTTGGATTATTCCTATTTTTTAAATAAGACATTTTCCTGCTGAACCATTTTTGTGGGATTAAATTCAAGCACCAATACCATGCTGTTTCTACAAATTTGTGAGGCATCATTTATCTGGGTCGTTAATGAAGAGAAAAGTAGGAATTGAGCAGATATCCGTCATATGATCCATTAAAATCCACCTGTATGAAAATCTTACTGGTGCCGTATTAAGGACAAAAAGTGTGGGCTTTCTGCAAGCTGAAGAAGAAGGACTTTGTCTTTGAATTTTGATAGTACAAGGAGACACTTTGTCTCTCTTCCTCACAGTTCAAGGAGCCTCAGCTCAAAAGCTGCTCAGGATTTCATGTCTTGGGCAATCCTTGTCACAGCTTGTATCACCTCACCGACAGATGTCAGTGAAATCAGTGACAGCCGATCATGCTGATCCCCCCGTAATCATGTGCGATGATCCTGCCGTGACATGGAGCTGTGGGAAATATGTCCGTCAATACCAGTGCCGCAGGCAGATGCACCAGCATCCTCCTGCCCATGCCTACCACCTGCCCCACCCCATCCGTTCTTCGCCACCTCCGTTTTTATCCCTCCTTCCTTACTGAGCTGCAGCCTTGATCTCTCCATTAAGCCTCTTCCCTCCCGGCTACTGTGTTTAACTGCTTATGCATTTCTCTTTGACCCTTTTGACCCACACATTTCTCCTACTGTGTCATTTCCAGTGTACAACATGAGTGGCACGGAAGATTTGTTAGATCTGTGTTGCACTGCATCGTTGGTAGTTGTGTGTGTGGTTTTTTTTTTTTTTTTTTTGCTTACCTTGTGCTTTTGGCCAGGTCATGCATGCCATGATGCTCACAGAGGGCTGCACAGCTGCTGTCCCTGACCGGCCCTTCCTCCGCGTGGCCAGAGTAACAGCTCTGTGAAAAAGGCCACCACACAAACACAGCCTCCCTAAAACACAATGTGGCATATGCTCAACTAAGGAAGCCGCATCAAACATTCTTGCAGAGCTCAGCTCTATGTGGCTTCTCTCTGTGAAGGCCCTGCGAGGCAAAATGTTTCCAAGCAATTTCACGTTTTCATGTTGAAACCTTGCACACAAAAAAAGAGGAGAAAAAATAGAGGAGCTATGCATATTCACACACGCCGCAGGCTAGCACAGTTGCTGCTGCTAGCCAGTGTGTTTCGAGCAAAACCTTGACAAAGGTCACAAACAATTTGTCGGATCCTGTTATTAAGAGTGCTTTAAAAAAAAGGAAAAAACAGCACTGATGATCACTTTGCCCAGCAGCAAGCTTCATCATCTGTAGCCATTCCAACATATGCTTGCGAGATAATAAAAAATGTGGCATTAAACATAGCAGCAGATTGAATTTTGTTCCAGGCTACATATAGCAAGTCAATCCTTCCCTCTGGAAACCTATTTAATATAAGGTAGTTAATGCCAGTGGTCATGATGATGTTTCTTGCATAATATAATTTATAGTGGGTAGAGGTCCATAAATGGGAGGCCTTGTAAAATATTTCCATTATGTGGGGAATGTCAGTGGGTAATAAAGGCTTTATTCTACTTTTTATGGCTCTCAATCTGTTGTTGTTCCCAGCAATTTTTAAATCTGTTAAAATTCAGCGAATAACTTGATGCGAGTGTTAAAAGCAGAAAATATCAGTGAGTCTTTTACAAAGTGACTCTTGGGGTACGACTTTTTGACTGCACATAAAAAAGACTGCAGGTCCAGTAAAGCGAAAGTGCATCAGCTCGACTCCTCTTTTTATTACCTCTGCTTCTCTTTTTATGCAGAAATTATACATCTTTCTTTAACAGTGCTGTAAAGGTTACACAGTCATTTAAGCAGCAGTTCAGACAGATTGATGTTTATGTCATTACAGCAGCGAATGAAATGTGCCTCTCTCCCCTCTTACTCCAACATAAAGCAGAAATGAGCTTCATCCATTGATGACATTGGAGATACATTAGAGTCAAAGCTGGGGAGAGGAAGACGGTAGTTATTAGCGGATAGTCGATGCGTTACCTGCTGATTATGATAACAGAGTACCCTCTTCAGTCACATTGACTGGTGCTTTTGGGACCAGTAAGTTTAAAAGTTTAATTGATGGCCACCATTGGAACTACAATCTTAGCACGATTTTGTCGTGTCTGTACCATCAGTGTACGTCCGGTTTTTGAAAGCAGAGGTCACTGATTTATTGGAGCCAATTGAATTTGAAAGCACTCAACCAAAAATGTTAAATCATTTCTGTCAGTAATCCTTCCAGATAATTAAAGTCTTTTTTAGCAGTCTGAACACTGTCGTAAGAGAGAGGATTTTGATGTCCACCAATCAGGCACAACATTGAACCTACTTACGGCTGAGTGGATAGAATTTATTATTGACATGGTGTTGTGTATTGGTTAAATTTGCTGAGCTCTGGTTTTTCCTGTGTTTCCTGTTTTATTTTGAAACTTATACTCTTACACTATAATTTTCCCAGTTGTATTCATCTGTTGCTTGTTACTCTATTCAAACTTGTCTATAATTATGTGATGTGCTCATCAAATCACTTTTATCCAAGTGCAGCAGAGGTTTGTATCAACTTGAGATTAGCTTTAGTTAGTCGTCCTTAAAGAGCTAACAGTTCCTTGGAGGATAGCACTGCAGGAAGGCCGGCTGAAGGCACACTGCAAGCCCACTAAAGAGGGGAAGAAAAGTTCACCATTGAGGAAGCAGAGAGGACCTCCACATGGCTCAACAGGAGTGATTTGTGGGCCAGTGCTGTTGTGACACAAGCCAGGGTCTGATCAGTCATGAAAGACATCAGGAAAATCCCCGAAGATGCGTCTCTGTGCGTTTGAGGGTGTATTCTGGACGTAGGACCACTATAAAACATCTGTAACTACACATTACTTTTAAATATGTGGCTGTTCACCTGCCATGTGGTACCAAATATGACTGTAGCATTAAAAAATCACTAAATTGTCAGCTTTGTGTGTACTAGGGAGTGTAATGAAATGTGGATTGTACTATACACTTACAATAGCACATTTCTTCTACTTTTATGGCACTATGATTTGTCAGGGTTAATTAGTGGCTAAATCATACAGATACACTTGCATTAGTGCTGCTCTTTTTGTCTGCACCAATAGGACTTTGACTCTCATTCCAGTTGTCAGTGGGTACAAGAGAAGCTCTGATAACATTAAGGATTTCTTGTTAATCATAATTTGGTTTTGCTGTATTGTATTAATGCCTGGGTAATTTCTCTCTGGCTGAGGCAGCACTGACCAATCACACCACTAAACCCATAAAATTGCACCAGCAGTCAAATTAACACTATTGTGTTGTCTCAGCTAGAACATCTGAACTGCTGTCATCACCATATGTTGCTATACTGTAGATAACTATTGCCTTCTAAGAGTCACCTTATCTGCTTATGTACCGAGTTAACACAGAGCAGAGGCTACGTGTGAGATTTTAATACCATTCTTCGTTTATTAATAGAGACATAAATTGTCAAGTCCAATCCCTGACTTTAGCATAATCAGCTTTCTGCAGATAGCTGGAGGCTCTTCAGGACCACCCCTCTCCCCCGTGGCCCAATATAAACAGACAAACACCCCCCCCACACACACACACACCCCTTTATACTCAGTGACATGTGTTTGTTTATTTATATTTCACAAATATCATCTGGCTACAAATGTCTGTTCATCCCTCCCCAGGAAAGAATAATCCACAAGATGAAAATGTGTCTCAGTATGTCGCAGTAGAGCTTAGCCTGTAAGACGCTGCAATTCGACCTCAATAAACCCATTCACAATGTTCTGCCTGCCCTCCCATCTAAAAAGAAAAAAAAAACCCACTTCCTAAATCATGTATGCTATGAATTAATCATTGCCTCATTTTGCTCCGACTTAAGGATGAGGCATCTGTAAACCATCTCTTTTAAAGTGTGTCAATATGCTCTCTGCAGTCTTTGGTGTTGTAATCTTGGGGAACAACATGAAATCAGATCAGAGGGGTAGTTGGAAGGTGACAGGCAGAATATCAGCTCTGGTGTTTTTCGATGATAGCTTGAGATCTGGCTCAGATTGTTATTTGCTTGGTTCGGGGATGTCGTTACGTGCTGGTCTTTGGATTTTGGATCATACAGATATCAGATGTAGAAATGATTTTCTGTGCACTTTTCATTAAGGCCATAAATATGTTTTCTTAGAAACTCCAATCATTTCATGTCTTTCTCTTTGTTGTTGTGAAAGGAGAAGCAGAAAAAAACCCTTTGAATATAATAGTTTGTTCTATTATCCGTACATGCATATTTTGTCACAAACATTAGTAAGACGTCTGTGCACACACAGATGTAATTACTGATATCATCATGCTAGAATGAATCCATAAAGCTCACTGGAGGCTGGTCCTCATAGCGAAAACTTCTCTGCATAAAAACATAACTGCGCTGAGACTCTTTTTCTTTGTAAATAACAAAAGTAGTTTGCAGTTAGGGCTTCTATGGCTGGACGGTTGTGCAACCTGGAGAGCTTCAGTGAGAGGTGGCGAGGGAACACAGGGAGGGAGGCAGGGACATCAGCACGATCTGCAACACTAGTCACGGCAGATGGACATATCACAAGGCCCGGCGCGAAGTTGCTATAACACATAATGTTGTTTGTGCCATGTTTCCAGTTCTGAGTGCCGGGCAACCGGCACAAAGGCCTGGATCCTGAACTGAAACAGCTTGACTCGGTGTAATGAAATTGCCTGGATCCCAACTGTATCCTCCTTTCTGCATCGCTGTATTGGAACAATCGCTTTGCCAGACACAATGGGGAAAAGCCCGAGAGGATGTTGAAGATACTCCTCAGCACTTGTGTTTCTTTGAGATTTAAATTAAGAAATGTCTTGCTCCATTTGTTGAAGTGAACGTAGTGGTAATACTTCAATTCACAATGACGTACCCAGACTCATGGATACAATGAATATCCGTCTTTTTGCCTCCCCCACTTCCCCCATGTTTTTACTTGAATTCCTCACACACACACACACACACACACACACACACACACACACACACCCCCCACCCGCCTGCTCAGCATGGAGCCCTGTTCAAATGATCCTCTCTATTGTCTGCTGCCGGTACAAATCCAACAAAGTGGGTTTCAGTAACCACAAGATGATTATGAGCTCAAACATTACTTTAGTTATGGGTCAATAGCTTAGGGTTTTAATCTGTTGGCCCCAAAACTGCACCATCATCATCCTCATCACCATGAAGGGCTTTGGCACAGATGTCTTTGGGTAATCTTTTGGGTGCAGACAAATATGCAGAGAGCATTTACTGTACAGCGATACAAAGATGTGAGAAACTTTCACTGATTAGCATACTAACTGTCACTGAGTCATGTGCAAGTCAACACAAATTGTGAGTGTGAAACTAACATGGACTTCAAGTTATTATCCACTAATGCAATGCTTATCATGCTCTTCTCCCAGCTCCCATCTGTAGCCAGTTTGCTTTAAACTGTTTGCAGTAATAATAAGAAGGGTGCCTATAACCGTTATTTAAAACCATAAAACCAACCATAGTAAATATATAGCCAAGGAAGCCAAAAACAAAACAAATTTGTCAAAGTAAAGTTCATTAAAAAATGCAAGTCGATAAATAAGAGTTTTAAGAGGTGGTTAAAAGCTGAAGCAGATGTAGCAGATGTGCTTATGAATGTAATGGAGCTCATGAGGTTACAGATATTTCATGTGGGTGTGGAAGAAATCCATAAAAAAGCATGATTGTGCATGAGTTTATTTGACAAAATATTATCACATTTAGTAAAATAGCCATGGCTAGCCATTTTACTGCAGGAGCACATCAGATTTTATATAGAATTGTACAAAATGCTTATTTATGTCAAAAACCTTTCAATTATTGTTTTTTGGTTTTTTTAGAACTGAGAGCCTTTCTTTTTGTAGGCATACATATTTACAGCATGCCATTATAACATGTTATATTTTATACTGTATGAACCAATTGTATAGTTGTTCATGCCATGGAAATACTTTGTTTTCTACCTATTTGTATAGTAGTCTGATACCTTTGATCACCTTTGACAACAGGATGTGAAAGCAAAGGAAAATGACACGAGTAAAGTAAAAAGGGGGAAAAAAGAGAATAAAAAACGGCAGGATGATAGCTGTATTTTATCTTTTATGTGACGCTTTTTACCCTCAAAAGAATAAGGTTACTGTCAGATTATGGGCTTGATGGTTTAATATTACAGATGCCTAATTCTTAAACCATATGCTGTAATCGTAGCAGTAACTAAGCAGCATGAAGAGGTTTTTTTGGTGGGGGGGTAAAAATTGAGTCACCTTAAAATGCAAGCTTCAGCTGAATACCATGTTAATCTTGTTCCAACTGAACTTCAAATTCTTTTTGTTGCACAGTTCAAATGTAAACTACTTTCACAACTCTGTCTTTAAAGCCATCAGCATATGAAGGTTGTCAATAAACAATAAGTGCTGTCACAGTAGATAGCGATATTAAGATTTGACCTGGTCTAGCCTGTAGCTTCCATTTCTGACCCCCTTTTTGACTCCACCACCTGTTACAAAGGGTATAATCTCTATTTTGTACAATCTCATCTACTCATTTAATCTCATTTTGCTCCATTTCGTTTAAATACTGTTCAGGAGGATACTTTACATATTGAAATTAGGAATGATGTATGATGAATGTTTAAGAAGGGTTGACTTATACTCCGATCCTGTCAGACCTTGACCGCTTCAGTGTATTTGTCATATTCCTAAAGTTAAACATGCATGCAGATGTTGACCCCGACTGCTGTAGAGTTTTTATTTAAGTTTTTATCACAACATGGCAAACATAAAGCATCAAAGACCCACTTTAGCTATGGATTTCATCCTTTTGATGTCAGAAAGATGGGATGAAAGTTGATTTTGCTGCTTCATTTATTGACAATAACAGTTACTATATTGATTAATCAAGATTTTGAATTGGATGTAAATCCCTTATTGTCGTGTTTATCACTTTATTCTTTTCATAGGGGTAAAGTTGTCTACTCCATTGAACCTCCCATAAACTTCTTTAAAAGTACAGTATGGCATTTATAACGTTTATATAAAGGAGCTGTCTGTCCTTGACCTTTTAAATCTCGTTCTGGATATTGAAAAACTATAAAGTACTTTTTGTCACGCTTGTGTCGAGCTCTATGTTAAAACAGCTGCTTTGGTAAGTGTCAAGCTAATGTCAAAAAATAACTTGACCCTTAATATCTTGAGCAACAGAGAGATCTACAGTTAGAAAATTAAAAACGCCCAGGTATGATTGATGTGGGACAGGAGTGAAGGTCTAGACCTCAAAGTATCTTTGCCTCTGTCGCCAGCGAGGAGAGAGTGATTCTTTGCATGACGATTAAACTTTGAAGTGTAAGGCCAGATCACCTTTTCTTCCTGTGATTTATCTCCCTGTTCCCTTGACTATGTCTGGGAGCTTCTGACACATGGGCGTGATTTATTGCTTCTGATTCATTTAAGTTCTTGAATAAACATTGTGGAAAATTTCATTAATATCTTCAAAGGTTGAACAAAAATGATACCTGTGATGAAGGGAAGTTCTGCAGCACTTAGTGTATAAATATTCCCGACAGGCCAAGGGTAAATGCACTTATCAGATTAGAGGAAATGGCTTTATGGTTTAATAAGAGGAAAGTTGCAGGCCTCAGTTGCAATAATATGGATGACATGTTTGGATATCGTTATTATTTACCTATATACCTATTTTGACTCTAGTCTTTTCTTTCTTCTGATGGGTACTTCTGTTGTCTGTGACATCGTTTTAATTTGAATCATTTTACCGTTATTTTACAAATAAGTCAACTGAGATCAAAATCTCTTTTCCAAGAGAACCGTACAAAATTTGTCCCTGTCGTGTGAGGGTGGAGACTCAAGTTTATGAATGCAATAACTCGAGAATGATGCGACGTAGGTTTTTCAAATTGATACCATAGGTGCAGCTGCTAAAATTTCAGATGATTAAAATCTGTTCAATTCAGTTTTATTTATACAGCGCCAAATCACAACATCAGTCGCCTCAAGGTGCTTTATATTGTCAGGTAGACCCTACCATACAGAGAAAAACCCAACAATCATATGACCCCTTATGAGCAAGCACTTTGGTGACAGTGGGAAGGAAAAACATTTTAACAGGAAGAAACTCCGGCAGAACCACCTCAACCTAAAGGCCAAGGTCAGAGGTCAAGTTTTCTGAAAATCATGTGTATGCAATAACTCAAGAAGGAAGTCGCCTAGAATGTTTCATAGTATAGGTGCAGCTCCTAAACTCTCAGGAGAGTTTGAATCCCAGTGACCTTGACCTCAAGGTCAGAGATCAGCTTTTCTGAAAACCACCTAGGATTTTCACATTTATAAAATAGGTGAGCTGTAGCAGTCGTGGCCACCAGTAATTTTCTTTTTTTCCTGTAATATACTGTAAAGTTGGGCATTTTAAGTAAGTATTGAGGCTCTTTTGCAGCCTCAGTGGACGAGCCCCATTGGCTGAAGCCAGGCAGCACAGGAATGCAGTGTAACCCACTGCTGCATGAAGGGTGGTGCACATCCCAACAGTGAACCAGTTTTGCACATTGATAATATTAATAATTGCAAACTGTTAACAACAAGCGCAGCAAAAACTAATCATGTTGTGGGCTAATCCTTTACACCAAAAAGTTCAATCACCAACAGATCTTTCTTCTTTAAATACAAAAGTACTGTGACATTTGTTATTCTGAAATGTCACAAAGCTATGAAATAATGGAAAGCACCCAAGCCTAGCCTTGTGTGACTTTTTTAACGCCCTTATATTCAGCTGCACTGTCGCTCTAAGAAGCATCAGCTGAATAACCCCTTAAAACTGCAACATAATCATAGCCTCAAACCCAGATGAAGCATTTTTTCCACTAGCCCTCCACTTGACAAAAACTGTTTATATTCAGCCTGCTAAATACGTTTCAGCTGTGACTTTGCTTGAGACGAAGCATCACATTAGTGTTGTGGCGATTTTAATTAACGCTAAAAACAAAAGGCATTTGCTGCTGCTCATTTTGACAGTCCAGATATAAGAAGTGAAGCCTGTGTCCATATGAAGTAGCTCATGTCGGCCTGTAATAGTGCTCAGGGATACTTGTCGGACGGCGTGCGGCTGGTGGATGCTCAGTGTGGAAAGCAGCAGCCATTAATTCCATCATTACCATTCCTTTGTACAGCACTGCTAGCACAGAAGGCTTCTTTAATTAAATCAGCGAGGAGTGCTGCAACAGTCGCCATAAGGCATTTATTTGTCTATACAGTGTGCCTACGGACGCATCCGTCCAGGCAGATAGTCATGCGGTTGTGGGGCATATTTTCACATTAAGCTCGAGGAAGGAACAGCTCCTCCTCATCACAATGAATCTGAGCATGGCTGCTTGTTTTCTGTGTGACTCTTTGTGAGTGGGTAACAACACAGCCCTCGTATCTGCAGCTAAGCTGCTACGCTGACTCTGACTCAAAAATGCATTATTTAAATATGTTTTGTATATTATGATTTCATATTGCAAATGTAGCAGTTAATTATTATAATAATAATTTTATTTACAAGTCAGTTTCCTAAAGCCCTTACAATGCGCTTTAAGTGATGCAGCAAGTAATAGAATACAGTATGCCAACATAGTGCGATTGTATAAATCCATCAATCACAGAAGAGAACAATGAGAAAATTAATTGAAAAGTAAAATGAGTAAAATAACTGCAAGTTTATCAAGAAATTGAAAAACTTGTATTTTATGATCAAAAGTTAATTTAAAAGGCTAATTATTGCAATAAATTATATTTGTGTTCAGCTTCAATATTATAAATATTTAATACATATTTATATCCCATTTTTCAGAAACTGATTCAAAACATAATGACAGTCTATAGAAGAAGGCTCGGGGGACAACAGATATGGGGACAAACCTTTGTCTTTGGGGCTTGGACCCTAAATTTAAGTTGAGAGACAGGTTCATGCAACAAGTCTATCATCTACATCATAGCAAAGGTGCTTGGTTAGGGTTAGGAAAAGATCACGCTATGTTAGAAAGGAAAATTGTTCAGGTTTCTCCACCTGATGCAGGATTTTAGGTAGCTGAACTAGGGTGAAGGCTGTGGAGACTCATGTGTGCAGTCAGCCTGGTGGTAGTGATGCCATACGTAGGTCAGATGGTGATTTGTTAAACAGTTGACTTGATCAGGAAATTAATGTTCGGTATGGCAGAAGAGGAAAAAACCAAAAGCAGAAAACTTTTTATTATCATTGGACAGTAGTACTTAGTACAATAGTACAATGAAATTGGAAAACTTCTATGTGTTTAGAAAAAACATACATAATAATGTTCACATTACTTTAACCATGTATCCGATTAAAACACTTGACAATGTGAAAAACTGAAAGTTGGGGCAGAGACTTAAATACATCTCTGATAAAAGCTAGAGAAAAGCTCTGTTATGTGTTTAATCACATGCATAAAGAGCCTGTTTGAGCAACTCGTTGTTGCTCATGTTTGCCTGTGCATGCTTGCAGACACGCATGCCTGCACACATGCCATTGCATCTGTGTTTATAATATGTGCATGTACGGCGTGACAGAGTGGCAAGATCACGGAAGGATTTCCCCAGCGTCCCAGGTGCCAGAGTGTGTGCTCAGTGAAGGGTGAGGACCATCTGCCGGGGCTGGGTGAAATCAGTGCAACATGCAGGTGCTGAGGTATTTATCCAAGCACGCAAGGTAAAAAAAAAAAGAAAAAAAAAAGCAGGGGTCAGGACCCACAGAGAGTGGGGTGTTTGGCCTAGAAAATTCAGACCTCATGGTCAAGTGCAGCATGCATAATTTAAAGGTCTGTCACACTTTTTTTTTGTTAGACCACAAAAGGCTAATTGCTTCTAAAAACTGGTTATCTTGCTGCTTTGTGATGGTCAAAACTCAGTGAACTGATGTTTTTGCTGTTCTGATGAGTTTTACTGCTGAAAAAAACTCAAGTATAAGATGTGAATATAGTGATATATAACTAAGTGAAATTTGAGAAATGATGATGCAGCTGTTAAACATGGTCTTTGTAAGTGGTACCTTTAAAGTAATAGTACTGGATTTGTGCCCCAATCCCAATTAAATTCCCATTGGGTATTATTTGTAGCAAAGCAGTGTGTGCAGTAAATACTGAGGTGCATGGGTGTACGGTTATTTGGCCTGTCAGCCATCCAGTGGACCCTCTATAGCAGGGGTGTCAAACTCCAGGCCTCGAGGGCCGGTGTCCTGCAGGTTTTAGATCTCACCCTGGGTCAACACACCTGAATCAAATGATTAGTTCATTACCAGGCCTCTGGAGAACTTCAAGACATATTGAGGAGGTAATTTAGCCATTTGAATCAGCTGTGTTGGATCAAGGACACATCTATAGGGTTGCATCTGTCAGAATCAAGGAGTATCTAAGGTCCATTTTAAATGCCACAATGTGTGTAGGCGGTTGTACTTAAATAATTGCAAGGCTTCTGCTGATCATGTACTCACTAAAATATGAGCAGCGTAAGATAGATGTCATGTAGAGAATGTTAAAGCCAGTGGATTGCTGATGTCTGAAACCAGTAAGTGTTATGTACAGAAACCAATGAATCTGCTGCTGCCCCAGATCTGGGAAAACTGTTCATGAGCTGTGGGAACCTGGCTGAAGGAATTTGTTCCATTAATACCTCTTTTCCAGCAAAGCGGTGCCAGTCTGGAGCTAGTTCTGTCTTTTGAAAATAAGCTCACATTTTAAGACATCTGAATATGGTTCTGGCAAAAGTTGAGGTCATTTCCATGGCATGAAAATTTATTGCTGACAGAGTCCCAGGATCCCAAATCAGTGGTGAATTTCTTTTGGTAGCCCCTCAGTTAGCCACTGACATCAGTGGTTCCAGCTTTGGGCCCCGCTATTTTGTGATGTCATGCTTGTGTCAGCTTTTTGCTTTCAGTCGTTGGCAAAGAAATTAAATGATTTTTAGATTGGGCACCTGCACCATGTCCATGGGAGAACTCAGACCTGTGAAGCCTGGCTCACGGGAGACAAGTTCGTCCAAAGGTGTTAGCTGTACTTGAGATCAGGGCTGTGTAGTTTTTTCCACTTTAAAATATTCTTTGTTCATCTAGCTTTGTTCAGACAGGACAACAGTTTGCTCACACTTTTATAATTTTACTTATAAGACATTTAGATTTTGACCAAATTCATGGAAAAACCAACACAGTTGAAGACAACTGTGGGAATTTGTCAATACAACTGTCTTTCTCCTTTTCTGTTACTTTTCCAGAAGCCTGTTCCTTCCTTGGTTCCTTATTCATGTTTGTTTGTTTTTTCCCTGCTAATTTATCTATTAATATTAGCTAAAAGTTAAAACTATAAATCCTGCCACCAAGTCCAGAACATTCATCAAATTTGAAGTTGCAGTATACATGTCTAGCCCAATACAGAGCAACCCTGCACCAATGCTATGCCATCAATACATATAACACATGCTCATAGCATAAACCAATTAATTCTGCTTCCATTATTTATGATGTGCCTCTGTCGTTGAGGACACTGAGATGTTGAAATACACACAGCTTAGAGCCCTCCAGCCTGCCATACATAATTCTTTCTGATGAATTGTTGTACAGATGTTTGCATGTTCTGTCTGCAGACTGCAGTACACACGCTCAACAAAACCCATCCTTTCACTGTAATCCTGCACCAGGGAGGGCGGGTGGATAAAATTAAACAGATATGCTTATCTAAACTATTTATTAAAGAACCATATCCGAGATATAATCCTAATATGTTATCCAGAGCCGAGGGGATTTTGGACGTACGTGTATCGCAGAAATCCAGGTGTATGGAGTTGTAAGTCGGAGGATTAGTAGAAAGGTTATTGTAATTTTTTAAATAACACAAAAGCAGATTTCATTATTAAAAGGCTGAACGGACCATCTGGGAGGAGGAAAGTACTTTAGTTTCATCCACTGCGATGTCCTGTACCATACCTCCATGCACCAATTATTATTATTGTTTTTCATCAGCCCCGACCACAGGGTCAGTTTAAATGAAAAGCATTTACAAAAGTATATCTGACCGTGTACCTGATTTGTAGTATGAGGACACCACAGTCTCTATGAATAGATTAACAGACTGTGTTATATCAGAATCACATTATTCACCATGTCCAGTGGTTTTTGCTGTAGTACTGGGCGGCTTAACCTGTACAAAGGGTACACCGGTCTGATACAAGCACCAACCATCAACCATCTGTTGACCTTAAATGCTACTGATAAGTAATAAAAATGCACAAGTGGAGCCTTTCTACTTATATTTAAACAAGATGACGATATCGGACAGCTCCATCCAGAAACATGTACACCAACAGTGTACAGTGCCAGTGGTCACCTTACTGGGAAAAGATTGAAGTTTATGTTACACAAAAATTAATAAGACTCAATGGATGTAAATTGTTTGGTCTCAGGATTGTCCAGTATCAGTGATATTCATGATTTTTTTGGCTTCTTCACCTGCATTGTAATAACATTTTTCAATGAGTGCTGAGCAGTGGCTACTGTTGCCTCAGTTGACCCAAGAATGCCCTTGGTTTGGACCTGGGTAGAGAGTCCACATCCTGCCTATCTGGCCCCTCTTAGAAAATATATTCTTAATTTCTTATTCTTAATTTGGATGAAGACGACATGCATTAAAAACCCAAATCTAGTTTTTGCTGCAGATTTAATTTGGAATTTGTGGTGCTTGTGGATATGCATGCATGCATATGTTTAAGGAGGCACATACACACTTTCCTAAATTAAAAAAGAAACAAAGAACTCTAAGAAATGATGATTAGTGAAACTAGCTTGCATTGGAAGCATGTAGAGCATTTGTCTGAATGCCATAGATGCTGTTGCGTAGGCCTGTCGACAAAAGACAATGAATGATTCAACCTTTATTCATTTTTGAGTTCCTCCATTTCCTTTATAGATATAAACAAACGAGAAAAATTAATACAATTTCAACATGACATTCAAGTAAACAGCCATTTAGGACCATTCATTGTCTCAACAGTAAGAACAAAAAAGACGCTGACAAAATAAAGAGCAAATAAAAGAATCTAACAGTATGATTTGCAGTTAAACAGAGTAGGGCACATGCAACCCAAAACACAGTACAAAGCAGGGAAAACAAAAGTGAGGAGGAGAAAGTGCTGACAGACTCGCTGTGTGTGCGCTGCTGTGCTCATATTCGTCAGACTCCCTCAGCAGACTCGTGTGACACCAGCCACCTCGTTTTTGAACCACGCTTGCAGCTTTCTGTGACAGGTACGCCAGCCAGCATCACCGTATCCAACCACAACAGCCGCGTCTCACGGCCCGCAGGTTCATCCGTTCTGACGGATATTTTCTGTTTGTTGCCCGAGGGATTACAGGCCCAATGAAACAAAGGCACAAACATAATGTTTTGTGTTGGAGCTGCTTCTATCTCGTGTCTGCTTCACAGACAATGCAGTTGAAAGTATTTTTTCCCCGTCTGTTTTTGCTGTGTTGTTTTCGTGTAGATCTTGTTCAAAGTGATATTTCACCACCAGACTGGACATTATCTGCTCACAGGTTTGTGGATAAGCTGAATTTGGAAAACATTTTTAAGCTTGTGGGTGACTCCTGCTCATCCATCTGCTTTATTTTAGCAGTTTTTCATCACTCTCCTGCGAGATGAAATGAGCAAGATTTTTTGTTTTTTGGGGGGGTTTTGGAATCTTTTTGCTAATCTTTTTATTTTCTTTTGCTAAACAGAATAATGCATGCATATATACCTAGACATATAAATACATTTGGAAAAAAAAGTGTAATTGCAGTGTTGCAGAAAATTTGCTATTGGGAACAAAGTCTCGTTAGGGCCACCTCAGGGGTCATTATGCTGCTCAAGGACATCCAGTCAGGACTCATTGCCTGCAGAGCCAATCAGGCCTGTGACCTTCTGCTTACAGGACCCACTCTTTAACAGTCGGGCCCAACCTGCCACCTCACAACATGGTCAGATCCCCCAGACTGCTCATTTCACCACGGCAGCACAGACTGCTGGTATTTACAGCTGATGAGCACGCTCAGTGGGGGCCTGTACGTTGATCTATGTGGAGAGTCACAGTCATGCTTTAGCAGGGGTAAATTCAGAGGCATCGCACAGTCGGGGTTCTCACAGCTTCAGTATTGTTTAGAGAAAAGGGGACGTTGGTGCAGAAGGTCAGCGACTCCATACACAACACAATTAGAGGAAGACACACTGTGGCGTGACTGACTGCATATCTGTAAGAGATTTTCAGTAAAGGGCCTAGTGATTATGGGTGAAATAGGTACATGTCGTGTAGTAGCAG
The DNA here is from genome assembly GCF_036321145.2 of Pelmatolapia mariae. Taxonomy (NCBI): domain Eukaryota; kingdom Metazoa; phylum Chordata; class Actinopteri; order Cichliformes; family Cichlidae; genus Pelmatolapia; species Pelmatolapia mariae. Next base: position 1,390,912 of record NC_086237.1, on the reverse strand, counting down.
AAAATGTTACCTAGATTTACTGAAGTACCAGAGAGGAACAATTATTCTCTGGTTCTGTCCTGTGACAGATGCACAGTCTCTGAAACAATAGACTTCTTATATAAGATAAACATAGGCTAAACCTAATCAAGATGTTTTGGTGCCTCAACCTAACCGAAGAGGTAGCAGAAATAATAAAAATATAGATTTGCCACCATCAAGATCAACATCAGTTACAGCTTTATTAGTGCCCATGTATCTGATGTTGATAGGTGCACTGTGGAGTATTAGCAATCCAGTATTGACTTTTGGTTTAGTATTCAGCTTCTAACCATCTTGTCAAAATGATCATATTTTCTTTAGCATTAAAAAACTGATTTTTTTTTTTAATTTATTTTTTTTAAACAGTTTACAAAAACAAGTGTTTTCGTAAAAAATCAACTTTACAAAGACTCCAAAGGATACTAAGGTGTGCACTTCTTGGTGTAAAATTAAATTAAACTTTGCAGAGAATAGCAAAAAGCACATTGCTAGCACATTTCCAGTCAGATGAGACAGAGATAAATTTGTTTGCCTCAGATGGAGTCCAGCATGTTTGCCGTGAACCTGGCCAGGACTACCACAGAGAAGGCATAGTCCTGGAGGTAGGAGTGTGAGGATATGGGGCTGCTTGAGTGCTAAAGGTGTTGAGGAGATGGTATTTTTATAGATGGGACCATAATTGCCTGTGGATACCAAAGCTGACAAGACACCCAGCCTCCAAGCCTGAAGAAAATATTTCTGCATAATTACAGTCAAGAGCATACTGCCAATATCAGTGACCTCACATGTCGTCTGATATAAAGACCTTAGTTTCAAAGAAAAAGGTAGAACAAGGAAACCCAGTTTGGACTGGTTTGTGAGGGTCATGAAAAACAAAATCAGTGTTTCTCACAGATTTAGATTGTTTGTGGTGGAGATTTGTGCACATGCATATACTCTGCAAAAACAGGGGAAGGAACTAATTTCAGGTGCATCAATCACAAATACTATTTGTTGTTGGACTGTTGGACTATTCTTTGAAGATTATCCCTCACCTCAAATAAATGATTTTGCATAGTTGTGGCAGACTTGTGAGGCTAGCTGGAGGTGTTTGCTATGGACCTCATTCTCTCATAGTTTTGCAAATAAGACTTACAAAGCAGTGACACCTGAACCAGTTCTTCTGCTGCTGTAGACTTAGAGGAGGCCTAAAAATCCCAGGCCTGCAGAGCAGCAAGGACGCTGTGAGGCACAGTCCAAGGCAGTGGAGTGGAAGTCCAGCCGGCTAACAGATGAAATATTCTCTGAAAACGCAGGTGAATGAATTTGAAGCCAGAGACCTGAGATAGGAAGCACTGAGGCTAGCTGGTTGGTAACAACTGAACTTTCAAAATAAGAGAGAGGGAATCTAGCTCAGATGTTGATTAAAAACAGATATGTAATGTTTCTCCTAAATGGATTAAAAATCATCAGTAAAAAGGTAAAACCAGTCTCCAGATTTGTTTGGCTTGCTCTTAATACATTGAGGACAATAGAGATGATCTAGTTTTAAACTATTTGACATTTTCAGGCTATTGCACGCTGGGCACACTCAAAAATGATGATTTCACCCTCAATAAACATGGAGCAGTAATTTTGAATAAAATGTAACTGAAGTATAAAGTAATGAAAGGTTTATTTTTTCAGATAATTAGTCATTAAGGAGAATGTACTTGTGAACCGTGAATGTACAGCAATCAAATTTCATTTGACCAGATTCCCTTAAATGCAATATTTTACATTGTATTTATGTAACAAAACGACATGAAACATTTAGATGTAATTAAAGTAAAGTCAGTATTTTAGGCTGATTTGTTTTTGTGTTTGTGTATTCTCACATATGTTTCATACTCCATGTGTCATGGTGTCGGCCAACACCTCTGGAGTTCCAGAGAGTCGAAGAGTTTCACTTGGCAACATTCAGCTCAACTTCAAACTAAAGAAAATATCAGAAAGAGAGAGATCTTTTATGTTGCTGGGAAAACAGAATTAATTATCACCATAACAAATGTCTGCTGTCTTCATCTGTGGGTGTATGTGTTTATAAGTGTGCTCGTGTACTTGTGCTTCTGTCCAATGAAGACCGAATTTCAGACATTTGGTGAGAGGACAGTTTTACAAAGTGAGAATATTTTGGATCATCCCCAAGTCTTTGTGAGTCCAAAATGTATAACTTTTTCATTTGCGTCTATCTTTAAGGTTGGTTATACTGAAAAGTCTAAACGGTGTGTATTTAATGTGGCTGCAGATGCTCTCTGAGAAATGTTGATCAGGTTTGTCAGGTTGCACCTGTCGTGCTGACACTGCCAGTGCTGTCTGAATTCATTTTGTCACTAAATAACATGTAGGATATGAAGATCATTTGGAGATATTTTTATTCCTTAAGCATTTTTGAGCCCTCATATTTTTTGCAGTATACTTTAAGTCTCATTTTTAAGTACAAACCTAAAATTAAAAGAAAAAAGTGCAGTTACATCAGCGCCTCTACTGCTGTGTCTGTCCTGCATTAACTGTTCATTTTTACTGAAAAATGAATGTTTAAATCCTTAAGCTTACACAAAGGGGGCCTATATCTCCAGGAGTTCATTACCAGATACTCAGAGTTCAGCACATGGAAAGAATCATCTAAAATCCTTTTGGCCGGTTGAGCAGTGGACTGTTCAAAATGTCTTGGGGAGTGACTTCATCCTTCCTGCCACTTTCACACAGTAACCCCTGTTAGCCTTTTGGAACCAGGAAAAAAGGTCCAACTCACCAAGGCCCACAGTCTAAAAGGTTATGGAATGAGGATAAGTAAGAATGTGTGTCGTATATTGTTGCAGAGGTTATTGTTGGGGTGTTTCAATATTTCCCTACACAATACAAAAGCAGAACAGGTGATGTGGCTAACACTTTTTGTTCTCACTACTAGCATCAGTCATCCCCAAATTAAATGAATGAAATAAAGGTTAACTGCTGACTGGTCTGTGACTTTAAGCGTAAAGAATGATCAAACTTGCACGTCTATAAAAGTTTGACTAATATAATTTTTTGTGTGTGTCCCTCTTTGGGCTCTATTCCTCGCTCTTCACAGATCACTAGCAGTCCTCAGCAGCCCCGGCCCCCGTCCCGATGATGTAATTATTTCCCAGCGGCACCTGGGAGCAACGGCCGCCATTCGGAGGCATCGCTCACAGCCAAGTATGCAGATGTTTCTAATTGCTTTCCATTACCAAGAATAACAGCTGTTTATATCTATCAGCAAATAATTCACAAGAGTTCCAGACTGTTAGGATAACATATCCCACCTGGTCACCATCACCGGTTGTCAACAGCCGAGTGCAATGCTTGCCAGGCCTCTTGTTTACTGAATCCCCCGATAAGCTCAGGCTTAGAGTCACCTTCAGCCATCTTGCTTTGCACCTCTCAGGGTTTCCTATTGTATCTTACAATTCAATCTTTACCATTCATGACAGCGCGGCTGGTATTGTTCTCACCTTGTAACTCTGTCTGTATGTGTTTATGTGTGTGGTCCTGGTGACATGTACTCTAGCAGCAGCTACCACAAAGCCAGTTTAAAGAACTTAAGCATGATGATATGCACATTTCTGACATATAAATGAAGGTCAGGCATCATTCTATGAGCACCGATTAAAGTTCTCCAGAAGGAGGGCCAATAGCCCAAAAGCTGCTTCTACTGTAATACCAGAGCGGTCCCCAGACCACCTAGGAGGGGTTGACCCCCTCCTGCAACAATAGAATCAAGGGCAACATTGTCATTTCTTTTAGACAGTGTTTAGTTCATTTTGATCAATTTTTTTTAATTGGCCTAACAAAATACCTTTTTGAGATTCTATTTTGGTGTTTTTATCAATGTTACAGTTTTGATTACATCAGAAATGTTACATACATAAACAAATGTAAATGTAACAACTATAATTCAAATACTTAACACAGGGTTAAGTGTTTGAATTGAGAAATTCAAAGCAAATTCTTGATAATAACACATCAATTTAGTATGCCTAAATTAAAGTATAAACAGAGCACTCACTACCACAGACCTCTTAAAATTCACCACACAGTTGCCAACAACAGAACAAGGAACACGTTTACAAAAATCCATGAAACAAATGATTCATTTCTATTATTTTTATTTTGACTTATATGCTCTTGGCATTTGATTTTTTATGTTCTTTGAAGAAAGCACTCATTGTGCTTGTGACCTTTATGATTCGATCTCAGTTATTATCACTCCAAAGAGGGAAGGGGACTATAATTTCTTCTCATCATATTGCACACTTTAATCATGCTCAATTAATTTGAGGTCGTGGGCATTACACATTAACTGTATGTTACAGTCAAGTGGCAAAGTTCAGGGCTGAAAAATGAAGCCACTGTGCAAGTCCCAAAAACTGCAGTTCCTCCAATGAACACACGAGGCTGACTCAAAAAGCGAGTAACTCCCCCTAATGTTTTTTTCATGTTAAAATGTCCACATTCACAGTTGTTACAACCCAACATGTTCCCATCTTCAGAACAACTGGAGAGCAGGTGATTTTAAAATTATTTTATATGTAGGTGTAATGATACAGGTATACCTCACAGATATTATGCTTTGGTGTGTGTGTGTGTGTGTGTGTGTGCTATAGCCCATGCAAGATTTTGTGATTAATTTGGGGTGATTCAGATTCTTGTTTTTTCACTTAGCAATAATTAGCAGACTATGTTCACTTTTTAATAACAATCCACAATGTATATGCAGGAATAACCATCGTGTGCTGACACACCTTTGAGGACCCAGTTTTGTAGATACTTAGAAATGTGATTGCATAAGGCCTCACCTTACAGATGTGCTTTCTGAGTATTTTCTCTTTGGAGGGAGCCAGTCAGCAGCTGGTTCCACATCTTTGCCTGCTTTGTTATCCCTGAGTTGTTGTGCTGCCAGAGTGAGCAGACTCGCTGTGACCACGGAGCTGTTTTATTTCTAAAGTGATGACTTAGTCGCATGGTGCTTTAAATATTATTGGCTTTGCAGAACCTCTACCATTTCTCTTCATGGGGCATCGACCTTAATTTAGTCTATCAGTGAAATCAGGGAAGCTCATCGCCGTCTCTCCCTTTTACCTCCACACTGCCTCTCTTTATGCTTCAGACTGTCAAATAGCCTTCTATGAAGCATCCACCTGTGAGTTTAACATGTCTGCCATAATCACGCCCCAGTTTGAAATACATAGAATTTTTATATTTGGGGTTCCTTTCAGAATGGAACGAAAATGGAACAACAGCACTGAAAGCAGTGGCAGTGTCCTGATATACCTTTGGTCTCGTGATGGATTGCCGACTTGCCCAGGGTGTACCCCGTCTCTCGCCCTATGTATAGGTAGCTCCTTTAATACTTGCCCATTGCTGTATTTTTACATAAATAAGTGTAAAAGCCCCCCAAAATCTAAAAGAGCTAAACGTATTTATAGCAGGATGTCACAGATGTTTACATTAAAAACAACATGCTGACTAGAATAGAACACGGTCTCTTTACCAGAAATGAAGTCTGCCTTTCAAGCAACGGTCCTGTTGTCCCTCATTTACGGCGTAAAGGCCCAACCCAGTATTGTGTGTGTGCACTGTCTGACATGCTGGCTGTTGGGAATGAGCCATCTGACGGGGAGTGACTGCCAACAAGAGCAGAATGTCATTATGAGTGGAGGCTGCTGCGGGCCTGCCACCATCATAGGGAATTCATCACCACAAGTGATGATGATAATGGACTTTGCTGCAAATGACTTTGGATGAGCAGTGTTTTTGGCAAGCGGCACAGGATCTGACTGGAATTTTTTCTCCGTACCTCAGAAACAGAAGAGAAGGCTACTGGAATTCCAGCTGGGATACGGAGAGGCCGGCAGTAGAAGCGCTGACACTGTAAACATTTAGTAACATTTTGATTAACTGCAATTTGGTGCAATAAATGAAAGTCTTTAAACGAATGTACTATTAATTGGTTACAAACGACTTTCTTGACCTTAGCCACATGCGTCAGTCATTTATAACCATTTCCTATGTTTCCTAATGATGTTTCCAGCAACATTGCGAACACTGCTTTGTAACATTTTAATAAATCGAGTTCCATAATTGGCCTTTTCCGTCACATTTGCTACACGGAGAGCCCAGGGATTCAAAAATAATTGTCCAACTTTGCCAGAGTGCTCAGAGCAAAACTCATCAAGTGGTAAATTCTAACCGCCTAGCATCGCCTCCACAGGAGAACATAGCTGTGGGGAGGTGAAAAACTGTGACAACTCCATTATGATCTACAGGAAAAGGAAATCTAACGAGGCTGTGGCTCATTATAAAAAGTGACAAACAACAGTTAGTTGGGATCACGGAGGTTTTATCGCAATTCTTTGAGTCAGTCCCTTTCAGTGAGTATGAAATGCCTCATTAAAGCAGCACACTTGAAAGCTTGCACAAATCGATGTGAGATCAAAATGCAGGTTGCCGTCATGAGAGGGGACATTTCATGTGCAAATTAAATATAAGGTGAAACAGCTCGGTGATAGACTGTTAAACACATAATTAGCAGATTCAGCCCCTTTTTTTCATAAATGCAACATTCTGTTCATGCATATTCAAATATGCGCCCTGCGCTGCCATTTTAATTGGTTAAAGAGTTTCAACTGACAACAGAGAGGAGAGGGTGGCGGGTCTTTTTGGCGACACTCTGGACTCGCCTGAAAGAGCCGTCAGTCTGTCTGTCATGCAAAACATCTTTCGGGGTTTGTTTACCAGGCATGCAGTGGAGTGAGTACTCTCTGGCTGCTAATGTGACAGTTGCACTCTGGCTTTCAGTTCAGTGGACATGTTGTTTTGGAGAGAAAGCAGGAGGATGGTACCCAACTTATCTGATTACCGATGATGTACATCACACATCCCCGACCGACTTTGCAGCGAGTCAGCCAGGCGAGAAGGAAAGGATGTTGGATATCTGTAAACAAGGCTTGACTGACGTGGCGGCAGACGATTTGTGAGGCTCAGCTGAAGAACTGTGCCACATGCATGCCACTGAACTGAAGGAGATCAGAGGAAAGGCAGGCACACAGCAAGACAACACGGACCAAATTGGCAGTGCTTTGTCACCTTTGTGTGCAGCTTTATGACACACTTTTGTCTGTTTTTTAAAATACATCACAATGATAGAAAAACTCTGATACATACATTTACAATTTATGCAAAACAGAAAATTACATAACAATACACAAATTTAATGGGAGATTAATGTGAAAAGATGACATTGTTAAATGGACGATGAGTTAAAGAATGATGGATAGAAAGGATCGATAAATACACTTTGTGGTCAAATCTTAGTCATGTTAGCCCAAAACCATGTTCCACCCTGAGTTTTTAGGTTTTCCTCTAAACCCCCACTGTGTGAATTTAGCCAAAACAAAAACAAACTTTAGCAATATTAGGTAATATAATTTGTGAGATTTTAAAGATGTCTGTTTATAAAGTTTCTCCCCTTCAAATATTTCATTTGCAAAGTTTTTTGCAAAATTGAATAACTGGGTAATATCATCAGCTTAAGGCTCAGTATGTTCCTCACTAGACCATTAATTGTCCATCAGCTCATGTGTGTAAACTCAAACTCCTCCCTTTATATGATAACCCTTCCATTCATGCATCCGTCCATCTTCTACCATTCATCCAGGCGTAGGTCACAGTCAATGTTCCCTCTAATTTTTCACGTGTCTGAGCGAACACACAAACTCCCTGAGCGATCCCTTGGACCACTGTGAGCGACATCAGACGTGTGCACTGTGGTCACGCCAGCATCTAATCCATCCAAGTTACATGGTTTATTAAAATAATCAAATTACAGCATTTACATTTATGTTAGACTACTTTTAATTAACTGCTTTAGCCCACTTACAATGAAAATTTAAAAAAAATCTAGTCATTGACCTGTGTAGTATGTTAAAAGTAAAAATAACTTGAACTCCAATTTCGAAAACACAACTTTTTTTTTTTTTTTTTTATAAAGCTCTGACTTGTATTGTGAGTCTGTGGTCTGGGAGAGAGTCCTGTAACCCTCTGTCTGCAAAATATAGTATATAATGACCAATGCTGGGCAATTAATTATATAGTTACTTCTTCAAAAAAAGTAACCGAGTTTGGCAAACAAAGTTTTTTGCAGCTTTTTTTTTTAAATGCACTGTTTACAGAACAATCAGCTGTTCTGCATCAAATTTGATGCCACACAAATTATTTGTGCCACTCCAAAAAATAATTTCTGTCCACTATGAGATAAAGGAGAACAACAGCCTGATACCTGCAGGCCTGACAACAGGAGATGTATCACTCCTGTAACACCTGTAACATTCAGCAGTCGCCTCATTGTTCTGACACACACAACAAAACTATTGACTACACTACACACTAACTACACACTAACTACACAAGATTTGTGCTAAACGTTGCAAATCTCTCACATCTCAAAGCACCGCCGTCACTCCTAAAACTTCCCCCCGTTTCTTAACAACTAGATGCCACATTGCCATATCATTTTTTGATTGGTCGACATGGTACTTTTTTGGACGAATAGGAAAGGAAGAGGGGGGTGGAGTTTCTTTTTGCTCACAGGCTTTCGAGCGTTTTCCTTATAAAACGCCGTTTTTACCGTTTCTTCCCGCAGTAAATATAAACAACGATAGTAATCAGGAAGAAAACCAAACATTGCAGATATTTTTATCATAACTCTGGTTTTACGTGGCCTATCAACACAATTTAAAAACTGGTATAAAGTCCCCACTTTCAATTGTTCCGTCTGTCCTGCTCACATCTCCAATGGTTGTACACGTTGTTATTAACGTGGTTTAACTCCACATCAGCCACGCCGCTTTGACAGCTCAAACACCGGTGTCGGCACCGGCACAGGACGCTGTCATAGCCTGTCAACGACGTTGATTAGCTGCGTATATACATGAATGTGAATTGCGTGATTGGCTGGACTATGGGATAAGGTGGCATCGTTCTAAACCCATACAGGAGCAGCCAGTCACTTACTGACTCACACTGCAAAACAGAATTGTTAAAGTATTAATTTTAATTTCAATTCAGGTTAGATTTTTTTTTTTTTTGTGCGCAACGCAGATTTTCTGTGCGCAGAGACCGTGCCAGCAGTGCGCAATTGCACACGTGCGCAGCTTAGAGGGAACATTGGTCACAGTATTCTAAGCAGAGATGCTAAGACCTCCTCGGCCATCTCCTCCAGCTCTGCCAGGGAGAAGTAGGGGCATTCACAAGCCAGCTGAGAGCTTGAATCTTTCCAGCATGTCTGCCAAGGCTTGTTCTCCCAGTAGGACAGGCCCAAAGCACCTTACCTGGGAAGCATTCAGGAGACATCCTGGTCAGATCCCCAAAACATCTCATCTGGCTCCTTTTGATGTAGAGATGCAGCTGTACACTGAGTGCCTCCTCGGGCTCCTCACTCTTTGTAAAGGAGAGATGCTGATGTTGAAGTGTGCACCTGCAGGAAGAAGCCCTTCCTGCTAAGCTATACTGAGAACTGAAGGCTGGCCAATGAGTCAGCCTCCACAGATGAAAGACAGCAAGTCCCTGGGCTAGCTGGTTAGCAACGAGGTAACTTTCGGAATGAAAGTAAGGAGGTTGCCCACCAGTATATTAATTGTGCATGACACTGAAGAGATCAAAATTAGCAGTCATACATATTTATATTGACTACCTAAATAAAATCTGTGTGTAGGATCAGAGCTTTGTGCACTGCTGTCTCAATTTAACTGGAAAATTGAATTATACTTTTGCACTGGTATAGTAGAGGAGGCACATCATTATCTAAAATACTATTGTATGTGGAAGAATTAAGAATTAAATTGGCCTAATCCAAAATGGCCAAAAAAAGGGACCAAAACCCCAAAGAGCACCAAAAGAGCACTCTCCGTGTAATCCTGACTCTTTAACAAATAAACATTTCTAGTCTAGAGTGGAAAGACAACAATCCCCTCTCTCTGTCATCATGAAATGCTGAAAATCTCAAATTAAAGCAAAGCAAAAACTGATCTTAGTGGCACATCTATACATCAGCTACACTTACTGCATTAAAAGTGAGTAATTATTCAGTTGTAGATGCTTTCTTTCCCTTTTACGTTCCCTCTGATTGTCTCACATACATCCTGTTGCCCTGTGTAACACACAAATAGTGTATTAAAACCTAAATATGCCTGGGTTTATTGGCAGATGTTTTTTCATGTTACTGAGTACACAGTCATTTCTCTACACCTCTCCCATTGTTATCATTTCATCCATGGGTAACTCGTGATTCTTTCGGCATCGTGTACTCTTATTTTTCTCATGGCTAAATAATGCCACAGGGACTGTGCTAACTGTAACCACCCGTAATCTCAATTTGCAATGCATATGTTTCAAAAAGAGCCTCACATTCAGTATACAAACCCCCCCATGAGCACTGAGGCAGCAACTGTGTATCACAGGTCCATTAATATGCATAGCTTTGCTAAAAGCGCCAAAGTGACCTACATGACAAGGTTCAGTATACACTCCAACTGTGTGCTACACTTGTGGGACTTAGCTGCGTGTGCTACCTTAATTAGTGTCGTCTTGCCACGGATGGCTTTTTTCTGGAGAGGCTGTTGAACTTATCCGCACACTTGTAAGCCCAGGTCACCGTAGGTCACCTAGGTCACTCCGAATACCTGGTCCTCGACAGCTTGGGCACCTCTCCAGTGCCAACAAAATGGTTGCCATTAGCCTGTAGAGGATGACCGCTAACACCCCCATTAGATGCACTTTAAACTCCTGCAGTGTGTCCCAGCCATCCAACAATGACACTCTAGCTCTTCCTGGTAATCCCAGAGGCCCTTCACTGACAGGATGTATCAATTAACAGATTTGTTTGCTTTCCTTTCCCCCGGTCTCATTTGCATAGCAGCCGACTAACGTACCGCTCGAGTTCAAGAGCACTGTTGACATAGTGTTTTCGTTTTTTTCCTCTTTCTCTACAGCAGGCATCAGAAGGGCCAGAAATGAAAAATTACCATACATATTACAACTCGGCTGCTCTGTTGATCCAAAAGTATCCAACAGAAATGGTTTGCAGCACAGGAAGTTACAAGATGTTAGCAACCACTCCAGGGCGAAGCATTGTTGACACTCATTCCTGTTCAGTCTTTGTCAAAGGGGAACTTAGCATTTCCAATGCTAAAGGACAGCTGTTGCTGGCAGGCCTCTTTCTCACTGTTTAAGGCGGTAATCTGTCAGGGCGGTATCATAGCCAGTGTGCTCTACCCCTAGGTGGAAGCAGACAAATGTGGCTCGGGGCTCCATGCATAGCAATGAGGCCAGACAGATGTAAAAATCCACTGTGGTTTTACAGCCTCGGTGCTCTGTGTCTGTTTGCCTGGATCCTCAGCTTCAACCTCTTTGAACACATCCTATCCCATGATGCAACAGTGTTACAAGGGAACATTTATGCTGTTTGAGCGGAGGCCTTCAGCGTGATCCAGAGAGACAGAGCAAACAACACACATTTAAAGTGTTTTTGTTGTTTTACAGATTCTCATTTAAGCAAGGATATTTTTCGAGACTCGTACTTTTACAGGTTTCTAAACATTTCTGTTACTTTTGTATGCATTTTTCTCTTTGTCTTCACATAGTCACTTGGATACATTGTTTGTTGTGCAATGAAAAGGAGAGTTTTCATAAACTGAACGCGAATGTAATTTATATCCATTTGCTTGTAAGTGAATAAAAATGACTGACGGGATGGATGGTGAGACAGAGAGCAGAGAAGTGGAGAGAAACTGCATTTACACACATTGTCAAATTGAAGATAAAACCACAAGCCTTGATGGCTGCAATATGGTGATCCAGCAGTTTTGTGGGGTCATATTTCTTGCATAGTTTTGGCAATCACTTTGCTGTGGCCTTCAGTCCAAAACCAGTGGACCGACATGCTAGACAGCACTCTCTACCATCATTACTGAAACACTAAATGGGGGAATTGTTTTTTTGTGTGTGGGGTTTTTTTGGTTTTTTGCTTTTTCTTTAAATTTCCCACCCATCTGGATATTAAGCACTAATTTACCATCAATCCACCATGCAAAAATACCCAGGGTCTATGCTCTCTTCTTTTGTGACTGAGCCACTCCCACAGTTCATTTCATTGTTTTCTTGTTTTTGTGTGAATTCTGCAAGTTTGGGGGAAAGCAAAAGTAAAAACTATAGTGTGATATTAACTGAAAGCTAACTGTAATTATAATACATGGGAAAATAACCTAAATGTCACCTTGATTGGAATCACCCTCAGTCACCATCTACCAGCACAACCCTACCGCATATCTACATGTGATCATTTAGGCTTTTTAAAAAGACTGCAGCCTTCAATGTCCACACACATGCAGAGAAACATACACACACTGACAATCCCAAAGATAATTATCTGCACCACTTGCATACTGTTCTCATGATTAGGTGTCAAAGTTCAGTAGCAGATAATGACTGTCACCACACATCATTACCTGCCTGTACAATTTGTGCTTAGTTGGGAATCGGCACACTCGGGCCTAACATATTTAGAAATGTCAATCACATTGAACTAGCAGGGAAGCGGGAACCAAATGTAAACACAGGGAGTATTTTTTGACACCTCACATAAGGGCGCAAGGCAAATTAGTCAGGAAATGACGCCGTAAATATGGAGTCTATCCCACTGCTTAATTTAGCTAAATATGCTAAGGTCTTCTTAATTATAACCACAGCAATTTCCATCACGGCTGCTGCTAGTTTAACTGCAGCATCTTGCAAATCACTAAATTGCAAACTTTTCTTTTTCCAAACAAGCCTGCAACTATGTTGATGTCTATAATTAACATATTTTTTTCTAATCTGACAGAATTTCTTGGACAACAACCAGAAGTCCTTGTAGCTGCCTAAGTAAAAATATAGAAAGCTGAAGTCTCTTTCTACATATCCCATCTGCCTCGGTATCCATCATGTGAATATGTGACTTCTTTAATGGTTTTGGATAGATTGAATTAGATGGATGCAAACATGTACGGTGTGAGAGAGCTACTCAAAGCCTAAAAATGGAAAAAAACTATTCTATTAGATATACTTTGTATTCTTAGGAGTTTATTCTGTCTGATGGTGCGCTAGATACTGAGAAAAACATAAGGCAGTACAGCATAAACGGTCATATCGCCCTATGTTTTTCTTTGCGTTTAGCAGATTACATATTTACAGGATATGGGTGATAAGTTAAACACAGAGTGTTTTTGTTTATAGCATGTTGGGGCACCACTTTCAAATGGTTTTGGACAACATTAGAATTTTTGCTACTGCCATACTAGTGTAGCATGTTGAGACAGAAGTTACCATATTTAGAGAGGGTTTCATGCTAAGTTGTTAGCTAAGGCTTTTAAGTTTGGGTAGCAACAGTGTTGGGGTCATTACTCAAAAAATGTAATGGATTACACGTTACTCGTTAGTTTTCTTAAAAATGTTCCATATGTCACATAATTAGTCTGTTATCAAGCCGAAACAGAAGCCAGGTGGACTTCCTCCATCTGTGCCACAACAATGAGTTCTCTTTCAGTATCACTTAGATCATTTCCTGTCACCATCTTAATTCAAAATAATCTCGTCTTCTTGCCTTTTTTTAAATACATGTCACACAACATGATAAAACTGCATCATCGCACCATGTAGTGCTTCTGTGTGGAAGCATCTGCATCGTTGTGTTTATCCTGGGTTTTCCTTTAATTAGTCACCCGTCTGTGAAAGCTGTTCATTCATGCAGTTCTGCTCTGCATGGAAGGGTAACTTTAAATGAAGCAAATAAGAAAACTCTGCAACTCTGTCTGAGGTTTGGAGAGAAAAAATGCGACTATAGGTGAGGCTGCACCCGCACACACCCAGTTCAGTTGACACATCTGAAAAGAACCCATTAGAGGCCCACTGTATAAAATGAAGATGGACTATTGTAAGTGACAACGTGAATCATGGGGGCATATAAAGCACTCTCTCAGCCGAATGCTAATGATTAATGAGGCACATGGGTAAACCTAGCTGCACATTGCTTCTTCTCCCACGTGCAGTTGCCAAATGCAATAAAATGTTCTCTTAAAGTTTGAAAAGTTAAAAAAAAAAAAATCTGGATTGTAGATCTTTAAACCAGCAGTCCATGGCTGACAACTATAGAGGCGTTTTGAGACTCATAAAACTAAGACAGCTTTGGGGTGCGGTAATATTTATTTATTTATTTAAAGAACCTTGAGGTGCATATTGAGTCTCTTCATCTTGGCTGAATCCCCAAAGAGTTCCTAGTTTTTATGGTGCAAGTCACACATAGTGTGTTTTCAAGCCTCTTATCAACACTTCAGATTAGCAGGCCTGCAGTTCACACATTTTAGTTCTTGGCCTGTTAGGATCCTCAGAAACATGGTCCTTTGGACATGGTCACACTGCCAACAGATGGTGAGAGCATCTTTAGGCTTAGCGGATGGAGAATGACAGCAGATAGCTGAGTGTTTTGCTTAAAGAGACCCTTCCCCAGAAACATGAAACTCTTCAGGTCAGTGAATGAAATGTATGTTCCCCTGAGGCATAATTACTGTCAGATTTCAAGCTTGTGTGACCATTCGTGGATGTTGTGGGGATGCGACTTTCATCAAGTTACTTCAATGCATACATAAGGTGACGACGAAGATGATGCCTTATGATGTTAAAAGCATTGATTGACAAACTGTTTTGCAGCATGTTATGTGATGTTATGTCAAGTCTAAAGATTTTCTCTTGTGGGGTCAAAGGTTTAACAGTTTTTTGGTAAACTGAAAATACATAATGCTGCTGTGCTTTTGTGGATTAAACTGCCTCTGCTTTAAATGAATAATATTCTAGTCCTCATCAGTGATGCAACATTTAGCACAATGTATCAGTTTTGTCTTTGTTGATTTAAAAAAAATCAATTTAATTAAAATTTTAGTAAGTAGTACCAAATCACAACAAAGCAAAGACCCTACAATTATACTGATAACGTGTAGAAACCCCAACAATCACATGACCCCTATGAGCAAGTGCTTTGGAGACTGTGGGAAGGAAAAACTCCCTTTTAACAGGAAGAAACCACTGACAGAACCACACTGACGGAGAGGCGACACGACAGGACAAAGACACAGAGTGAGGAAAAAAGATTTTTATCATATTGTTACATTACATGCTTCAATTGATATAAAGTTTTCTTCATTGTGGTGGCCCTGTAACAGTATATAACAGACACATAATACAAACACACATTATGCATGTTCATGTAGAATATGGAAAATGCCAAATTAGCTCTCCTGCTAGTAAACACTGCTGTGTGATACAACCAAAATCAGATAAGGGAATCCTTAGTCAAAATGATTATCTATTGTCATCATATTTAGATAAAAAAAATGTTATTTAGATTTGTGTAGAATGTCTCATAAAAGTGAGACATGCTTTTTAAACAATAAGTCAAATGGTCAAATATCATGTGTGCTCTGTTTAATCTTCAGTTCCTGATCACTTTACCTCTGAACAATGCTCGTGTGCAAAGGAAACAAGCAGGAGACGAGCGTCTCCTTGAGTCGTAGCGTCCCACAATATGTCTAATGAGGCATCGGGATAAAGTAGTTTGTTGTCTCGCGTAACCAGATGGATGTAGGCCGTGATTAAAACCAATTAACTCTCCCCCAGATCTAAATAACTTTTCTGTCATTAATGCACATATTTTACACCTCATTAGAGGCACCGTGATTGGAGGTGGAAAAAAATGAAAAGGAAAGGAGAGGGGGGAAAAGAGGGAGTCATTTGCATTTTAGAGTCACAATATGCTTAGGAAGGGAAAACAGGATATTCATGCAGTGAGGAGAGAGAAAGCGAGATGATGGAAAGTGGCTTTAAAACACTCCAGGCCACATCTGTGTGTGCTGAACAAGCTTCAGGAGGTGACACATGACTTCTTCTAATTAACTGGAAGATTTTTTTTTTCTTTTTGGGGGGAGCTGTTGAAATCCGAATGGCCATTGCAGTCATCACCCTTCTCCCTCCCTTTCCCTTTGCTGAAATGTGCATCGTGGGGTGAAACGGGCAAGATGTTAACTAATTTTATTTTTAATCTTCCCTTTTGCCGCCGAGCGTGTCGTTCGGGCATCACGTCTTCTGAAATTTCCTCGCCTCTTTCATGGAAACATATTGGGGCAGAATTCGCCAGCTGTCGGCCTCCTCTCCCTTCTGCTGCCATTATCCTCAGGCCCCACCCCGCCTTATGGCCGGCCAGCCTGCCAGGAACGGGGCCCGTCCAAAATCAAAAGGTGGCTCTTTTCAATTCAGGCCATCATCATACGTCCCCCAAACTGGAACCCCACCCCTCACCCTCATCCACCCCCACCCATCCACCACCCGCGTGTACCACGTGTCTATCTTTGTTCCCACAATGCATATCCTACACAAGGCAGAGCTTTGGCGCTCTAACTCGTGATAGTGCCTCTCGTGTGACCGTATGCCAACCTTTCCATTCCCCCGCCCTCCCCTCCTTCCACTATACACTTCCTCAACCAACCTCATCACCCCTCAGCATGTTCTTCCGTGTATAGGGATGCACACAAGTTATAGAAGATGATTTCACAAGCAAACCCCTCCTGCGTGCACTTCCTTCACCTTTAGTATGTTTCATTTTTTTATTCACACAAATCAAGAATTTCCTGTCATTACAAAGAAGATTTTTTTTAATACACAAGGTTTAGTTTAAAAGTGTGCGACTAGTGCCATTTGTTACTAGTCACAACAGTCTTTCTTGTATTGTCTTCTCCTTTTGAGTCTGTGTGGGTGTGTGGGTGTATGGGTAAAGATGTCATCAATGCCAAGGAGGTACATCAGTGATTCTGTTTGTTTGACTTTTGGAAAAATATAGATGTATTGGCATTAAAGTTTTATCACAGGAGGGGGTTGGACAAACCAAAGCTCTTTTAAAACGAAGACTCGCCACTCCTGAATATGCCTCCTGACAGTTATTTTAAGGATTATCTAAAAACTGCATGTATATGATAATGCAATTGCTTAAAGTACTTAGAGACTAGTTTTTAAAGCTGGGGATCAAACCACCATTGCACATGACCCCATGTCACCTCCTGCTTGTGGTAGGCCCACAGGAGGAACTTTTGAGCGTTTCGTAAGGTGGTTCTGACAACCTCCTTCTGACAGGAGGCCGTGGGGAAAGGTATATCTCTCAGTTGGCTTGGGAATGCATCGTTGTACCTCTACATGAGTTGGAGATGGCTGGGAAAGGTAGGTCTGGGCTTTTCTGCTTCGGATGCTGCCCTCGCAAAAGCAAACCCAGGTAAGCAGTAAAAATGTTCAAATGTCCTTCTGGATCCAGGGAATCAATTCAGCCATGCTGTGAAAGTTTTGTTGTTTGTTGTTTGCCTTGGTGCAGAAACCCGGCCTCAAACTGTTCTTGTTACAAATTGTAGTCCTAGTAAGTACTTCCTAAACACGATTTATTCAGATGTTCTTCATTTAGTTTCTGGTTGTGGTACTTGATGGATATTACTGCCCATAATAAGTAGCCAATTGTTAAATACTAACAAAAAAAGAAGTACATTATATTTTTATTAGAGTTGGACACTCAGTGTGCTCTTCAGGGCTATAAAGATTTCTAAAAATGGTGTTAGTCACACATTTATCCAGTTTAAATATAAACAAATCGTTATTGCAAATTGATTAAAATTTCCTATTTTGTGAATTAATGTAAAAAACCAAAAACACACTGAATAATCATGCTGTGCACTAGCCTGAATTTGCTCTCAGTTATTAAGTCTTTATTATTAATGTAATTTGTACCAGTCCTGCAGTGGATTCTGTTAATATCTCACTCGCATTAAGTGAGTCTGTCTCTTGTGCAGCTTGTCCAGTGGATTATCTAAGGATGAGTTACTTCCTCTGCCCTCAGGCTCTATGTCATATGCTGTTTTAGGACCTGGGGGACTGAGGGGCCCCGTCCCTGTTGTTTTCTAATGGAATATAGTTTCCACTGAGACCTTTGAGATGACTGTATGCAGTGCTGCCACTCGTCACAATCAGGCCTTGTCTTGAATTCAGAAAGCCTTGTCAGAATGAGAGAGAAAGAGAGTTTGATTTGTCTGAGCTGGAAAGTGCTTGTCATAAACAGGGTTTTAAAACTTCCAGAGGTTGCTAAGGTGACTCGGAGTACTTTAGTGTGCCATGAGTCAAGGTTGTCTGTAGACATCGTGATGTCAAACACTGGCTCAGCAGTGCCATAAACTGTACAGATGCATAGCAAAAATACAGAAACATTTTTAAGAAGTGATAAGTAGGAGACTAATAAAATACTAGAATTTCACTCATCAAAACTGTGCAAACTTTTTGGATGGTTTATACCACACGGTAAGTCTTATGTTTTTTCTTTAAGGCATTAACTGCACACATGCAGTCAAGTTTTACCCCACACACTGTTAGTAAGGGCGACATTAGCCACAGACTAAAACCTTTCCTTTTTTTACAAGGGTTTTGGTCTGTGGATAATGTCGCCCTTACTATACTTGGGCATTTTAACATGGAAGTCTTGGTCCATTTTTAGAGGCACAGCAGGTTTTTTTAGGAGCCCTGTTTTAACTATAGATCCCCCCTTCTGTTTAAAAGGCCTGCAGAGGGTGAAAAAATAGGTTGGATTATATAAAAGTCTCAGAAACTGCACGAAACACTTGCCTGATGAACTTACGGTCTCAGGCTACGTCCATACTAATGCGTTTTCGTTTGAAAACGCATCGTTTTCTCTCCGTTTTGGCCTCACTGAGACGGAAAACGCTGACGGAAAACGCAGCATTTTGAAAACGCTCTCGAAAATGCATACATTTAAAAACGGTGCTTTCGCATCGCAGTGTGGACAGCAAAGACTGAGACTTTTTGAAAACGATGACACATTTTAGTCATGTGTTGCAGTCGTGTGACCAATTAAACTAAGATAGCGGAGGGCATTATACAGCAGTTGTTTTGTTTGCTCTCAGTTTTGACAGCCCTATTAAAGATTAATATCAGTATGTACATGCTCCAGATAGCTTTTCTTCAAATTCGTTAATTCTCACTCGCTTTTGCATCTTTGTACTTTTGTGTTACTCGCAGCAACAACTCCACCTCATTGTTAGTCCATTTAAAAAACTCGGTGCTTTTCCTCGACATTTTGCCGCAACGTATTCAAAGTAAATATACGACAGGCAGAAATGAGGCAGGCCGAATCGTCTTGTGTTTCACGCATGCGCAGGACTGGAACGTAAGCGTTTTCCGCCGTTTCAATGTGAACGCACAACTCTGTGAAAACGAATGAAAACGTTTTCACACGAAAATGCCGTTTTCAAATCTATCCGGGCTCGTGTGGACGTAGCCTCAATCAGTAGTTTACAGTTCAGAAACAATGGAGTGTTAATTTTGTAACTTATGCTTTGACCTAGAATAAAATTGGCAATTAAACACTGTATGGTTTACGTTAAGGCTTCTTATGACTGACAAGGTGTTACCATGTCACTGGCTTCTAATTCAGATCTTTGTCCCTGATGTCTGATTTCAAAACATCTAGAAGACAACCTAACGCCAAGTCTTCAAACATACCAAAGAGTCTTTGCATACCAAAGAATGGCCTCTCAGAAGCTACAGTGCATTGATCATTTGTATACAGTTTGACCAGTAAATCTAAAGTAACATTTAAATTAATTTAAATTACAAATTTCAGATAAAGGCACAAAATAAGTGTGAAAAAATGCATACTGAGCTGGTGCTTCAGTAGGGGTCAGTCATTTGGTGAGTTTTTGCTGCAGCTTTGGCTCGTCTCTCCCGGGGCCAGAGCGATCTGGTGTGGTTGGAACGAGGGAGCATGGCTGGCATTTCCTCATTAGGATATTCGTTAGCCTCATTTTGGTGCTGTCACAGCCAATCTATGTTACAGCTCTCCACCCAGACCTCCATCGTTTCAAACAGGGAGAAAGACCGGGTAAGAGAACACATCTAAATATCTCAATAAACACTCTCTCCTCTGTTCAACAACTCTCAGCTCATTAGTAATGTGAGGAATTGTAAAAGGAGGCTCAGGTGTTTTTGGTAGATGGAGACAGACACCAAGAAAGCAAACGCAACATTTATATTTATTACTGATTTGCATGAATCCTTTACAGTATCAGAAATTATTAGCACAGTCACTGTAAGACGAGCTATTTCTTATGGTAAAAGTGATAGTATGTTAGAAGCAGGTTATTACCTGCTCTTGATTTTAAATAAAAAATAAATCAAACTGTAGGAGAAGATTTTGTAAAACCATAATGTAAAATAATAAATTACATATAAGCCGTGTTTTTTAGACCATTATTTTATTAATTTGTATTTATTTATCCTTACATTTCCAAAAGTATGGTTCCATTGTAGATTTAATATTGTTAAAAAAAATAATAACAACTTGCATGGTTAACTCTGATTTACAGCAATGGCTCTGTTTGAGAAATTTACCATATTTAAGGTGACATTATTAATCTTAGGGCTCTGTCTGGGTCATTCAGTCAGCCAGTCAGCTAAGTGTGTTTAGGTCTGTGTGTGTATATGTGTCACAAACCAAATGTTATGCTCAGACTATTTATTATTTTCCTTGTGTACCAGCGTTAATTCAGTCTAACGAAAGCGCTCATTAGTTCTAATAAATCCTGTGACTTTGCCTTGTTCCACTGGAGCCTGACCTTTCTCCGTGCACTGCCCGTAAAATCTCCTGCTAGGATTTTCACTGTTTGATGCCTCCGTTAATTGGGAATGATTTGAGCTTTTTCTTCTGCTTTTGTCGCCAGTCGAATTCAGCATGGAGCTAATGGCAAATGTCACTGTGAATTGGCTCCTACGTTAGCGGGGAGAGAACGCAATTTTCCTTTTTTTTTTCCCCCCCCCTCCCAACGATGTATGTACATCACTAAAATGGACCTTTGGTATGCCATCATCCTCATTAATAGGGGGCTTCCTTGAAAGGGAGCTTAGCAACAGTTGTGGGCATCATGTGGAAGCATCAGAAACAACAGGATTATTTCAACCTCACTACCTCTTGTCATTAGCCTGTGCCCTCCACATCTTAAACAGCGCTAATGAACAACAACGATTTGCCAAGAAAAAAAATGGCAAGCCAAAGATTAGAAGGACACAGGACGATCAGATCTAATTATGTTTGTATACCTCAAACAGAATGGCATTTGGCTGAAAGGTCAAGAGAAATCCCCAGTCTTAATCTACCAAACCTGTGCCTTCTAGCCCTTTTCTATATCGGCTAATAGCAGCTAGCAATAAATAAAGCTGAAACTTAACTCCCGAGAGACTGAGGCAGAACTTTGCCCAGAGGATTCTTTCATCGAGTAAAGTTTGGTTTCATACTAAATGCACTTTGAAGTGTAGGGCTGGATGTGATTTCCCTTGACAAAAGTAGATCAAGGAAAATCTTCGAAGTAAAATTTCATTAAAGTTGGTAGGGAGATGTCATTTGCATAAAGAAAGAACCTGACGAATTTAGGTGTGAGGACACTTCTAGTTTAGGGTTTGCAAAGTTTTTGGTTCAAATTTCGCAACAGGTTTGTGTTGGTCCAGCTGATGTTGATATATTTGGGGAAGTGTATGTCTGGCACAACATCAGGATGCACAACTTGTAATCTGTGATAGTGCTGGTGAGGGGGGAAAATAATCCCAAAGCACCTGGCTAGTTTAACTATTATGTTGGCTCAGGTGTTGTCATTATTTGATGTCATATGGTGCGTTGTTCTATACTACTTCACAGTGAGAATCATCAGAATCTCCATCACTCTCTGTGTCTAAACAGCAACCTCAGAGAGAAAAAATGCAAAAATATACAACAAGAAATTGCCAAAAATTGCAGTTCCTCTAATGACCACTTGAGGATGACTCCAGGAGTGAGTTGATCCCCATAGAGTGCCATGTTAAAACACAACACGTGCTTACAACCTGGTACGTCAATGAATAGTTTCCTCTATCATTGGTAATGGGATGAATTTTATTTAAAAGTCCTCCATTTGGATACTGGAGTTAATGGTGGGGAATTAATTTATTAGTGGAGGCCAAACCTCCACTACGATGAGTCAGCAAACTGGATGTATTCAACAATTACACATTTTAAGTTAATTATTTTCCATAATAAATTACTCATGTGATGCAACATTAAACTAACAAAATTAAAATAAAATAAATGAATAATGTGATGACTCAGTCACCAATATCTTTGGCCAATCAGCATACCCTAATCTAGTTCTTCTTTATTAACTTAGTCCTACATGTTTATGACACTCCACAGTCATAAAGCTAAGTAAATCGGACATGCCTTTTCCAACATGAATGTAAAATATATTTAGTTTATCAAGAAATCAATTATCTATGTTCAGCACTGAACCACACTTGCACTAAGAAACTCTTTTCCTCACATTGCAGACTTCTAACTTTATTCGTCAACTCAGCCAAATAATGTGCTTATGTCCTTATCTCTGTACTCACTTACTCGCTCAAATTGTATTTTGTTAACAAACATGAAAAATAGCAGGCGTCAGATTGCAGCCATTCATTGACACGCGCACCCTTGAGACTGTGTCCTTTCAGTTGATATTGCCTTCCGTCCCAGCGGATCTATTTGGAGATTGAGGACGGGGACGGGCCATTTTGAAAATGCTATATTCACCCATCATGTGCTAAAAACATAGTCTGTCATAAAACTGATTATATTTTTTGCTGTTAATGTGCATTGTGGGGAGAAAAAGGATGGCAGCCAGGGAGATGGAGGGGATGAGGAGGGAATGATAGGGAGAACCTTGATTAAAGTAAGATGCATGCGCCTCTATGAATCAGAAAATATAAATCACGAGTCAATGTAGCAGTGTGAATCTCAGCAGGCAGCGAGTAAACAGCCCATTAGATTTAACTGAGCATCATCACGCTCCAACCTAACTCTCTTCGCTCACTTTTTGTAAAAGCTTTCTTTTCTGTGCCTCGTGATTCCTTAATGCTTCAGCAAACTGACTCTCTGCTTGACTTCAATAAATATGCAACACTAAATATGTTGCAGTATACGTCCTCGAGTTTCCTCGGGGAGAGAAAAAATGTGTTTGTCGGCATTGTAAGTAAGTGCAGTCTGACAAACTGTGCTGTGACCGAGTTCCTCCCTGCGTTGGGTGTCTTTTTGGAGCATGATTCACCAGAGCAATAACGGGGCAGTTAGGCGTGCTCTGGTTTCTGCTTTTGCCCGCATCATCATCATCGCGGATGGACTTTGTCGTTTCCACTGCACATTGAGCATTAGGGCAGCAAAGGTCCGTTTCAGGCACAGCAGCAGCTGGACGATAGCAGATGCACTTCTCCAAAAAGAGAAGCAAGCGTAAGACGTGTGGCAGAAATATGGGGGAATGGGGCAAGAACATATCACGAGGGCGCGGCTTCATCTCTGCTGCTTGTCTCGTCTCGTCGAGCGTATGTGCTGTCCTTTGCTTCTTACAGGCAGCAGCTGAGCCAGTCGCACTGGGGTCTGTGCACTCCCCACTCCACTCAGCCTGGCGTCCGCCAGCTCGGGGGCTGACATTTCCAGAGGTGCTAAGTCACTCAGCATCTTGTTACTCCCTCTGACAAGTCGAGCTGCATCATAGCGAGTGCCAGCGGACTTGAGCTGAGGCCAGGAGGAGAGGCCTCTTTCACACAAGTCACTGATCTTCCCTGCTGGAGGTGCTGAGATCTCAAGGTGTTTACAGAAGATCGGGCGAGGTGTCAATCATGCTTTTGGCCTGGCACGCTACCCCTGGTGCCAGTCAGGTGTGAGGAGTAGTGTGAGGTCGAGGCGGGGGATTGGTTGATGGAAGGGAAGGGCATCACAGTGACAGCTCCGCGGTGTCAGCGGTCAGATTGCCCAAAACCAAACTTCATGGCGGATTTTCTTGGGTGCAGTGGTCGAGAGTGACACAAGTTCCCCACCCGGAGGTAAAAATAGAAGCTTGATTCACTTGTCATTTTGCACCGAGTGCAGTCGCAACACACCATGAAGGAGTCCGGGATCATCTGCTCATTCGGCCTGTCAGCTGGAGAGTTATTGGAGGGTTTAGAGAAAAGGTCACTCTGCTGCTGAACTGACTGTTCACTCTTTCAGTAAAAGAGAGCTGTACAGAGGAGTAATTAGGCCATGGGTCTGCTTCACTACAGCTGCAATTTCCACTTATTTCCCCTGAAAAGTGACTTTGAAACTCATGTTTAACTTGTTT
Source organism: Pelmatolapia mariae (assembly GCF_036321145.2). Lineage (NCBI taxonomy): Eukaryota > Metazoa > Chordata > Actinopteri > Cichliformes > Cichlidae > Pelmatolapia > Pelmatolapia mariae. Next base: position 1,366,562 of record NC_086237.1, on the reverse strand, counting down.
TTACAGCCATCCAACAATATGTAGAGGAGATGCCAGGTGGAAAGAAATCAGGCTTTGTTGTAGTTCAGATTCAAAGACTGAACTGTCTTTACTTATGCAGGAAAAATGTTTAATGAATTGACAGATATTGCCTCAGGGAAGCTTAATATGTATTCAAGCTCTTTTACAGGAAAAAACACACCAAATCCCCCCAGTTTTTAAAAATTTCAGATGAAATATTTCACAGTCTTTTCCAAACTAGTCAACTTCATTCGTTCCGGCGTTTCACTACATTGGAGACACAATCCAAGCGAAATGATGTACTCTCCTGCTTCGAATCCAACGTTTGAGCAAAGCAACTCAACAGATGTAATTTGATGGCCCCATTTTTAATTCCTTTGAAGTCTCTCAGACAACGAGGGGAGGCAGAGAACCACCTTTCTATTATGCATGTGTTGCCATTACCCAGTGAAGAGTTTGGCCTGACAAGGTGGCGTCTCCCATCATGAATTAATCACCCTGCACTATTCATCAGAGGTGACTTTGAAATTTTGAGCATTTTTAAATCACAGACTGATTTTTTTTGGGGGGGAGGATATAATTTATTCAACTTGAGGTTTATGCAGTACATAATCAGCCATTCCTTGGTGTCTAATTGCCAATATGTACCTCTGAAGGATTCAATACACTGCAAGAAGATTAAGAGGAAAAAAGAAAGACAGTTCAAAAGAGTTGGAAGTCAAATGAAAATGTCCATTTGCAGTCTCCTGTGAATTTATTGAGTGGGTTCTGAGTGTTTAACTTTCATTCTGATAATAGTACGGGTGTTTCGCAGATTACTTTGTGCCAGTGTTCTTTTTATTGAAAGCAATTGGCGCGCAGCACAACCGAGGCCTGTCTGATAAGCCTTGCTCTTAAATTAATCTATTGGAAAAGAGGAATATTTGACTATCAACTCTAATTGTAACATGTTTCACAAGGCTGATAGCAGTGCATGTGGTGTGGACTGCTAATTAAGACAGCAGACAAAAGGAGGATGCAAAATATAAAAAACTGCAAGTAGAGAAAGGGATATAGCAGTAGTGCACAGAATAAGAGGTCATTCTAAGATCTAAAAATGATAAATATTTGCTGTATTTACTGACGGTTCTGTATATTTATGTCCATTATAAGCAGGGGTGCACATAAGTGGTCCGCAGGTGCCCATTCACTGTCAAAATAAAAGACACGCACCAGATAAGAAGTTGCAACGCGCGTTTGCGTACATAAGATTTTCTGGAGGAGGACAGACATTTGTTTAGAACTCTTAAAGATGTTGAAGAAGCTCCTTTAAGCAATTACTTTGGTGTTCCTCCACCTCCAAAGAAATGTCAGAAGGAGTTCGAACCGCAAAAGAAGCGCGTATTCTCGAAAAAGTGGTTGCAGGAGGTGAGCTGGCTTCAAACAAATGATGAACGCACAGAGATGTGGTGCAGAATATGCCGTGAAAATCCCACTCTAGCGGACAAAAACACTGCCTTTTATATGTACGCAAACGCGCGTAGTCTTTTATTTTGACAGCGAATGCACACCTGCGGACCACTTATGTGCACCCCTGGTTATAAGTCTCTCTGGCTATAAATGTTTCCTTTGGTTAGTCCTTGGTTTGTCTAAACCATTTTTAACAGCGTGAATCTTGTTTATTTTGTTTAAATGCTTGGTCCATAAACTTAATCGTTGCACCATTTGTGTGTTCCTACCATTATCTACAGCATGTCCAAGCATTTCTGAAATAACATACAGCGTTTCATTTTAACAGATTCAAGGAAATCTACATTTAAAGGCAGCTGAGCTTGAGCTAACACCAGCATCTAGAGGGTGAAGTTTCATTTTCATCTGAGACCACTTTAATAGTCCTTTTCACCCAAGTTTGTTCTGTTCAATTTTATGTTGCAGCTCTTCACAGTAAGGCTTCTCTCAGAGTTCTTTATACTGTAAGGTGAAAGATGCTGCAATATTAGAGAACGAACCCCAATTATCAAATGACCTTTCATGAGCGTCATTTGGAACGAAAGAGAAGGAAGAACTCTTGTTTTACAGGATGATGAGTGAGGTGATGATAGTTCACTAAGTTGCTGAGTTCACTGTCCTCAAAGGCATCCACACTCACCAGATCTCAGTCTCAGTCTATTAGTTTAATCTTTTGGGATGTAGTGGAATGGCAGATTCACATCATTGATCATTGACTGCAACAACTGTGTGATGCTGTCAACATGGACCAACATTTGGACCTTGTTGAATCTATGCCACGTAAAATTAAGGCAGTTCTGAAGGTGAAAGGGGGGTTCAACCCGATACCAACAAGGTCTAGCCAATAAGGTGGCTGGTAAGTGTATACTAGTGGATTAGCATCGTTACTAAAAAGCTCTGAGAGATACTTGCTGTGTTGGGTGAACTTTCACACATAACTACAGACAGTTTCCAAATCCTTGACTCTACCAGAGTAGCTCTGCTTCATTTGCAGTTTAAAATAATCCTTTGTATCAAATTCACCCTCTGTTCATCCATTAACTAAGAAAAAACTATTTACACTGTGATGTGCACGAAGAAATGACATCAAGCCTGCAAGTATAAATTATTTACTCGTACGCGTATCAGTCAGATGATAAACTGCCACCTTGTCAAAGCAGCAAACTTTTTTATCTGCTTTTTAGTGTTAGGCCAGGGGTGGGCAATCTCAGTCCACGAGGGCCGGTGTCCCTGCAGGTTTTAGATGTGTCCTCGAACCAACACAGCTGATTTAAATGGCTAAATTAGCTCCTCAACATGTCCTGAAGTTCTCCAGAGGCCTGGTAATGAACTAATCATGTGATTCAGGTGTGCTGACCCAAGGTGAGATCTAAAACCTGCAGGGACACCGGCCCTCGTGGACTGAGATTGCCCACCCCTGTGTTAGGCCATAGACTGTTATCAGACTGATCAACAGATCCTAAAACGTTTGTAATCTGAAACTTGGGACCAAACTTGTGTTAGTAATAGGTACATGAGGATGATTTTGGGAGGATTTCTTTAAACAGGCCTGTGACACCCTCTGTCCTCTGTTGGTTGGCAGATATTCAGGTGTCTTTTTTCTTCTTTTCTCTGTTTTGTGCACTCTGTTCTTTTCTTACCTCCTCTCCATTGCTCCTCCCTCTTTCTCCCCCTCTCTTCTCTCAGTCTCTGAGAGAGGTTCAGTTTGGGGAGAGGATGTGGGGAACAGCTGGGCCCCATCACTTCTCATTGTGGGCCTGGGAGAGACGTAGCTGACAGAGTGATGCACAGAGCCTGTCCTTGCTAATGACTGCGCCATTCTCCATCATTATCACCATCATTAGGAAATTAGGGGGACAGAAGGTATTTACTGTAAACCTGCCACCTCCCAAGGAGAGATAAATAGAAACTGATAAATGCAATCGTGTGATGCTGCCTGTCTATTAACCTTCCCATTTTCCAGCTCCAGCATATGCACATTTAACAATCATTAATATTCTCTAATTGGGCCAGATTTTAGTGAGGAAAATACTCTTGGTGTTTTTGGTAACGGAGTGATGCTGCATCATAATGTGACTCTCAGAGGTGAGTTAACAGTACATAATGTCACTGGGACATTTTTCTAGCTCACCTGCCCATCCCAAACTCCTAAGCTGCACAGACATTATAACTGCAATTAAGTTACAACTGAAATGGCAAAGCATCTATACTTTGGAAGCACATTTTCTTATATGCAACTTGCTGGATATGTAGTTTCCACCAAGATGCCATTTTTGACCATTTAAGCTCCACTGTGTGACAGACTGTAGGCTAACTGACATCTTGCTAACTGCTTGGCAGCCCTGCAAAAGCTGATTGTTCGGTGTTTGACTGTGTTACAGCTGGATAACAGCGGGACACTGCTGGCGTCAAGGACACACACAAACACACCCACAGAAATCACACATGCATCCAATTGTCGTAGGTTTAAGGGAAACATTAGCCTGCTCAGCAAATATCTCCAGCATGTATATTCGACACGGGCGCCTATGAAGTACACACAGACTCACTAAGCTGGGGGCAAGGAGACTCTGTACATTGTCTGATAAAGAAGGCTTTCAAAACTGTTTAGCTTTCATGTTTTCAGAGTGATGTGTAATCGTTTTACCTTCTGGACAGCAGAAGAGTGTTTAGTTGGACAGTGCCACTTAGTTTCACAGCACAGCTAATTTGATTGTGTTCTTCAGTGACACTGTTAGCACTCTAATAGCCAACATTTAGAAATTCAATATTTTAATAAACTTCAAGTGTTTATTTTACTGCTGACAAACAACAACAGTGTAATTAAAAGCAATGACTGACTGATTTCAATGAAATCTGATAAAACTTTGTAGGAGTGTAGAGCGGAGTCATGTTAACAATCCAGCAAGCCCTTCAAGGTCAACTCAGTGATTTACTGATTGAAAATGGACAAAAATGCCTTATACCTTAGAAGCCATGACTCTTACAATGCGTATGTACTGTCAACATATAGAAGGGACTGTGTAAAGATTTAAAATATCATGTCACGTTTGACCTCTGACCTGTCCTTCAAGGTCTATAGATTGATCTGAAGGTCTAAGTCATAATAATACTATTATTATTATTTTTACATCTGTGTTTCTTACCACCATTGTTTTTATTGACAACATGTAGGCAACATATAGGGAATAATATATGGGAATTCTTAATATCACATTACTGTGGACCCTAACTTTCATAAAATGTATTTTATCACGAAAAAAGTTGAAATGTTATTGTCGTTGTTTGGGAAATTTGACCTTTAACCCCGCTCTTATATTTTTAAAGCTGCCTTTCTTTCAAGTTGACCCCAAAATGCATTACGGCTTTAAAGAATGTATTGTCAAGAGAAAGAGAATGAGTGGCCTAGTTAGTTAGAAATGTAGTCTAGTATAATATTAAATGTTAAAATGTATTAATATTATTTACAAATCAATAACTATTATCCATTTTCTGCACCTACATAACAAAAATCTTTCCACTTGTTTTTATTGTACTACATACTTCTTAGAGTACATTTAAAAACACAGGAATGTTATTGAAAATCACTTTTTTCAGAAGTATAGGAGGCTAAGTTGGGCACTGTCAGCTGCCAGTGTTTTTGTTTAATGACTCCTTAATGCAGCCTCACATGGTCAATGTCTGTTATAAACTTGAAGAAGAGCCATAGTTAGTTTTTCTGGCCCCATTTTTTAAGACATTAGAATGTTAATCTGTTGTGAACTTCTCTAAACATGGAATTATAAATATATAAAATCTGTTAAATAAACACATTGTTTGCTTATTTTTCCCCTAAAATCTCCTAAATTGATCTCAGGATTCCTGGTTGGAAGCTTGCAGTCTACTGTTGAAGGAGTTGCATGTAAAGATTGTCACACTGTAACAGCATGAGGAGTCTGTGTGTTTTGTAGTACAGCATTTTTATCTCTCCTTACACTTGTTTAAATGTGGATCAAATCATTTAATGTTTGAGAGTGAATGACTGGATTTTATCAGGCATTAAATGGAAACCATCCCCAGTAGTTTATAAGTAATTCAAAAGAGAATATGTTCAAATTGGTTATACTGCATTTATTTGAAGTAGAATTGTGTTTATGGTTTGCATCAACACCAGGAAGCGATTTGGGGTCACATCTGACAAACATCTATCACGTTTGAATGAGCTAGGATGATAAAAATCACAAACAACCTCCTCCTCAAATCACTGGCAAGGCCTTCGTGGGCGCTGTCAATGCAGCTGATGAAATTAGATAACACAAGTGTAATTTTATAATGAAAAACAAAAACGCTGATGTGCCTTTGATGCAGCAATTAGAGGGGGAGATCCTAATGATGATAATTTGAGTTTTAATTCTGAACCCACTAGTGACTGGCAGAGTCTATCAATTACTGCATAAAACAGGCCCCAGCTGCAGCAGCCACGGCAGCCGCCTCCCAAATTGTCGTCTAAACTGCTGTCGTCTCTTCTCCCATCGCTCGCCGGCGTAATTGCAGTTTAACCAGTTCATCATAATCACACAACAGTTTCCCTTCCCAGTAGAACAGGGATGTGATTTTCACATCCAGAGTGTGTGCTGAGGACTGTGTTTGTGCGTGCAGATGTCTGTTTCTATATGGATGTATACAAGTGTTTGTTTTCAAGAGAAAAAACAGGCCCCACGCCTATCCCCACAACCCCTCAGAAAGGGGTTTCGGTCTTAACTCCCCCAAAAATGGCCACCATGGTCAGCTGAGTTTTCTTTACTAATACATAAAACACATTATTGTTAGCAAGAAATAGCAATAAAAGTCATAGACTTTTGTTAACCCTCATCATAGGTGATAGCTCTGACTCCTAACTCTGTACTTGCACTATATAAAAAATATACTGCAAAATATAAAAAAAGATTTACATTTATTTGGAATTCAAAGAGTGTCATCATAGTAATGGCTGAGCTATTTGCTACTATCATGCTACAGGTGTCTTCCATTCTATTGTCAAATGAAGATACATGTGCATACAGAAGAGTTTACCTTTTTAATTTCCTAAAAAAAGAAATGGACTGACTGCCAAAGCTTACAGGCTAATTATTAAAAAAAATAAGTTTTATTTGTTTCAACTTGAGAGAGAAATCCTTTTTCTGGTGCTGATACAAATACTTTCACTGTAGTTTGACCTTAATGTAAGATAAATTAAAGAAGTCAGACAAATCAAAGATGTTCATGTATCAACAAAAATGTTACATTTAATCTCTGATGTGTAGATGAAGCAGGCAGAGCAATAGAGAGATTTTTTTAACTTATCTCATTTGGCCCCCTGCCGTCTAAATCTCCCCTTTTCAAAAGAGAAAAAGCAAATTTCAAGGTAGAACAACTCAGCTTTGTTTTTCTGCATCTTAGCCAAATGCCACTTGATGCCAGCATGATCAGTATTTCCACCACCAGCTGCAGACAGGAAGACAAGCACAGCAAGCATGTTACACTGAATATAAACTAAGAGCATGCTTTCTCATAGTGTTGGTGATCTATTAGATGTACCACATTGTTGCTTTATGTGCCGTAAATGGCTGTGGATAGGGGCGTCAGCTGAATTCCCACAGTCTCAAAGGGATTCTTTTCAGCTGAGAGGGTAAAACTAACAATCGATTGTGGTCACTGTGAACATTGTAGTAGCTATTCATTGAAAAATGTATCATTTATGTGTGTAAGACTCACAGAGCCAATTGAAATAATCAAAAGATCTCAGCAAGTTGTTCAGCAGCGCTTTAATCACCTTGGGTGACAGGAAGTAGAGGAGGTTATCTACTAATTCGAAGGTTGGTGGTTCCAGTCTGCCTGCCAAATATTCTTGGGAAAGATACTAACCCCAAGTATCAATGTGTGTGAATGTTAGATAAAAAGGACTGTGTCAAGTTGTATAGAGCACTTTGAGTGTGATTTACTGAGGTCAAATGGTCCAGGATGTGAGTGGGCGTTAAGGCGTCTGGGAAGGGATCTCAAAACTGGATTATAGATGGCAGACAGGTGGTGTTGTAAGCCACCGCCTCTGTTCAAAGATGGTCGTTCACAGTGGACATAGATGGCTTCTTTCACTCCTCTTTCAAACCTTGACTGATTGTGACCCACACCTGTTTTCACACTTGGCTCGTGTGATTAGGTAGAGGATCAATAGGGGGTCCATGACCCTCTTGGGGACACTCCCATAGAGCTTAAAATCTGGGACTCTCCACCAATCGCTCTTAGAACTGAAGAAGCTTCTTGGATAAGAGGTGAAACATATTCAAGAAACCTAAAGAAGTACAGACGCGTTTCTTTCCAAGCTCCTTAGACTACGATGAGCTGGATGACTGAGAACCTTCACAAACAGTCCATTTTACATTCTTCCAGAACAGAAAACTATGTAAGCTGTGCGAAATGTGTGAAATTCTGAGTTTATTTTTGCACCAAAAAGAAAGATGTATGGTTGCAGTGTGTGGACAGAGTCCAGATGTTAGTCCATTTTAAAAAGAGGTGTAGTAAACAAAGATTTTGTGGTTTCCTTGCATTTTTTCTGGTATGTGTTGTTATACATCTCATTTCCTGACAGACTTCTTTTGAAATTAATGTTTATGCAATTTGTTAATAATAAATTCTTAATGTTTCTAGCTGCTGCATAGATAAATTCTGTATCATTTTAATTTTGTCAGCATTCACAGTATTCAGTCTCTATCGCTGTCATTACACATATCACACTGCTGCTCAGGCTTCTGTTTGGATAGAAGTAGCTGTATTCACAAATTGTTTTCCACTCACTCTCACTGTGCTGTGTTTTATGATCACTATTAAGCTGCTACCAAAGTAACTCAACACACAGAAGTTGCATATTTAAAGACTTCAGGCTGCGTGCTTGCTTTAATCACTCTCCATTTATTAGAACCCAGCCTTTATTTGTTCAGCTATGATTTAAAGCTTAACAGCTAACTGAATACTCATTATATTTGAGAAATGATTAAAGACACAGAATCTAGATGGAAATAGGGCGTTGGTGGATGGGTAGTTGTTTTCCTGCAATCATTTCATTAGAAATACATAATCACACAATCCTAAATCATGCCACAAACATCTTTCATTATCTGTCTCTGCAGCAGACCAGTGACGCTCTCATGGTGATGCAGGTCCAAAAGTTTCCAGAAGAGCAGACGAAGAAGGAAGTCAGAGGGCTGGATCAGCTGTCCTGTGATCTCCCGTGCGAGCCAAGCTGTCTGATTGGCTGGAGGGCTGGAGGGCCATCTTGCCTCCCTGGCAGGCAAGTGGCTCAAGCAGTTTGGTTGAGGAGGTGTGTGTGTGTGTGTGAGAGAGAGAGACGAGAGGAGGGGTAAGAATTTGGAAAAGCAGAGGGTGAAAATGTGTGGCTGTTGGTGTGTTGGGGTTTTATGACAGAGGACTGCGAAGATAAGGAATGGATGGCTGTTCCATATGTGTGTATGCACTGTGGCATATGTGTCTTTGTACTGTATGAGCTTATATGGGCAAGAAAAATCATGGAGGTCATTAAAAATCTCAAAGTTTCTGAAACAAGGCCAAAATAAGGCCTAAAACATTACTCGCTCTGCTCGTCTCTTTATACTGTAGTTGTGCAAGTGTTTGTTTACGTAAACATGGTTTTAATTATGATAAAACTAAGAACTCAGATATTTAGCAAGGCGTTATCTTGTTTGGGGGGAGAAATCTGGGCTCTGTTCAGGCATCTCGGGTCTCTAAACAACAACCATTTCTTTATAGACCCGTCTCTATGCAAAGAGCCCATTCTGATGTTGCTACAGCATCAACAGTATATTTGACAACCTGCTTTAGCTGCCTCTTTTTGTACTTTTTCATCCATCCAAGGAAATGATGCCTTGTACAATCAATTTATTAGCGAACAATCCACTTAGTCTTATTTTGAAAGTTTCAGTTATGCGTACCGGTTAGCACTGGCCCTTCCTGTTTGTGTTTCTTTTCCATCAGGCTGATCAAGGTTTTGTTGAGCCTCACTATTGGTCAGAAGGACATTCTTCTCCTCTGTCTGTAGTAATGTGCCTTCTGCTCTGGTAACCGATGCCAGCTAAAGGGCCAATAAAACCAGTACCTGCAGCTGGTGTTCTCCCAACTCTGTGGAGAGGCAGCTGAACGACGCTGAAGATCTTATATATTTGACAAAAAATATTTGGCAAATTAGATTATTATTATATGATGATGAATTATAGTATTAAATAACTTCATCAGTGTTCATTCATGCACAGATATCCATTCGTTTTTAAAGTCCTGTTTTGCAACCTTGAAGGCAGACATAACAAGCAACGGGTATCTAACAGGAAGCTGCACGCTCATCCGCTATCGTCTAGTCACAAGCTATGCAGCTGACTTTATTCCTTTATTTTTCTTAGAATGACCAAAGTAGGCTTCATGTGTTAGTCAGTAATGAGTGCATAAAGTTGTCTGGAAAATGTTTATAGAGGTCAAAGCCAAGACTCATTTCCCATAGACCTCTATACACCTCTGTAAGGCACATCAGCATAGGGTTCATCTTTTGTAGCTGTACGGTCACCTTTATACTGCCTGTGGATGGATGTGGATGGATATGGAGACCCTTATTGGCATAAATGTCAAACTAAAATGCTTCCTTCACTGAAACTGGATCGTCTAAAAATGTAATTTTATTTTCAGTGTAGCTCTTTTTTCCTGTATCTTAGTAGACTAAACTTAGATGTAACCCTGTATAAAGTGCATGTACTCCTTCACGTATTTATATACATTTGTTGGGGAAAATAATCCAGTTTTGTTTAATTAAATTTACCAGCAACACATTAACAAGTGTTTGTTTGCAGGGGGTGGTGTGTTTACGTAGACTGTATGCATGTGCAGCAGACACATTTCCAAACCTCAGATGGTGAAGCAGAGCCTGTGGATGGGTTGGTCAGAGAGTAGCAGCAGGCCAGTGTTGGCTCTGCTCTGGGCTGTAGCAGGGACACAGTGCAGGCTGAAATGTTAAACCAAGGTCCTTTGTGTTATTGCTGACATTATGCTTCATTCCCTAACTCTCCCCCGGCGTGCACTTTTGATGATCGCACAGCACATGCAGACACAGACATGAGTGGGCGTAGTGGACTATAGGACAGATAATGACCAGCACTTAGCTGCTAATGCCTAAAGAGCGGAGCTTTTGACCGTCCCACTTCAGCTGCCCAATAATTACATGATCACAGTGTTCCCTCTGGTTATTACAAAGTGGATGTGGAATGTAGCTTTACTTTTTAAGAAATACTTTATTGTGGAAATGTAGCTCTTATAGCTGTAAATTAGATTAGATTAAAAAACTAAAAGTTCAGTTTTTACTGTAGGAAACAAGATTCCTTAGAGGAAAACGTTCATCACCCTAAATGTAATTGTTTGAGCACTATTTGTTAGAGTTGTGAGAGAAATTCATTTCTGCAACTCCAGATTCTTATTTAAGGATCTTTACTGTCAAGTTTCAGCTTTAAAACCTGTTAACTGATCCACTTATTTGTGTCACTTTGTGATTTCTATTGAATATTGGACGCACAACAAAGATAAGTTTGTGCAAAGAGAAGTTATTTGTCTATGTGGAAGGGAAAAACTCATTAGTATGTAGACTTTTAATCCAAAGAAACAAAACGGAAGGAAAAGACAAAACAACACACTCCTGCAGTCAAGTGGCTCATTTTTAACTTTTTAATTAAGTTTGAAATTCCCGTTAAATATTTATGATTAAATATTTACAATTTGTTTAAATTAGCCACAGCTAATAACTTCTGTTACGTGTTACTCTTTATTTATTTTTGTACATTACCAGTTAATAGAAGATCAAAATGAATCGGTGTAAACGGAGAAGAAAACTCTTCATGTAGGTGGGGTTTCAGTGTGATTTAAAGTTTCAGTGAACAGATGATGAATATTTTAATATTCCTGATGCATTTCCAGCATGGTTTGTATATTACACTGTGTTTTCTAACAAAAACAGCAGTTTATATTTAGACGAACAGTCTTAACCTTTCACAATCTCCAGTGGTGGTGTTGTCAGTCCACATGTGTCTGTGTGTGTGTTTGTGCGGTGTGACATCATCCAGTGTGGGGCTTTGCTGTCGTGACACCCATGGCCTTCTGGAGCCCAGACACCCCCTGTGGAGACCAGAGAGACATGTCACCTTGATCAGTGTGTCCCCGGGAGACTGCCACCACATACACACATCTCTCCTTTTCCCTTTATAAAGTATACGTTCCTGTGGTTATGGGGGATTCCTCCTACTGCAGATGCCTCCATCCCACCATCTTGCCATCAACCTTTATACATAAAGTTGCTAATATGCACCCTAAACCCAGCTGACTACCTCTTCACTGACGTTTCCTCAGCTTTGTTTGTGTAAGCTGATGTGGGTCATGTGATAGCAGGAAGAACTCAGCCTTCCTCCTGCTCCAATCACACTGAGAGATCGTGTTAATGGATCCATCGTTTTATAACCCTAATAACCGGCAAAGGACAGCAGTCCTGTGGATTATAATCCCTATGAGGACATTTGGTTCCTGCAGCAGTAAAAATGAAAGGATTCAGGAGGCAATAACAAGAGACAGAAAGCCTGTAGAGAGAATAATGTCGGTAAGTTGGATGTTATTTACCAATACGAATGGATAGATATATGAAAAGGCAGCTTCTAGCTTTACATGATCAACATGACGTCACGCCTTTCAAATCAATTAGGAACCGGAAGGCAACATGGACAGAGGCTGGCCAGCAGCTCCAGCCCTCCCACTGGGGAAATCTTTGTCTTTTCTTTCCAAGCGCAACTTCCAAGGACAGGTGTGGTGTCTCGTGAATTAAAAGGCGGAGCGTGGAGGATGGCGGTGGGGTGCAGTGCTCTCCAGAGCAGCCAGTTTCTCTCTTGTGACAGGTGATAAAGTTTGAAATGCCAACCCAGCGCACTCCGGGGCGCAGGTGTGGAGAATATGTCCAGGAATAGCCGAACCCTCTGTTCACAAGTCTCTTGACACCGCTGCGACAAATATCGCCCCTGCTGAACAACCGCCGGACTGCAGACAATGATACGTGTCACCTTGGGTTCTGTTTTTTCTGCTGTCTTTTTTGTGCACGTCTTGCCGCAGCACTTGTTTGGATGTTTGGATCAGGGCGGTGGTGATCTGTTCACCTTTAATATCAAAAGAAAATCTCTTCTCCAGGCATTATATGGATGGCTCTCCTTCAAAGAATATGGTTTAAGAGGTTGTAAACTCTTTATTTTCTGTTGAACACCAACCAAAAATCTTAAACTCAGGCGGCCAAAAGTGGATGAAACCAATTAAACTATAATAATAACAGCTGGAATAGGCTCCAGCTGCCCCCACAACCCTGAATTAGAGAAGCAGTTAACATAACGGATGGATAGTTGTTATGTGTTGCAGTTTTAACTGAATTATCATTCGTCTTTTTTCTTATACTCTGAATTTGAAACAGGGCTTTAAATTTTAAATATGTCGCATTACAGTTCACAGCTCCTGAGGAAGTGTATTTGGTTCCAGTAAGTAAATGTAGGTAAAGTAGCAGGTAAATGTCTTCATATTGTACATACAGTGGTCATTTATACAGGTCCGATCGATTAAAAAAAAAAGTCGTATCCACAATTAAGTCACTATTGAGATCACAATTATTGAACACGATTACTCAGAGACTATGAAAAAAAATTTGATTTTAAAAAAATCTTAATTATAATTCAGTAGCTGAATAAATAAATAAATGAATATATGTGAGCTGAACTAAACTGGCCCCACCCTGACAGAGAATGAGTTTGAACTTTCTTGGAGCAAAGAAGAAGGAAGTGTTGACAGGCTAAATAAGAGCACATGGCACAATAATCACATCTTGATTTTCTTATATCACTAATTCTGTAACGACACAGCCCAACATGTTGAAGTGGTAACGGCCACTGAGTGGCTTATACCAGTTGATATCACCATCTTAAGGTATTGCCATTAGGTGGACACCTCCTCCAACCTACAGGCCCAGAAGATGCCTCACTTAAAGGCAGTTGTCTCGCCCTGCTGAAATAATATCCTCACAATATTTTCTCTTTGAGAGAGAATAGGTGGCACTGGCTAAATTTGGGATTTAAGCTTGATTTGGATTTGATCTTTGGTCATGTTTAGGGAAAAATCTTCTTGGTTAGGGTTAGGGAAGGAGGATGGTTAGTTAGAATACACCCTTTTGCACAAAGCTCCCTTTTTCTAGGTTACCTTGGGGAAGAAATTTCATATCCAATACAAGGTCTCCTGCATAATTTGGGTTGTTTTCTGTTTATCGCCTAAAGTACGAGTATAAGAGGGCTCCTCCACGCCACATCTATGGGAATGATTACAACTGATAAGGGCCGCTTAATAGGATGAGAAAATTTGAGTGCTTGGGGCATTTTATAATATTAATATGCATATACACATATAATTACACTGCTATCCAAAGGAGCACAGCCAGGTCATGATGGGTGTAATGGCACACCATAAATGGCTGGGCACAGGCTTAGAAAACACGATTTTGTTTGAACACAAAATGCTTTTCTGAAGCATAATTTGGCACCTGCTGAACATCCATTTTGAATAAGCAGACTTCAGTTTTATTGTGCCTTCTTTTGATGTGGCTGCATATCAATAAATAGTTTATACTTGATGATACAGGCAATTTCTGTTTTATTTGGCTTGTTTCATTTCAATAGCTTCTCCCTTGTTTTAACTACAGCGTCCTCGCATCCATGCAGACAAAGGCCTTTTGAATGTTACACTAAAACCAGCGTAAATACATCGTAGTGTGCAGTTACTTGTAATTTTGGACAGCTGTTGCTCTTATCTCAGCTCATTTTACCGTTAACTGCGATGTTTTACTATTCACACATTAGCCTCCTGACCGCAGTCTCTGTGTGGCGACAGGGGCTTCAAGATGTTTTCAAATCTCTGTTGCTAATGTCTTGCTGGGGGTGGCCATCTGTTTTTGCATCTCCCACCGAAGCTGTGCCGAGGACAGGCTCCTGGCTCCCGCCTTCACTCGGCTTCTGTTGGGGGTAATAATGTGTGCTGGTTCTGGGAGCCCAACTGGTGTCCATGAGTTTGTCCTTTACCGCCACTCATCCTTGTCCCAGTCACGCCACAGCGAGGGCAGAGAGCCATGCCGTGATGGAGTGGACTTCAGGGGGCTGCTTTTCATCGCTGAGAGAGGATTCTGGGCAGCCAAAGTGGAGTCACTCTCTCCACACTGCAGTATCTCTCCACAGCACCATGTTGTTAGAGCTGAGCAGCGAGTTCATTAAGCTTTACGGGAATTAGCACAGCGACCGATGTGTAGTCACTTACAGGTGTAAACATGTCTGTATGAGCTAAGCATTTTATATCCAACTGGAGGAAGGTTGTCAGTTTTTAAAAGTTTGCATTTAAAAGGTGTTTATAACCTTTTAATGTGGTCCAATTTTAAAGCATATAGTCATAATGTGTAAAAATTAGAGATGGCACGATACCACTTTTTTATGTCCGATACCGATACCGATATCATAAATTTGGATATCTGCCGATACCGATATGAATCCGATATAGTGTGTTTTTTAATCAATAAAACTGTTTTTTTAATATCTTGCTGCATTTTGTATAAGTTCATACTCAAGTTTAAATAAACAACAACACTAAAGCTATTCTGTTATACCTGTATGTAAAAAA
The DNA here is from genome assembly GCF_036321145.2 of Pelmatolapia mariae. NCBI lineage: Eukaryota > Metazoa > Chordata > Actinopteri > Cichliformes > Cichlidae > Pelmatolapia > Pelmatolapia mariae. The sequence goes on along the minus strand of NC_086237.1, from coordinate 1,351,334 downwards.
TACACTGCACCCAAAATATTTCATAGTTCAGCAACACTGATCAATCTAATAAACCTTACCTAACTTAAAACCTAACTTAAACCTACTCCATCCTTCCTATTCTGGTATTTCAAAGAGTACTTAGCAGAAATATTAAGCAACCTAACTAATAGGGTTGCAAACTCCCAGCAAAAAAAAAAATGGGAACCACCCCCACCCTCCACCTCATGATGCTTAATCGATGTAATCAACTTTAATTTGATGCAGTGTGAAAAAAATGCACAGAAATAAATTATTTTTCAAGAATAATTAAATAGATTCAACATCTTTCTTCAACAGAATTGCAAACTGCACAGATGGTATCTTCCCAAAGGAAAAAGTACTATAGCTTACTAGGGTATATTAGACTTAACAGTTACTATATACAGTAATGGACTTCTATACATTTTACATCAGATTAAAACTTTGGGTGTAAGATTCAGATAATTATTTATTAAAAGCTAGACATTTTAAATGAGAATAAGAAAGAAAAGTATGTCTTTGTGCCCCCTTTTCCCTGTTAATGCCCTATCGGCCCCCCTGGCTAAACTTTGCTAGATCCGCCCCTGCACAGTTACCAGCCGTCAGCTACGTAGAAAAGGATCCTGGTCTAGAAAGTAATATTAAATAAATTCTAACAACAGCTTATCAAGGTTAAACGTGCTGCTGTTGTTCAGCCGCTGGTTTCCTCTTTCTGGTGCAAAGTGGGCCAAAAACAAAGAAGAGAGACAGACTCGCGACAGAAAAGCCGATCAGCTGATCATTGATCAGTTTCATGATTGAAGTAGCAGCAGGAGAGGGAGGGAGAGAGAAGAGGCAGTCGCTCCATATATCGGTTGTTAAGCTTAACGCAGGAATGCTTTACAAACACTCAGAGATGAACTTACACACTTGCTTTACTTCTCTCTGGGATAACTTCCTCGGAGATGAAATGCTGGTTTGGTAGCGAGGCTACAAATACACACGGCTGCTCTATCACGTGAGCACACTGCTCCAACGTGCTACGGTTACAAGCCGAGTTACGTCGTGTCGCAAGTTTTGTGAGGTGCTTTTTTGATATTTAATGGATCGGATTACATTTTTTAATTTCTCGCCGATATCCGATCCAGTAATTTAGGTCAGTATCGGACCGATACCGATACGTAATATCGGATCGGTCCATCTCTAGTAAAAATGTAGCCTAATGTCACAATTATGCTTGTTTTATGCTTTGGTGGGGGTAGTACGAAGGCAGTCCACCTGCAGAGAGTGTTGTTGTCAGTGGAGGCAGTGTCAAAAACATGTGATACATGTCAAGTCTGTGGACTACTCTTGTTTGTGCTGCTGTTGGTCCATCAGCCAGCTGTGGAGGAGAGCCAAGTTATTACATAGAAAGAGCTGACGTGAAGCTGAGAGTTTAAAAACAGTGAAAAGTTTCCATTGCAGTCACTTTCTGTACTTTTTATGCAGTGTTTTTAATATTTGACGACTTTTTTGTCCAGCTGTGTCCAGTGACTTGCAGTTGTAGTTTGCACAGGAGAATGTTTGTGGTTTTTGAAACCACGACACATTTGCAGAACCATAAATTACACTTTAGGTGACATTTTCTGTGTAATCTACAAGAATACGTTTCTTTGTAGTCCATCTTAACACTATTAACCTTAACACTGTTAGTTATGGTGGACTACTCAGTTAGCATGTTAAGTGCTAATATAGAAAAAACAATAAAACAACATCTGGATTTATTTTCCTTCAATATAATGTCCTTGTAAATAGTTGCTGATCATGGAGAGCTACCTTGATGGACTTGTTGCAGATTCTCTGATGTCAGACGATGGGATGCAAGTTGCTTGATCTTGTGTTTAGCTACTGTTTGTTTTATTCATGTGAATATTTTTTCCCTTTTTGTCCAAAATTTTAAATGACAAATCGCACATTCCATGGAAATAGCAGCTTTATGGTGGATTTGTTTGTATTATTAGTGAGATCCCATACAAACGTGTCACTTCTGGTCATGTAACCTGATTTATGCTAATGCTCCAACACTTTGGGACTCTTGTAACCCTGGGACAATTTAAGTCATTGCTCAAAACCCACCTTTGTTCTCTTGTTTTCACTTGATTTTATTTGTACTGGGTTTTGTGTTTGTATCAGCCTGTGCTGTAACTGTTCGGTACTTTAATAAATGAATACAGTCATTTTAAAAACTTTAGACAGTTAATGATGCACAGACCGTTTACACAAATATTTCCTGTGTTATTGTAATTTTGCTGCCCAATCTTTATCATCTCAGGCCTGTCGAAGAACAGGAAAGTGTCCAAAGTAGAGCAAAGTCAGGACTTGCTCTCAGGGCCTTGTTTTTACAGATGTGCTGATTTTGACACCAAGCCATTAAAGGGGTGACTCGAGCCATAGATCAGGCTAATTGTGGCATTAGGCAGCAAATTGGAGCTAAAATAACCAGATGCAGGGGCAGATAGCCACGTCCCACTCCGGCGACGCTTATCCCAAGTTCAAGGAGAGTTCAAGCATAGAAAAGAAACCGTAACCCCACCGGGTCCAAACGCGCAGACTCTACAAGAAATTATCTTCACAAATATACGATTTCCAAAGGGTGTAATTGTCTTCACGCTTATGGTCATTCGTGCCTCATTTCATTTTCCATAAGTCTATATTTTCCTTTTCCTATTACAAGGATATGTTACACCTAAGGCTAGAGAATGGTACGACCTGCTCTCTTTTTCTTTTTCTGTGCTTCAAAAAGCTTTTTCTGAAAAGTCCTGCCAACATGGATTGTGAAAGATGGCAGTCATGTAAACTTTTATGACAGCAATAAAGAGCCTCAGCACCACCCACCAATAACCTCCGCCCACCATGCTCACCCCCCCCTCCATTTCCCATCCAATCCCACGTCAGCCAGCGGCAGCCCAGCCCTAACGGAGAGAAACATGGGATCTGACACTGGCCATTAGGAAGCCATTGTCCGATGATTTTCACCCCTGACATCAATCTTCCCCGTTTGATGTCGTGTTTGTTAAACATGACCTCTGACAGGAAATCACTGTAACATGCATTACAGCAGGTTCCTGTCACGATCACGCCCCAGTTACTTTATATTTGACTTCAAACTATAGAAAGCACCAAAGTTAAGAACGCACATTAAAATCGACCACTCTTGTCATAATTTCCATTTTCTTTTTACTCACTTTTAATAGGATGAAGGATGCAGATTGAAATTCAGAAAAGAAAAGTTATTTCGACGTTAAAATTATGAACACCTGTTTTCATTTTCTGCTTGATTTCACGGTGTTTGCAAACTGTGTTGTTTTGCTTAAATGTTGTACAATTATTGTTGTTCACATTAACTGTCAGACGCTACAAGCTGTTGAATTACTTTTAAGACAATGGCAAAGAATCATCCTTTCAATCGCATCACTTCATTAGCTCCTACAATGGGAGTCCAATTACCCAGAATTCCCATTCCTGCTCTCTATGGCTCCATCTTTGACCGTCTGCGGGGGCTGGCTCACTGCCAGGATGCATTCAGCGTGCTCTGATTCGCCGTAATTATCTAAAATGTTCATTATTTTCCAATGTATTCAGAAGGTGTGACAGCGTTTAAGTTTTGCCCAGTTTTCTCAGAGGCCAGAGGCAGAATGGCTAAATGAGCGGTCTTAGAGATCGCCTAGTATGGAAATGTGGGTGCAATTAAAGAAAACGATGTGAAAAGACAAAAAAATGTTGCAGTGTAAATTAAAAGATCTGAATAGAAGATGTGATTTTCCTGACCACAGGGCTTAAAATGAAAAATAAATTTAAAAAAAAAACCCCGAAAGAACAAAACATTACAACAGTCATGTTGTTATCAGCCACTTTGACAAAAGGTCCAGAGAGGAAGTCAAGCTTGACAAAGCTTTTTAGATGAGGGTGAGGAGGAGGAGGGGGTGGCAGGGGTTGGAGTCAGGGTGGGGGTGAGGGGAGGTGGGTCCGTGGCTTTAGGCAATGACTAAAACACGATCAACCTTCTCCCCATCTCCTCACGCTGCCGTGGCCCACAGCTCCCCACTAATTAAAGTGATACAACATCTCACAGGCCAGTGCGCACATCTAATGGGCTGGGTGAGGCCCTCCTGCCTCATATACTCGCACACTATAGCTATGAACACACACAAACTGAGAGCCTCTCTACTGCTGCTTCTAAGGATCATGAACCCAGCAGGATAGCAGCAATCAAGCCCTCTTATCCTGACCCCAAACAACTAATGTTCGTCTGCCCTAAAACACGGGTCATACAGAAAACAGAGATTACAGAGCACATGTTGGAGTCCAGTGATACTGCTTAGTACAAGGATGTCAAACTTAGTTTAGGTCATGGGGCCACACTGCACAATTTGATCTTAAGTAGACCAGATCGTGCGGATGCAGGTAGCTCCCACTGGATGCTAAACTGTGCTCTATAATCTCATTTTTTCTTTTTTCTTTTAGTACAATCCCCGTTTTAGGCCAGATAAGCATTGTATGTTTGGGGTCAGTGTATGAGAGCGTGATTGGGGTTGCCCTGCTGGGTTCGTGATCCTTTAGTTTAGTTTAAAATGCTAATTATACATGACTATACAACTTCAGTCACTATAATCTAATTTCTAAAAATCCGGATAGAAATGACAAAGATTTAATTTGTGAAATACTGAGTGAAGCAAGACGGCGACTGCAGAAGAAGCTGCATAAGAAACACATTAAAGAGACAGACGATGACAAAAAATAGAAGGGAAAACAAAGCAGAAAAAGACAGTATAAGAATAGCCAAAGAAGACAAAAGTCTATAAAGGCTGATGGTGTGAAGTAAGAAAAGGAGGGACAGACACTTCAAATATGGAGAAAGCAAATGGCGAAAAAGAAGGAGCGAAAGATGGACTAAAGCAGGAAAGACTGTGAAGAGCAAACACTTTAAGCACAGAGATTATAAGGAAAGAGAAAGACAGACACTTTGGACAGACAAGGTAAAGAGAAAGTTAAACCCTAAACAAAAACAATAAAAGACGGTAAAACAGGAGGGAAACAAAAAGACAGAAAGAAGCAGCAGAAAAAAAAGATAAAAATACTTCTCAGAGAAAGAAAAAACGGGACAGCCAATAAAGACAGAAATACAAATATCAATACAAAGCAGGGGTAGAAAGAATGGAAATGAAAGATAAACAGAGATACAATGATGGACTTCTGAAGAAAAGACAGAGAAAACAAAGAAGAGGCGAAGCAAACACTCATCAAGCAGCCTGTGTTTGGTCATTTGGAAACTCTTCTTCTTCTTGGATGATGTTCCCTTGAACTCAGTGTGTGTTCGTGTGTGTGTGCGGATTGGCCGCCACGCCTCGAGTTTTGCCTGCCAACATCAAAAATGAAGTGGTCAGTGGACAGCTTGGCTTGTCACAGGAAGCAGTAGGCAACCATGCCACATGTAGCTCAGAGGACAGGCCAAGGAGGGGCGGGGAGCGGGGTGTGTGAGAGGAAAATAAGGGGGATCGGGGCAGTAAGGAAGCATCTTCAAACACCCCCTAACCTGATCTCATCACGCCACATCTGTTCAGTGAATCAGTGAAGTGCAGGTGCTCCTGGCTAGGCGTCGTCATCCATATGTGATGAGTATTGTAGGGATTTTTTTGTGGGTAAGAGTTGAATTTTACAGTGTTTTGAAACATAAGTTCGACCTCCCCTCTGCATAAATAATGAATTCAGATCTAATGCCGTTTGACTTTGAAAACTTGGTCTTTACTTAGCTACTTTGGTACTTTACGCAGGCTTTAGCCTCATGGTGTATAAAGAAAATAACTACAATGTGACGGTTGGAAATAATAGGAAGGAGCCCTAATGATGAGACAGCCCTATAAGCAAGGAGTTTGCATGGGTGGGGAGGAAGAACTCCCTTTTAAGCATTAAAGCATGTTATTAGGCAAAGACAGAAGTTGATAGTGTGGCATCCATTAGGAGTGAAAAGAGGGGGGAAAAAAACTGCACCATGGAAAGTCCCCCAGCAGTCCGAGCACAGCTATACGAGGGTTATAAATATATATATATGCTCTCCCGAAGGAAAGTTTTAAGACTAATCTTAAAAGAAAAAAGGGTGTCTGTCTCCTGAATCTAAACTGGGAGCTGGGTCCACAGGCTTGAAAGCTGAAGGCTCTGCCTCCCATTCTGCTTTTAAATACTATGAAACACAAGCAGTCTGAGAGCAAAGTGATCTATTAGGATAATAATGATACTACGAGGTCTTTAAGATACGAAATTTGTGTGTGAGAGGAAGGATTTTAAATTCTTGGTTTAACAGGAAGCCGGTGAAGAGAAGCTTATGTGAGAGAAACATCTGTTTCTAGTCCCTGTTTGTTGTTTTGATAAAGCGCTTTTTCAGGGAGCTTTTAATAAAGAATCCAGCATATAAGTAAGCAGTGCTCGTTTTTCAATATTGTGGCACATATGAAGGAAGCCAGTTCTCAATATTTGTCTTTTGTGTGAGTTAAGAGACATATTGTGTTTGTAAAAGACTCAAAGTTTCCATACAGTAGTACAGAAGGCCAACGTAAAGCATCTTGTTAGACGCCATGTTTGAGATTGTTAGGGACAGATTTTTAGTGAAGTCAGTGTTTTGATTTGTAGATGTTGCTGACTCCCTCTTCACCAAAAAACAACATTTAATGCAGCTTTAAAGTGTTTATATCAACCTAAGCTCATGTTATGACATGCAAACCAGTTTGGAGATCATTATCTGCACCATTTCCTGTACAACATTAATGCTGTGGAGAGATATTCAATAAAAAAACACGTCTCTGTCTGCACTTAGACTCAGGTATTATATTATCATCTCCTGTGACTGCTGGAACAGCAGGGACACAGCAGCCTGCCCCTGTCTGTGTGGTGAGGTGGCATTCAGACTCAGAGGGCTCCTGTAATTGGGGAGACAAAGAAAGAAGAGCTGGCGAGGTTTTAACAATCCCACGTCAGCAAGGCTCCATCAGCCGTGAAACAAAAGGGACCCGGTGATTTATCCAGCAGAAGGAGGGGGAGCAAAGGCAGCGAGGAATTATCCGGAAAGGTCATCCTCAATTTCTGTCCAGAAATGATCTTTTCCCACTATGTAATAAACATTTATCTGATCCCTTTATTGGCTTTATTAGATCTGACAGTTTAGTTAAGCCATTTCCAGCCGCCGCCGCGGGTTGTGACAGTTAACGTTGCACAAAAAGTTCCATTGCCTAGGTTTGTATTCACAGGGCTAAAGGGGCAAGGACGCTGGGTCTGGGCCTGGCATTATTACCACTGTGAAACAAAGGCACTGCAGACCTGCTCACACGCATTTAGACGGCCATAAATATCTGAGCAGAACATGTAGGCACAGGAGCAGACTGCATGTCGTGTTAAAGGTGAAGCATTTGAATGTTGAATGTGAAGCTGCACTTCTGTAAGAGGTAAATGGATTTGACTAAATCATATAAACAACACCACATAAAAGAGGACTTAAAAGTGATTTAAAGCACTTTAAAACCAGCGTGCTTTCGTACGTGAGCTTTAGCGCATTATGCACTCTTGAATTATGAATGAAAACAACACAGAGAAAATGTTTAAACTGCATTTACACCAGGATTAAAATACTTTGAACAGTGTTTGTACGATGGTTTTTCAACTGAAGCCCCGTGCATGACAACAAAACCAGTACCAAAAAATAAATAAATCGTTGTCATGAAAATCCAGCTAATTAACTCAGTGAGGTCTAATATTAGCCAGCACTAACCCTAGGTTAGGTAAACTCCTGACAATACAGGAATGACAAAGGAATGTAAAGACAGTTAAATATCAGTCCAAATACATTAAACTAATTAAAGTTCAGATATTTATTTATTTTTTAAAACAAAAAAACATTGTAAGGTGGATCTGAAGAATTAGATCCCCTAACTGATAACACACGAGTCAAGACACTATCGAGTCGAGGGCTTAAAGTTTAGGTTACTTCACTGAATAGTTATGCTTTTAACTAAGACTGATTTTCATAAAGTAAATACTTCAAGGCTTTCTGTACATATATTTGACACATTAGGCATAATAATGTGAACAACAACGATGTTCTGGAAGTAAAAATCCCATTGATACTTTTCACAGGGATTTTGATAATGAGGCATAATAATGTAACCATCCAAAGTAGACTCACTACGAGCTACAGCGTTATGAACCAATATACAAACCACAAGTTTTTTTATATTACTTATTATATCACTAATTATATTTATTGAGAAAACTTGAGAAAGTGGTAATTGTACTCAGGAATGAAATCTATCAAATTCAAAACTGGACTACATATAAAATATATTTTAAAAAGTGATAATAAAAAGGGATTAAATTTAAGAAGCTGTGAATTTCCAGTGCATTATAGGACGAGTAGCTTCTTCACTGTTAGGGTTAGGGTAGTTAAGTACACAGTCTTGTACTTAACTACCCTAGTTAAGTACAAGACTGTACATTAAGTACATTTTCATGTATTTTTCTGATATAACTCTGATATGGTTGGATTAGTTCAAGGCTTAAAACTCTTGATGTACCTAACCCTAACCTCCAAATATCTGAGAACACCAGTACACCAGTTATCAAGTTGATGGCATCACACTCAAAATCATAGCATAGGAAAGTAAATATTTCATGAATTGCAGGAAACATTTGGCTAATTACCCCCTTTTTTTCTAAAGAACATCATGACTGTATTTTGATATTTACCAACACATTTCTGGCTCTGTTTTCTGATTTGGTATCCTCATTAAGTAACAAAGATTTGCTGTAAATGTTTTTTATGCAAACAGCTGGATAAGACGCAATATATGGAAATAGCTTTCATTGTATTGCTTAAGTACAGCACGTCTTTGTAGCATCTAGTGTATTGTGTAGGTGTTAATGAGCTAGCTGGATCTCTGCACCGGTTGATGTCACATTGAGGCTTCATACAGCTGAGCAGACAGTAATGTTCTGGATATCCTGGTGAATGCGATGAATGCAACCTGCCATCCAGTGATTAGCAGATTACAAATCCTTTATAAACTCTGGTAAACGTTGCTCTGAGACACTCTGCTGTCCTTCTGTAATGACAGCCAATCCTGCTGTTGATGCTTGCATCAGTATGCAGCGATAATGGTGCGGTTGCAGAAGCAGTTGGGGTTGTAAACAACGTCTGTCATTCAGTTTAATAGACTTGAGGGCATTGTAATGGCTTTGTACCGCTTTCACATCCACCGCACCAAATGTGTGGAGTAAAGCGCCCAGAAGATCATTTTACCTTGGAAATAGATTAAATAAACCTTTCATCTCTTTCATAGCTCCATCTTCAAGGACACCCCCACCCTCACCCCAGCCCCCAAACCCCCCAACTCTGCCTACTGCAAATGAAGCGTATATTTTGTCTCTATTTCAATCATTTATTTGTGCAGGCAAATGACAAAAGCTCTTTGAAATGAATTCTTATTTGTCTCTTTGAATGTTTCTGTATTTACTCAGCTGTCACCGGGTGAATTACAGTCCATCTCTGCCACATTACCGGCCGCCTCCACCCGCAGCACGACTGATATGAACGCTACGTATAGTATTTTCAATCCAAATAATGACAAGCCTCTGTGCCTGTGTTCCTCGTATTTGAGAAAGTGCTTCTTATTAGTAAGATTTATGAGGCCTCCACCTCAGCTCTCTTCTGGTGGACCAGCCACTTCAGAATTAGTCATTGGCATCCCAAGGTTAATTAGGTTGATCGTGTCTTTAAATAGCAGGATCATCATTGCTCTTCTCCTTCGCCTGGCTTATTCCTCCCCCTGGTTCCCTCTGCCGGATTGCAGCAAGACTGCTCATCGGCTGGGCTCCCATTCAGGACCTGTCAGTGTTTTTTTTCCCTTTCCTTTCCTTTTTTTCTTTTTCTTTTTTAACCAAATCCTGGCTCCCAATGTGGGGCATGCGGGCTAAGTTAGCGCGAAAGTGAAGTTGTCACTCAGAGACAGAGGAGGTGCGGTGCAGTGTGGGCCGGAGGAGCTAACGGTTTGCCTGCGCCTCGCCTCCAATCCAGACCATCTGTGGCCCCAGCTGGAGTGCCAGCGATGGTCTGGCACTTGTACCGCGCCATATTTACAGATCTAAACACAAATGGCTACTGCCTGATTGTTTCACGATTCATTAGTCAGACAAGCTCGGCTCTCGCGCCAGCCCAGCTGTTACAGAGTAAACCTTTGTCACTTAATAGGGCTGCTTATTGCCTCCCCATCAAATGTATTGATCTGTGGCCTCCTCCTTTAAGGTGAGGTGACTGGGAGCACTGGGACAGACAGGAGGAAGAGATGGTGACATGGTGGGGTCAAGAGGACGGGTGAAGGTTTTATTGAAATGTGTTCCACCAAAAGAGATGTCTATGAGGACGGGAAAATTCAACAATTGATTTTGGGCAGCTTTTTCATGTCACACAGTTGTGACGCTTCAGGAAAAGGAAAGAGCTTAAAGCGAAAGCTTTATCTCTTCACCACTGCACTGGATTTTACAGGAAATATTCACTTTATCTGTTTTGCTTTATTGAAATGAAAGCCAAATTTTTCTTTTCAGTAAGACTTGTGTGATTCAGCCCCATCCATCACCTTCGGGTTGAACTTATCACCCAACATCAGTGTCACTAATGGGAGCAAATCCCAGCAGCCAGCTTGTGACAGCTGGTGAAAGACTGAAACCAGAGCCTGTAACAGTGGAAAAACATGAGATTTTTAATGCAACATTCAGGTGTTCAGATGCTGTTTCTGATATAAAATGTCAGCAAAGCCATGCTGAAAAAGCAGATTGAGGTGGTTGTATTTCTCCCCTGTGTGTTGTAATGTTAGTTGGTAGCCATGTAGCGTGACTAGTTAGAGCACAACTAAAGAAGTCATTTTTGAGTATCCTGATAAAAAAATTAAGATAGAGCCGTTAGAAACTTAGCACAAAGCGAAGTGAAGTTTATACAGTAGATTTCATTTTATTGTTTTAACACAGAGTTTAAAAAAACTTTGTCTTTTAATCAATTATCTGATCCAGACCCGATTCAACTGCATTGCAAGATTTCTAATGCTGATATCCTGGGAGCAGAAATGCAGTGACAGTCCAAACATGTAAGATCACCATACGACAAATGAGACAGAATTTTCATGAAGATAAACAACGTATAAGTGTTGTTTATATATAAAAAATATATATCTAGTATTTATGCACTAAATGATTCATCACAACCATTTAGTAACCAATTTATTTGCCAATGAAATGTCATTAGATTTTTTTTTTTAAAAAGTACTGCGTCTGCTTGCTTTATTGCAATAATGTCAACAGTATTTCTTGCTTTGTAAGAGTCGATGCCAACATCACTTGGTCTTTACTGTCCTGCAGCCAGTTTTGGGAGATAACATTGGTATGTTCAGCATGTTTTTGAGAAGACATGAGAACAAAAGGAAAGTGTTCTTTCATGTCTAAATTGTGTTGAAAAGAGAAACTTCCCAAATGCTCTACAAACTCTTCAAATGACCAGCAAGTTTGAATCCAGAATCTTAAAAAAAGCAGCACACAATAAGACATGATCTCATGAGAAACATTGTTTACATGCTTATGCATAAAAATTGTATGCGTACCTGGAGAGCACATTGTGTGACTGTTTGTGGCGCAAAACTTTCATAATTAGTAAAATGCTAGTTTTACTGTGTGAAAAAGCAACTTTAAACCTTTCATGTTTCAACCAAATTTATACCTGAAGAGATACATTTATAAATTCTGGATTAAGTGTAGTGATCTATGTGCAGGGGTTTATGGTTCTTGGGGTAAGGTACCTGTATGGTTAGAGCTAGGCCCCGGCTTATATTAAAAAGCATTGCTGTTAAAAACCAAACTTATGGAGCCATTCCTTGGAAGACAGAGAGGGGAAAAAACAAAAAGTCCAGCCTCAGGTCAAGCATCATACTCCGTTTGGTGGAGGAGGGTGTATTGATTTTACATTACAGGAACTGAGACCGTCTCCACACTATCAAAGTAATTCACTGATCTGGACTTCAAAGACAAGCTCGGCTATTGGCTTTCTGCCATTTTCAATCCTGCTCAGTAGGATCTATGAACATCAGCTGAGCGTGCAGCGTATGGCGACCTAAACAGCAACACTGATCTGAAAGCATCTTTTCTGTGCAAATATGTCACAGCAGATCTCGGGGGAGAAGAAATTAGACTAGTTAAGGGTCGAAGTGGGCGGGGTCAGAGGTCAGGTGGAGGGGGGTGACTATTGTGCAAAGAGGGAAATCCCAGCGGAGAGATGAGTTGGATTTAACACAACACGGTGACATTTGTACTGCACTGCTACAACATGCATGTGCAGACATACTGCGTGTCTACAGTAAATTAGACGTGTACGGTGGGATAAGCATTACACGTCTCAAGACTTTAAATACCTGATTTAATTAACATGTTATTAGCTAATTAGTGCATGTTGATTAATGCTCTATTAATTCTCATCAGACCCAGTTGAACTGTCAATGGCTATATTGGACATTAAAGTGGCAAACGGTGTAATTAGTAGTCTGAGCCTCAGTGGGTTTGCAGCTGTGCAGAGTTTAGATGATTTACTAGTCAAGCCAATGTTTTTATTTGATGTTATTTTAAATTTGAAATTGTCAGTTCTTCTGTTGTGTGCTCTTTTATTGAACTGGTTAATTAGAGTCAAACTCATTTTAACATTCAACCCAATGAGATTTAAAGTGGGTAAGACCAGTGAAGCTATTGCATAATAACCTGTCTAATAAGAACTCTTGTAGGTCTTTCTTTTCTTTGTAGGTACATTATGAAATCAATTAACTGCATATTTACAGAACAGATCATTTACAAATAAATGATGAACCACGTGAGATATTTTTAGCATCCTTTTAGGATGACTTCCTGGTTAACCACTTTACACTGGTGTGGTACTACAGATCATGGGTAATGTCTTAGTATCAGTAAAACTGATGAAGATTTGGACCTTTGGGTCAAATTAATTTGATAGCTCAGAAAATGTGTAATGCAATACTTCCTGCTGAAAAGCTTCAAAGTGTTGCCTTTGTATTTAATTTGTATTCTCTGAAAGCCATGTAGTGGGTCTTCCAGTGCATTCCTTTGGACATTCCTATTCCTACACTTCCACACATGCAGTTCTTCAACAGGTTATATACTGAAATAACAATGCAAGTGTACATGTATGAAAAGATAATTGTTGTTTAAGGTCAACGATTATCATTTTCTTTTCTTCTGTCATATATACACTCTGTAACAGTGGTGGATTCTCATATTAAACATGGCCACAGTAATCCCTGTGATAGCACTGCTCAGAACCCTCCATTTCTGACAGTTTTTTTCTATTCTTAGATCTCTATGATGTCACAGACAGAGGATTTCACTAATATAGCCAGTATTTAATCCCCACTCACCAGCAGCCTGGTTATGAGGGGCAGCCAATCAGAAGAAAGTTTAAGATAAATAAGGATTATTTTGAATAGGGAATCATACAAAGCCCAAGAACAGAGATTTTAAGTGCTAATATAATATAGAGAACCTAATAGAGGCTTGTTAAATAAGTTGCATGATTATTAGCAATAAAAGATACTTTTGGTGGCCTCCAGCATTAACCATTTAGCATTTATTTTCTGCAATAAATCTGCAATGAATCTATCGATTCATAATATAAAAGTAAATACTTTTATGTGTAAAATTTCAATTAGATTTTGTACAAATAAAACAGATAATAAACTCATTACTGCTGTGAACTAAATTGACCTTGTATTCCTCAGATTGTTCTAACATACAAAGTCTACACTAAAGTCTAGTCTACAGTTTGTGTGCACATACAGGCATGGCGCTTGTGCAAGTGTAGGTTTGTGCAGGAGTGCTTGTGCACACATAGATGGGATTTCTCCCTGATGCCCACAAATACACACACACAGCTCAGGCTTTGTACAGCTGCCGACCCTCAGAGAGGCGTGCTGAGGGCAGCGTGAGCCTCCAGTGCATCTATCATCACGCTGACAGGGCTGCCGTCCCCACACACTGTTCAAAGTGAGATTTTCAGTATGGCTGCTTAGCAAATAATTGATGGGGTGCTTCCTGGTTTTTAAGGAGAGGAGCGGTTAGACGGCAGGCCAGTGACAAGCACTTTTAATGTGACGCGTGAATCACTCTTTCATGACCCATAAAGCCATCTGGAATAACAAAGCACCCGACTCCCATTTGGGTCTTTATTCAGAGGTTTCGGAGAGTTAGCGCTGAAGTTTTTATTCTAACCAGTAAAGCCTGTCTGAGTCTAAAAGGTTGTTTCGTTTTTCTTCTCTTTCCACTGATTCCTGATAAGGCACATCTTTTTGTATCTTTACTTCTTTTTTTAAGTATGAAGGAGTTAAACCTACAAGACTTCAAAGTGAACTACTAGGTGTCCATGTAAGAAGTAACTGTCCTGAATGCCACCTACTGTCAACCAGAAGATCCCTTATAGAGCAGAGGTTTTTTCCAATTAACATTAAAAAGCACAATAAGCATCATTGTTCAAAAAGAAGTAAAAAAAAGTGACTAGAGGAGAAATTACTTTTTTTGACAACATCAAATACTTTATAAGAAGCATGGGAGTAACAAACATGGCAACACCAACTGTTTTGTAATCTGTTGATTTGAAGCATTGACACCATTTTACCTTTGTCTTCTTGTTTTGTTTTGTTTCTTTCTTTCTTTTTCTTCAAGGTAAGTCTCAAGGTTTTTAACACTAGCTTCCTTTTTTAGTAAGGTGCATCCACAGACACTGGAAACCTCACATGTCCAATAATTGTAGCATTTCACTCAGTAGAAAAAACTGGAGAACAGACTTTTGGGGCTAGCTGCAAGTACATATAGCTGCCAGTAGAGTAGCAACTACAACAACCTGAGACAGCCTCCACCCGTAACTCAGACTGCTCACTCCTTTAACAAAGCACCTGGAACTTTCAGCCTCACTTATGTAATACTGCACGCACTGTGCAGTTGTAGCTACATTAGCAAAACCTTTTTGTATCAGATTCTAAATGTTTATTTTAAATATACCGGTGGGCTCGTTAACACGGGAGTCTATGAGCATTGGCTCGCTTTTAGAGTCGGCCTCATTTAACAGCAAAGAACGGGTCAAAGAATAAGAACAAATGGGTTTGCTGTTTTTGCCATCTTGGTGTTTTGAAATTAGATGATGAGGGCGAGGAGCAGTAAATAACTGAGGGCACACTGATAGGCTAGTTTACACAGTAAAGCATACTCTGATTTATCTTTCTCTGTAACTTTAAATAATGAGGTAATTCACACAATGAACAATATTTTGTATTAACTAAAAGCTGAAACTAGTGATTGAGATCAGAAAAGTGTTTACTGAGAACGTAGATCACATGACCAGTAGGGTTATTTTCCTATAGACTGCTACACACACACACACACACTTGTCACCTTCAAAGCTAGCAGTACCATTAACCGTTAATAATACTTCTCTCTTTATTAATCACCTTAAAATGTTGCCACTGTTATTCAGGGTAAATCAGCAGCGTGTGTTTTGCATTTGTAAGAATAGGACTTATCTCCTCTTGTGTGTCTTGAGTTGATCATTTGGGGGCTGCTGGTGGGTTAAATAAGAACAAAAGAGAGAGTACTGTAAATGTTTGAAGTTACATCATGTACAGTAGAACCAAAAAAGTTGCCATGTGTGCTCTCCAGGAAAAAAGAAATCCTCTTGGCCTGACATCTGTATTGACAGAACATAGTGAGCAGTGAAGTGTGATGCCTGTAACGTCTGTGAGCTGTCTTTCCACTTCCTGTTATTGTCCAGCATGTCTGAATGGCGTCTGGAGCCCACTGCACCTTCCCAGCAGATGGACTGCAAATATGGCCTCTGATTTATCTGGCCACTGATTAACTGTGAGAAAACAACACTCCACCAAATGTGTATGTGTATGTGTGTGGTGGGTGGCGGTGGTGGGGAGGACGCTGCTAATATATTCATGAAAATGTATTCATAAAAAATGATAATTGTGATCGAAACCCCTCCGTGGCTCAGAGGATGAGTCAATAAAAAGCAGGCGAAATTGACAGGCGCCTGTTATATGGACAGCACTTGCAATAACAGATGGGGGGGCAGAGGGATGGACTGCACGGGCGCCTGATTGATCACACTAAAGTGGGTGAGTGTTAAAATGTTACGCAACAAGCTTTTATTTCCTTCCTTTGCAGGGCTTCATCATACATGATTCTTCTACGGTGAGAGGAATATTTTGTTAAATCTATTTTCAGGATTGCAGCTTGTGTCTTAACACCTTCCGTTGTTATTCACTTGTTATCTTGTGCTACTAAGTCCTCTTGAGATAATCTGAGGTAATTCAATGTGAGCGCCAATGTGAGCTCACGAGGAAAACTGACACGCCTCAGCTTGAGTTTGCTCTCTTTTTCCTGCATAAAGGTTTTTTTTCCTTTCCACCCATCAGAGTGCAGCTCCCTCGTTGTCTGAGTGTTTAGCGGCGACTTGGACAAGACTCAGACATAGATGAATGTCAGCCATTATCGCGGGCGGCCATTTGTGCTGGTATTTGACTCACTAATGATCGTCTTCCAGGCGGGGTTCATCAGCTTCAGCGCAGACGCGCACATGCTCCGATTCAAACTTCGGGCTAATTTGTCCCTCTAGTTCATCATTTGACAATCGGCTCATCCCCAAATGTACACCCCCTCCCGCTTCGCCTTTTACAGCACTCACTCAGTATATGTGTTTTGCAGAGGGAGGTTGGCAACAGGTTTAACCCCGGTGGACTCTGGCCGGGTCAGACCCCCCACTGGTCCGTGCCAGCCTCGTGTGTTGGCAAGCCCACCTGGACCTAGCACCTGCTTATGTCACCGGATGTGGCAGGGGGATGTATGCTGGGAGGAGGGTGTTTGTTTGTGTGAGCAGTGGGAATAAATCAGGAGCAACTGGGCTGCAAAAGTGCAAACTTTAAGTTGACCAGACTGCAAGTCAACAATAACCTCAGTGCTTTTATAGGGCCATAATGCCCCACTATCTCTGTGTCTGTGTGTTAATCTATACACTTTTATGCACTTAACCACTGGCTTCACTTTTCACTTCATTTCATTGGAAGCCATGTCCATCTTTTATATACAGTCCGTTCCTAACCCCTAGTGGGGCACAGCAAGTCAAAGGTGCTTCGTTCTGTTACGTTTTACCTTGAAACTGCTTAAGGCACCTTTCATTTAGAGGAATGTTTGTTTGTTTTCTATGGAACTAACAGTACAAGCAAAGATTCCCATCTGTACAAGCAGGTGATAACAGAAAAGTCACTGGCTGAAACTGTAGCTTTGTATTAAAGAGTAAATCACTATGTTGTCATGTGTGACAGTCCTATGGTTGCAGTGAGGGGAGTGTGTGGGCGGCATCAATGCAGACAGAGAGAGAGAGAGAGAGCTAGCAGCACTGTCTGAGCCCTTCAGTAAGGTCAGCTTGCTCACCCCACTCCAAAATATCCCTGAGAGAGAGAGAGGGCAGTACATTATACCTAATGATGCCTCGCCAAGAGTTGCTGAGTGTTGGGCATCGAGCGAGTGAACAGGGGGAGATATATGGCCAGGACCCAGGAGGTGAGAAAGAGAGAGATGGTGGGCCTGACTGTGAAGTCTCTCTGCTGTATGAAAGTGTTTCTGAGTGGTCTATGTGTGCACATATACTAAATATTGAAAATCTAATAGATTTTGAAAGCTGTTGTATGAACAGATCTGCTTTGTCCCCAGGGACTCTATATGGTTCGGTAAATGGTCCATCCTTTGTGCAGCATGTCTCTAGTCTTATTGACCGCTCAAAGAGCTTTTTACAAGCCACATTCATGCAGTTCTTTGTATTTGCATACCAGTGAATGCATCAGGGACAATTTGGTGTTCAGTGTCCAAGAACACTTCAACATAAGTGATAACTGGAGGGATTTGTGGACGAGCCACTCTACCTCTGAGTCACACCTATGCATATATAGACAGATAAACAGACAGATTCCTCCCATTACTTATCATGGCTTGCAATATTGTTTTGGGGGCCTTAACTAATAACTTGTGATACACAGTTTGTTAGCTAATGAGCTAATGCTCATTAGCTAATGTTATGGCAGTTTCACAGCCAGAACCACCCCTCAGTCATCACATCGGGTTTCAAAACACAAAGACGGGGATGGTGAAAATGCTGATTTTGAGACTTCAAACAAGCATCATAGTGCTTTGATATTTCACACAATATAGATACTTTTTTTTAATTATAAATTTTATGTAATTTTTTTTCCGTATTTTTGATATTCCATTAAAATGAAACTACCATATAAATTAGAGACTGCTCATTTCTTTGGAACTGTGCAAACTCAAATATTTAATGTACAGGTGTCATTTGGGGACATTTGCTAGAATAATGCTTCCTGTTTTATACATGCTTCTACACACACACATCCAAAGCCGTGTGAGAGCCGCACTTGAGCCCAATGGAGATACATGAACAAATATGAATATTTAACATCTAAGTGTTTATATTAATTATTCATAAAAGCGGTACTTTGCAAATGGATTAAATTAATTATGTTGATAGAATTAGACTAGATTTGGAGGTTAATATAATAATGTTTTTATTATATTTGCTGTAATGGATTCAGAGCCATCCTCTATTAATTGGATTGATGACAGTTCAAAGCCACCAGGGTCATTTGTGCATCATCGGGACTTTGCATTAGTCAAGTTGGATGAAGTGGGCACATGACTTTTAAGAGTCATCATCTACTGTAGTCCAAAACTTTACACCGAGAACAGATAGGCAGGACACAACGGTGAGAAACGTCAGATTCTGGTGTTATTTTTTCAACATCTAGACATTACATTGGGATTGAAATCAAGTCACAGCAGCAAAAGCACTTCAGTTACAGCTCCCCTTTAAATAAATGTTAAATCCAGCTTTGAAGAGCTAACGAAAGCAAGGCAGTGGTCAGTGGTCAGTGGTCAGTGGAGCTGACAATAATGATTACAGATGATGCTAAACCGTGAGGAGAGACACTTCAACAGTGTAACTTCCACCAGCATTAGTTAAGTTAGCTAGCAGAGCAGCCCGGTGTGTGCTGTGAGCGATTATTTATAACATGGTGATGGGATAGCTCACTGCCATCGTGCTGCTGAACGGCTGAAACACTGGACAGTTTATTTTGCACAATCACTGTACATGCATATATCATTACCTCTGCACTACAGCTGCTACAGTATTTTTAGTAATCTGTATTATTGATTCTACTCTATTTTTATTATTATATATTTTCTTATTATTATTATTGTTATTTGTATAGTTATTCCATTTTTACCATAACTGTTACCTTATTTGCAATTTTCTTTTCTCTTCTATGTGCAATATTGAGAGGGCTCTGAGCCTAAGGATTTCATTGCTGGTAATGACCTGCCATTGTTACCTGTGTATGACAATTAAAACTGAAACTTGGTTGAGCAGGTGATCTGTATGGGTGCGAGACTGCTCTGGGCTATTTTCTGCATGTTATTCCCACTTCTCTTTCATCCCTTAACTACCGTCCAAAATAAAGGTACAAATGTCCACAAACAGATCTTTAGAAGACACACAGAGGTGATGAATGCTCTTCAGAGGGCCCCCCTCTGAATTTTTGCCTAGAGCCCTGACAGACTCCAGAAAAAAAAATCTGACTCACCAAAACTTTTTGGATGATTGCCTCACCCCCCTGTGTACACGGAAACCTGACTGCAGGTACATCAAAACTTCAAGTTTTCACATTTTCTATTTATTGGTTAAATAATCTGACAATAGTTTTATCAAACCCTGAATCTGTCCCAGGACTGGCTTTTAGGATGTTTTCCCACCCTGACACTCGTATCGGTCTAATGTGCGAAACTATTTTTGTATTTCACTATTTCTCATTGAATCAGATAATTCTGCAAATGTAAAAACTCAGCACAAAGGGCTCGTTAGCCACAACTTCAATCCATCCTAAAGATTCCCATCAGTCAAACTCTAGTTTCAAGTGGCCCTGTCCCTCCTTCCAGCCCTGTGCCAACACTCTTCCTCGCCTTTAAAATCATATTACATTTGCTGAGGCTTGCGTATAAATTTTCCCTGCGTCTCATCAGGGCACCCCCCCAACTCAGTGTGGCCTCTCCTCTGACTGATATTGGCTCATCATACTTAATCTAGGGTGAAATTTCCTAGTCTGTGCTAAATGACTTGCAGCCTTCACGAGAGAGGAGATATTTATTTTTCTCAGGGCTAATGACCTGTCCCTCGGACCCACCCACTGATGGTTATTTACTAGGGCCCAGATGCTTGGGCTCAAAATGAGTGGTAATGTCAGCGGGCGCCATCCTTCATCGGGCCGCCCCTGATTGAATCCGAGTGATCCCATTGACATTGACTCTGTGACTTTTAAGGCCATTACCTTCCACCGCCCACGATGATCACCTCATCATCGCTTCTGAGCTGACAGCTGATTAGCAACAAATTACTGACAGGAGAAGGCTCTGACACTGGGTGCAGGAGGTTTTGTGTGTTACTATGTGTGTGAGTGAACAGAGGTGCAGGGTGGAGGGGAGTGGGGGGTTTCCAAAGAGTCAGGGACCTCCTCCTCCTCGTCCTCCTCACATACACCCAGAGTCTGACTCCCTGCAAACACTCAAAGTAATAGCCGTGTCTATGATGCAGCAGTGCCCTCACCACTGAGCTCATGGTAATGTAATAAGTGTGGAGGGAAAACGCCAGGGCTCATATGGTTAGCCTTCCTGCAACGAGGACATGAACAGCTGCTCCTCATTGGTGGAGAGGGAGTGCACTTCATTTCTCTGGCTTAGTGAGCAGGACTGATGCAGCTGATTTGTAAAGACGCATTCTAGAAACTGATCAGACCATCAGAGCTAATGAGACCTTTACACCTCAACTTGTGAGCAGTTTTTGAGTTCAATTCATCCATCTATTGATTTATCGATTTATCGTCGTCTGCTTATGAATTGCATCGAGGCCCTACAATAACACAGAAAAGACTCCAACAATCAGATGACCCCCCTACGAGCAAGAACTTGGCAACTGTGGGAAGGAAGAAAACCCCTTTTGACAGGAAGAAACCTTCAGCAGAACCAGGCTCAGGGAGGGGCAGTCATCTGGGGTGAAGGGAGGTCCACACCAGAAATGTTCTTTTATCAAACAACCATTAATTTAAACTTTATAGAAGTGTCATTAAGAAACGCGTGGGAGGGCTGAATTTCAAGAAGAAATAAGCTCACAGGCTTATTTGAGAAAATCTTTTCGCACAAGTTTTCACTCTTGCGCAGAAATTTCTTTTTGAAGATGCACATAAAAAGTGTAAACTGTACTGTACATAGATTTATTATAGAAGTACCTGATATCAAGGAAAAGGCAGTTAAGAACACAAATAACAGCAAATTTGATCACTGTGCAGTAATCGTCCTCTGAGCTCAGCTGTTGTCTCCGCTCATTCACTGACTTCTGTGTTCAGCCAGAAAGAGAGCAAAGATGCTGAAGTGCCAATACAAGGCTTTTCCCCAGAGTTCAGGCATCACGTCACCGTGGAGTGCTTTGTAATGTCTTTTGGGACTTTCACAACTGAAAACTGAAGAGCTTAAAAATCCGGAGTTCCTGGACTCAGTCTCCAAAGTCTCCCATGTTAGCATTAGTAAGCAGTGTTTAGTCTCTATGCATAGTTTTACCCTTCAAAACAACTAATCCATTTGGATGCTAGTAAGGCTTGAAGTCAAGAGGGGCTTCATTAACAGGTGTTCCTGCACAGGCATCTGAAGCCAATAGCTGCCTGTGACTCCTCATGTCTGCTAATCTGAGTCACAGAACTGGACCTCGTCATGGTTTGATGCCTTTGGGAGGATTTTTATTGAATCATTATATTATAAAAATATTAAATCCTGTTTTGTGATGTAGGCTACCCAAGATGCTGTGGTTTTTGTGAGTAAAATTCTAGTGTATTTTAAAGACAATTTCTTCTTGCATCACACACCCATTTGTCTCGTTTCCTTGCCCCACCCTCTTTCAAAGACTTCAATAAAATACCCCTGCGAACACTTTCTATGGAAGGACAGTTTCCTGAAGAAGAAGATACCCCTGATTATAAACTGGATTTGTGTAGATAGTCCCGCTATCTGTGTAGATTAAACACATAAAGTTCATTGTTTTATTAATTTTAAGGTTTTTTAACAGCTGCTGTTTCTAAAGCTAACAATATTTTGTAATATGTCCAAGAGTTCTTCACAAAAGCTCCAGCTTTTTCGCAGACATTCACTCACTCCTGAGGCACAAACAAACCTCCCTCGCCTCCTGGAGGAGCATCTGCCTGGGCCTCTAGCCCTTAAGGACCAGACAAGATGGCGGCAGATGAGGGGGGAGATGCTCCATTTGCTGCCAACAGGATCCATTTTTAATGCTTGGAGGCAATTTGAGGCCCCCTTTTAATTACACATTGGTCCCAGCATACCAGGAGTCATAGATGCAGGGGATGGGAAGCGTGCGAGGTCTCCGGAGTTTATAGGTGTTTCGACTCTGGTCTGCGGATGTCATTGAGATGTTGGAATTGACAGCTGATCCCGGCGCTGTGAGTTCTTTAAAAAGGCCAGAAGTGGCAGAGGGGAGGATGAAATGGTCTCCACTTGTGTCTCACTGGGACTGAAACAGAATTTAAAAAGCTAGAAAAGCACTTTTCTTCAGTCACAGAAGCAGAAGATCACACATGCTCCAGTGATGGATCACCATCACGGGTGAGATACTTAGAGACTCTCTTTACCTGCAGAGGATTGGGGTGAAATGCAGATGTATAAAACCACTGACTATCTGAACATAGAGCTGCAACATGGACCCAGAGTTTTGAGTTTTGTGGGCTTTGAATTTGTTGAAATTCTGTTTGGTTCTTGATTTGTTTTTATCCTTTAGCCTTTAGTTCTTTCTGGCCTTTCCTGTTTATCTACATTAGTGTTTTAGTTATGGTTATTTTGTATAGTGTCTTGTTATTTTTCTAGCCTTTCCCCTCTCTCTGTGTGTGTTCGTGTTAAAGTCTTGACTCGGTGTATCGTATTTTTTCCAGTTTTACTTTGTCTCATTATCTTTGATCAGTTTCACCTTTTTCTTTTTCCCCAGCTGTTTCCGCTCCCTCGTTAAACCCTCATATTTAATGTGTGTTCATGTCTGTGTATTTAATTATTTGTTTTTGTTTTGTAATTGTTTTGTAATTTTTTGTTTTTGAACACGGATCACCAAAAACTCCAGCATTCAGATGTTCAGGTACCTGAAGATTGCCTTCAGGTAATCTTTTTAAAATGCATATTTTTCATAGTTTTGAATATTGCAATGCATTAAAACTACCCTAAAACCTACAGCTGCGAATGGCAGTTTCATCCAGTATATGGCCCGCACAATTTCTGGCTGTGTAGAAATCCCTCGCATATTTTTCCCAATTTTTTCCCCCATTTCAGGTCACATTAAATAAAACGGGAAGTTCATGTAATCAATTACGGTCATTTGCGGAGCCAGAAAAGAGGATTATCTCGGGTACGCTCATTGCCTAACAGAAGTCACTGTGTTTCATAGTCAGATCCACCCCTTTCAGGTGGCAAACAGGCAAACCCTTCATCATAGGCTGAGGTTTGCCTGTGGTTTGGACCCAGTCTCAGTCTGTTGTCAGTCTGTGGCCTCTGTGAGAGTCATTGCATTTAAGACAGTGATAGAGCCTCCCCTCTGGTGAATAGGGTCACACTGGCGTGTCTGTCACTTAGCCCGGCTGACTTTCCCCTCTGTATCTCCCTTTCTGTCTGCCTGTCAAGATGGCAGATGACAGCAGGGGCCACCGTGGGACCGCCGGCTCCCAGTGAAGCTCCATTTGCTGTCCTCCGTGGAGAATCCCCCCCACCAGCTATATTTCAAGACCGTCACGCTGCTGTCACGTCAAAGACTCTGGCAAAAAGGCGAGGCCTCTCCCATAAAACATCAAAAGCGTCCGCTGCAATGAAAACACAAGTGAGGGGGGCCTTGTCAGTCTCTACATCCCTTCTTCTAAGCGACTGTAGCCCACCGCCACTACACACGGCTTCCACACTATTCATTCATTTTTCATGCTGCGCAGTCGGCGATCCGAAATGCACCATCTATTCTGCAGCTGACGTGACCAAATGTCTGCACATACCGGAGCTGTCTGTGCAAAAGTTTTATGATACGGGATTATTTAAAAGCCTCTTTGATGGATAGACATTATAGGGCCAAAAATAACATTAACAGGAGCACGTGGACGCTTTAAAGTGGACTTTAAAAGCTCTTTTTACACATGACACTGACTTTTGAGTGATTTCTATACATTCAGTACATCTTTAATCAGTGTGCCAGATATTTGAACTTACTTTCTCTTTGACACTGAAGTCAAACATCTGTAGCAGGACTTTTCATTTGCTGTTATACAACCCGAGTACACAAGTTTATTGTCAGTTCATTAAGAGCCCAGTTAACATGATTTAACTTAAAATGAAGTTTATCCGCATTTAAGGGTTTATACAAATGTTGGGATTTCATTGGCTCTATTCATAAAATACAAGGGGTTACTGAAAGTATGAAACTGGTGGGAATCATTTGCAGTGATTCAGTCACCAGAGATTATTCTTTACAATGTCAGTTGAAAGAAATGTGTCCATCCCCCCAGGTGCTTTCAGATACTCCAAGAATCTGAGTTGCCAGAATCAGGATTAAAGCTTATCAAGATATATTTATGTAGAATTGTCCTTTATGTCTAAAATCAGGGTTTTGAAAGATTAGTTTTATTATGTTTTAAGTATTAATGCAGTTTCCTTCTCACACTTAAAGTCCTGAGCAAATACAAACGCTGATGTCACTATAGTTCATTAAGGCGATTTAACAGATTTTTATACTTTGTATGCCTTTGTTTCCATTTTTATCGTCCTGTGTATGTTCTCTTATTTGTATACATCAAATGTGTCTTTTAGTTTTTGTGCCAAATATCCAAAACTAATTTTTACCATTTGACAACGTAGGAGCTTCTGCCTGTCAGGCTTTGAATTTTCTGGTATGAAACATTTCCTTGAGTGATTTGTTAAAACCCAGATTAGTGTTAATAAAGCTGAATTAATGTTTAACAGTAAATTTTAAGTGTCTGTTCATATTAAAAGTTAAAAAGTAAACAAAGCAAACAAAACACTAAAAAAGATGATCGTCCACATTATATTTTACTTTAGTCACAGAAATAATAAAACGGTGGTTAAACTAGAACATCAGCAAATGTGACAAACTGTAATCTAACACTTTATATACTCTTCTCTTTAAAGTGCCAGTCGTGGTGAAGAAGTGATGGTTGGTTTGGTTGGTTTGACTCTCTGGTGTTTGGAATAAATTTAAAACTGCGTTTGAAACTAAATCACACATTTAAGTTTCACGTACATCTGCTGTTTATCCGACCGGTATTGCGAAGGATTGCAGTCTATCCTGTCAGGCGAGAGGTTTCCCCAGCCAACCAGCAAATTCAAACGCTGTTATTCTGTAAAGCAGCGGTCCCCAACCCCGTCGTTTGGTACCGGGCCGCGAGAGTTGAGTTTGGGTGTGAAATTTATGGTTTTCAGGGTTTTTATCGTTAAGTCGGTTTCCCTGGGTCTTTTACCATGTTGTAGTTTTGTGTCTTATTTTAAAAGAATTATTTATGCGTTACCATAGCGAGCAGAGAGGAGGACGTTACTCTCAGTGTTGATGGCGCATTTCAGGAGGACGCTGCTAATAAAGTTACACAATTACTCAGTGAATTTATTATTATATTTACAAAATACCACAGTTTTTGTCTTGATCGTATCATTTTTTGTTGTATTTATCCGCGACACCTTAAAGGCCGGTCCGTGAAAATATTGTCTGACATTAAACCGGTCCGTGGTGCAAAAAAGGAACCGCCAACCGCCCATCTTATCTGGGAAAATGTGTCCTAATTGGGATTCAAACACTCAGTAATGTTTGAAATAAATAAAAACAGCCTCAACTCCACGTCCTGACTCTACTCAGCTGCTGCTATTGAAGTTTAGGCATAATGTCACGTCACATGACCAACCATCCGGTCTAGCTGTCTGCTGCAACACTACGAAATAAGTCACAACGCACAATATAAGCAGATGTCATGGTTTCCTTTTTACAGTGACATGATGACTCTAAACATATTTTATTTAAGAGCAACTTACAAATAAATAAAATAAAAACGTTTCGTAAACTTCTGACAGTATGATCTGTCCTCAGATTCATTCACCTGATGAGTTTGAGTTTGGAACGAACATCTGCCTGAATGCAGACTTGTTCATTAGGCAGTGGGGCTCCTCATATTTAAAATGGCTACTATGCTGTTTCAGTGAACAGCAGAGATCAATGCGGTATCTGTGTCTATGATGGATAATCCTACATCCTGGACCTGACCTTAAAACTGCCATGTAAAGAAGCGAGTGTTTTCTCTGTCTACAAGTCAACCTGGTTCTCACAGAGATGGGAGTAGAGGAACACACATGGACAGACACACACCACCCCCACAGAGATGAGTCCTGTATGCATTATGTCCAGACTGACACGTCAAGAGGCCCTAGATTAACTGCTCCCCCCCCCAGACTTCCTTTTATCCCCACCGTTCCAGGGGCCACGCTCATTTACATAAACAGATAATCCTTGATAAAAATTTCCATTAGACAAAGGTGAAATGGATCAATTTCTGCTGCCAAGATAAATCTCACGTTTTACACCGACAGGGTCATTACACAAGCCACATTTCAGGAATAATGTATTTAAAAAGTCCGCCGATAGTGGCCATTTCCCGTTTTCCAATTACCTTTAAGAAAAGCTTATTCTGTGGACAATAAAGCACATTACGGCACAATATGATACAGTCCATAAAGATCAGCGTGTTTGATGAGAGGTTAGCGAAAGCTCAGCATATTTCGGGGGGGATGTCACAACCCCGTGGTTATCGCTGACACCTCGCTGTGCTTGCCATGCAAATGTCCTATTACGCCCAGTCCAAATAGATTAAGAGGCCTGTTGAGAAATAAACAGTTTTTTCGCCATGTTTTTTTTTTCTGTCTGCAGTGAAGGTGGGAGGAAAAGAAAGAGGGGAGGGGGAGAAGATAGGCCAGGGAAGGGGTGGGAGGAGGGTGATTGACAGGACAGTGAGGTGGTGCCACCAGTCCAGGGCAGGGAGACAACGGAAAAACTCATTAGTACGCTTCCACCCCAATTCGCCACTCTGCTTTTGACCTTGAGGCACCCACTCCCCTCCATCCCCTGCCCACTCCAGTGGACCCCACCATCACCCCCTCCATCGTCTGCTTCAGGTGAATCACGCCATGAGGTTTGGATGAGCAGGGAGCTGCGGGCAACGGGTGGCGTCTGAATAAAGCTTTGCACACACGGCAAAATAAATCAGCCACAGAATTAACTCAAAACAAGAATTTTCTACACAGTTAATTTTCCAGTGGAGGAAGATTCTGTCCAATCACAGCTGACGAAAAAGGGCTAATGTTCTTCATTTTTCATGAGCCTGGAAGACTGGAGCGTTTGTGCCATCAAAATCTTGGGGTTTTGAACCTCGATATGATGAGTGAGGGGCGGACCCGACTGTGAAACTGCGTGCGCATTGGCTACGACTCAAAAGTTGTTAGCCAGTGACCATAACCTGGATAATCCTCCTATCTGGAACTTGAAATTACCAAAATTAAAAAACTTGACTTAAAGATTCATTCAGTACAAAATAAGCAACCGAGCCCATAAAATCATCATGAACATCTTTCTGCATTTTTTATAATAACCTCCTGGTGACCATTATAAAGAAACAAATGCACAATAAACTTTACAAATGAACCATTCATTTACAAAGAGAGAAACATCTTGAGACGTCCTAAGAAAAATAAGTGCAATTTAACAAATTTATGAGCTCAGTGAGTCTGCAGTAAATGTACAGATCACAGCAGGGAGGCTTGAAA
Organism: Pelmatolapia mariae; assembly: GCF_036321145.2. Classification (NCBI taxonomy): domain Eukaryota; kingdom Metazoa; phylum Chordata; class Actinopteri; order Cichliformes; family Cichlidae; genus Pelmatolapia; species Pelmatolapia mariae. The sequence continues at coordinate 1,323,260 of NC_086237.1, read as the reverse complement.
AATACTTCTTATTCTCCAGACATTTTCATTCCTCTGTAGTTATTGTTGTCGTTGCATCATCAGCAAAAAAAAAGCCCCTGATTTCGACAGACAGTGTAAACCTGACCAAACGACAAACGAAAACACCAAAGAAGATGTAAAAACCATCATTTCCATGGAGGACACAGTGGTCAGTGGCCAGCCGGGCCTCTCCACCCTCTTCTTTGCTTTTTAAACCTTTTTACTTTGTGTATATGGAAGGAAGGGCATTACATTTGTATGTACGAGCGTGAAAACAACAGATACAGAGCTGTGTATCACATGACCTGGAATTCTGGTCATGTGATAACACCTTGATTGTGTCTCAGCTGACTTCCTCAGAGACTGTGAAAAGTTAGACAAGACTTTATTTTCTGCAGGTTTATTCTGATAACAATGATCACTTAGAACAACTTTGTATTGATTTGCACCATTGATCACCATTTCCTGTAAAGTGGCCTAAAGGATGACAGCAAAATGCCCCACCTGCTGCTTAAAGAGCTACTGAATCTCCTCTTTGTGAGATTTACTTCACATACTCATCATTCTTTGTTATCTGGACTTTTTCACACTCTGTTTATATAAATATATATTTTTTATCCTGGGATGAAGAGCAAATTTAAAAAAAACATAGTACCATTGGCTGGACACAATCGTGGACGTATGTGATGCAGCATCACCTCTCCTGCAGGTTTAGGGCCCACCACCCCCCGATGTGTCTCCCTCTCTCTCCTCTCCATCACACAGACAGAGCAGCCCTTCTGCTGTGAACAAAGTCTCTCTCTTCTGTCCTGGCTGCCTCGCTGGCTGGAAACCCAGCACCTCTCCTCTCTGCCTGTGAGGAGGGAGCATCCGTAACTTCTGAGGTATTAATTTTGCATTTAGATGAGCTGTAATCTTCCCTGCGTGGCAGCATGTGCTGTAGACTCATAGGGTCGAGATGCCTGCAGAGACGAGAGCAGAAACAAAAGAAATGATCTGCAGAGATCTTCTCTGGTCCCACCAGCCGTCTCGCCCTCCCCCCCGTAACGCCAGGAGACATGAAACCCATTATGTTGATGGGATCAGGCAGCATCCATCTTAATACTGGATTGCATATGATGACAATGATGACCCCCAGAGCAACGTGCCACCAGCGAGAGTCCCACGAGAAAAATCTTGTTTTTAAAGAAGTGCTCGGCTTGCGTCTCAATCTGCTGTAATCCAACTGCGAATTATTTATCAAATGAGATTTGTCTGCTTGTGCGTCTGTCCGTCCACTTCTTGTCGTCTACGAGTCCCAATCTTCCATTTCCTTAATCATAACTTCAATTATTGCTCTGCTCTAATGCACTAACTTTTAATAAATTATTCCAGTTGAAACAGACCCCAGTTGGTGTCTTATTTATTACCGGCTTGATCCAAGAGCCAGTTTTGGGGGTCTCATATACTTAAGGTGATGCAGGGAGTTGATGTCTCTATGGCGAACCCAGACAGAGATACCAGAGCGCCACCTGCAGGCCGTAAGGAGAAAGGGAGGCGTCGTTTACAGCGTGCAGTCTCGTGTCTGATTCATTGGTCTGCAGCTGTGAGTCTTTTGTTGTAGCCACACAGTGAAGCAGCAAGTAACAACAACTGGGTTCAGTCTGTGATTCACGACACGTGAGTCACCGAGCGGCCCATTCAGACATTTATTTTGCTGAGATAGACGGTATTTGTGTGCTTGCGGTGTTATTTTATTAGAATAAGTCAAAAGCACAAAGCAGAGTGGCACACTGTTAGATTAAAGCAAAAATAAAGACAGAAAATATAAAAGTGATGATAAAAAGTTTAAAGAAAAGGAGAAAACTGCTTTTATTACTACTTTAAAATGTAGGTGCTCAGCGCTGATGATGCAAAAAGAAAATAAGATACATTTTCATTTCATTTTTGCATGCATTTGTTTTTATTTTTCAGTTAACCCTTTCACCGACACTGAAAACCTATAAACATTGGTTAATAAGTGTATTAATTTGTTTAAAATGTAGACAAAATTACATCTCTGTGCTCACAACACATTTGTTTTTCATTTTAATCTGTTTTAAATGATATTGTGTATATCTGTGGAGGTGAAGAAATGAACCCAATGAGCAGAATTCTGTTGATAAATGACTTCTAATGATGATCATGTTTATCAGTACATCCTGCGTGGACACATACTGTACAGTGAGCGTCTCCTCCTCGCTGGCAGACGGATCAGATTCATCAGTTTTAATGTTTTATCTGGAGGCAGCTCGTGTTCGGTGGGTGGCCTTCTGCTGCGCTCAAGTCCACAGCAGGTGCAGAGTGACCTCCGCAGGATGCAAACTGCACTGCAGCCTGATGGCTGTCAGTCAAACCACACAGCTATTTTTATTTATTATTTTTTTACAACAAAATAAAAAAAAGAATCAAGAGTTAATATACTGAGAGCACCTGTTTTAGTAAAGCTTCAGTATAGTGAGTGTGAGATGATTTCTAGAGGAATGAACGCACACGGATTTGATATATTTAATGAAAATAGCCTCGGTTTATTCATCACAGTAAATTTGTATTCATATGTTTGGAAATATCACATTTAATTTTCTTTTCAACAGAACAGGAATAAATAGGAAGTATTACAAAGTCACTGCTACACTTTCTCGTGTGTGTTTAGCTGATAAAAAATGCGACACTTTACCCTTGTAGGGCTGTTTCTTAAAAGAGAATATCAGCTCTTTTCTTTCAGCAATAATGAATAATTTGTAAATGATTCCGCAAATAACTGCACAAATTATGACTTTAACTTGTGTTTGTTTGATAAGCTGTCCTAAAAATGTGTAAATTGTTTAATATTCACTCATGACTGCCTACATACACTTTCCACAGACCCTCCAATAGAAAGATGGTGAGTCTGAGGAGGCACTCTATTCACACTTTAACCTGTAGGGATATTTTGACTCGTATTTGCATATTTGCTAAGGGTAATGAAATAGAAGGTTGTGTGCTTTCGCTCTTGATTTAACAGTTCAGTACCAATGCAAAATACAGATTGTAGGTCACGTGATGGCACCCGAGCGTGCTGCATTTCGTGACGAAGATGCTTTTTTAAATCTCCCCCCAGAAACAAATCACGCTGTCTTTGAACATGTTAACAAAACAACTCCAAATTAATGAAACAACAGATTTATCATTTTTTTTCCAGCATTGTCTGAAAGCCAAGAGATTTTTCCTTAGGCAGATAAATCATTGATTTGACCTGCCACGCCTCCATCTGACATTTCACCCGTCTTCTAATCTGGACTCATTTATAAAAATCAAATTAGACCAAAGTATTGTTTTGTTTTGTTTTTTTAAGAAATACTTTTTAACATTTTTAATTTCTGTGACATAAAACAGGCGTCACGACGGGAAGAATAACAAACATGCAAAAGCCTGCTGTAATAAACTGGAAAACTTTCCCACCTTTATCCCTGCATTATGGACAGACTGCAGATCTGATCTGATGATCTGATGAGTACATGTAACAATCATGAAAAGCTTTTTGGGTTTAAGAAAAATACACAGCTACGTTGTTTTAAAACTAAATCTTCTTTGGAAAACTCGGGGAAACCAATCTTTGGCTCTTGTAGCGCTGCAGAAAGAGGATAACTGACAGCGCATATGTAGCTGCACTCTTCACTCCGTTTTATAATAAAGGGCTTATTTTAGCATTGTTCTGAAAATAAAATAAGAGAGTATGCTGAACACAGAGTCTTTGTGGGAAAAAGCTTAAACAGGTTGTCAGAGTGATGAGGATGGGCTTACCGATGCTGATCCATTAAGGATTACGGCAACTTTTGTCCAGCTGCAAAAAAAGTGCAACACATTACAGAAGTTGGGCATTAATCGCATTCCCAGCAGCAGCTAAGTGTCCTAACACAGCCACCCTGCCCTCCTCCTTAATCCTTGCACTGATGTAAAAAAATTGTTTTTGCGTTTCTTTGGAATCCTGGCAGGAATTACAAGTCAAAGAACCAGATGTATCTTCTAAGACTGAAAAAAAAAACAAACGTAAAAGCAAGCCGGAGATTAAGACTAATGCCTTTCAATATTGTTATACAGATGAAACTTTCCCAAAAAAAAAAAAGAAAAAGAAAAAAAGTACAAGGAGACTAAGCAACAAAGCCATTTCATTCCCAGAAAGAGCTCAGTGGCCCAGATGCTATGAGGATATATTCAGACATTAGTGCTGGAACATTTGTTGATGTAACATTTATTTTTCTTTTTTCAGTTTGTGATGTACGGCTCTACATATGGCCTCCAAGCAGAAAGTGCATAAGCTGTTTGTTTTTGTGTGATATTTCATGCCTAATAGCGGCTCGTTTTAAATTTTTCCAGTTTCTTATTTGATTATTTATGTGAACATTAAAAAAATGAATCAACATGAACATTTTGTGGGACGTCACTGCAAATATTTCAGGATAAGCCCTGCAGCTAATTTACACTTGTTGTCACAGCACAACTGAAAGAGGAAACAACAGATCAGGCATTCAGAAATATAGTTTTTTTTATTCCCCTTTATTCGGTAAACATCCATCCATCAATCTATTCCGCCGCTTTTCCTGGTGCAAGTCATCGGGACAGCAGTCCAGACTTCCCTCACCTTCCAGCCTCTCCGGTGGGACACCAAGTCATTTCCAAGTCCGCCAAGAGATGTAATCTCTTTCAACGAGTCCTGCATCTGTCCCGAGGCATCCTCCCAGGCGGACATGCCCAGAATATATCACCTATATGGTGTCCAGGAGGCAGCCTGGCCAGATGCCCAAACCACCTGAACTGGCTCAGTTATCCACATCAAAACGAATGAACGAGCTCCACACCTTATCTCTAAGGTAGACCCCGGCCACCTTTCGAAGGAAACAGTTTAATTCTTTTAGTCGTGTTTTGTCCCACGTACCCTCGAATAATCCTCGAGGGGGTGAAGAGCTCTCCCAGTGTTCCACAACCAGGACGACATTCGCATTGTTCCTCCTTAAACCATCGCTCCAGTCTGCCGATCCAGGGGCACCATCCCAGACCTCCACACATCGTTCCAGAAACGTGTCAACCAGGACATCCCCACAACATCCAGAATCCCATCCACCCCAGGGGCCACTAAGCAGTTGTTTAACTACATCAGTGATAAGTTATAATGGCTAACCCTTCATAGTATCCCCATACTGCAACTGTACAAGTTCCACACTGTTAAAAAAGAGTTAGTGTTTCTTAAACCGAGGACTGAAACGCTAACACAATGTCTGTCTTTAGCTGGCTAAGCACGTGAAGTTTAGCTATGTTTGAATGTTATTTAAACACAGTGGAGTACAGAGCCACTTCAGGTGGGACACGGGAGTTGTCTCGTGCTTCCATGGAGCTTTACGTAAAAACCAAACTTCACTAAAGATTACAAAAGTGTTACCTTTACTCACAACTTTCACCCAGACTCTGGAACTGTTACTCTGAGCTTGACATCTGTGGACAGTGATGTCTTTCGAATAACAGCTAAAAAGTTGTGTTTTTGGATTTGCATTTTTTAACTTTTGTTTTTATGTTCTCACATTTTGTTGTGATGAACTTTGTGATGCTTACCTTGAAAATAAAATATTAGTTTTAAGTTATTGACTTAAATAATGTTTTTTTTATTCTAAATTTGATTTATAAATGTAAACATGTTTGGTATTCATATAACTTTTAAGTCAGTGAAAGTCTTTTTGTAAATATTACTTAATATAACTGAGTAACTGCATAAATTGCTCTAAGCTAAAAGCAAACGTCAATCCATACCCTTCACAGCAACAGCTACCGGGACACGCCCACCTGGCGTGTAAAACACTACTGCGGTCTTTTCCCTGCCATCCTTCCTTTTAATGTCTTTAACTTCACATGTATGGCACCAACACTCGCACCAAACCCTGCTTTTCCACAGCGATCCCGGCTGCCAGCGTAGGAATGATTTACCTCACACTGGAAAAATACTTGGACTTTACTGTTATGACGTCACATTACTGTGACTAAATAATACTAGTGGAACTTTTCTGGCCCTACACTGTAAATGTCCAAGTCAACAACACTTAAGATTTACGTGTGGTAGTTTAAGCTAACTGTGTAGAGCTTACCTTTACTTTAAGGATGAACAATTTCTCGTTCTTCACCTCCCACATGGCGACGTTATTGATCCGTCCACATCGAAAATACACATAGCTGTCCATACTTTGAAAGGTTTCTTCCTGGCAGCAGTGCAGGTTGAGGGATTCCCTACAAGAAATCACGTTATTATTACATTTAAGGTTTGTTTTTTAACTTAATGTAAATTGGTATTTTTGACATCGTTTCCTCTGCAGGTTCCTCCCTTTGTAAGGTCGATACAGGAACACACAAACTGATTATTTTCACACTCCTCTCCTTTGTGGCAGTCTGAGTTCACCCCCCCCCACACTTTGTGGGAAGAGCAAAGAGCTGTCCCCGGTGCTTTGTGTCAAGGCCTGAAGCACGGTCAGACTGAGAGATCCAGACGTCCTCGATGTGAAGAATGGGAGAGGAAAAGAAACTCTGTGTGACACTGAGGGGGGGAGGAAGCAGAGGAGGATGGGGGAGGAGGAAAAGGCGAGGCCGCATCACACGACTGCCGAGCTGCATCCAAGTGTCAGTGTCCCAAAATAGTGGCAAGCAACGACCAGACTGAAGACACCAAACAAACAACAGCTCTCAGATCGAGTAAACATCGGCTAACACACGAGACACGACAAACTGTGAAGCCTCCCTCTGTCTTCCGGTCTCGTTAATCAGAGCCACAGAGAAAGCAATCGGAGGGGACACCCATCCTATTAGAGGAGGCCGCGGCCGCCTCTCCCCTCCTCTGACCGGGTCCTCGCAAACACTTTGCCTTTGAAAAAAACGTTGACAAGCTCCCTCTGTGCAGTGCTGTGTGGACACAGAGGACAGAGTCTCGTCTCCAGCAGATGTCTTGTGGCGCCGACTATAAATAAAGCCAATGAGACCAGCCGGCCGCTGACGAGCACAAGCCGCCGCGAGGCCGTGTTAGCTTTGCAAAGGGCCTGTCTAGTCTTGGCATGGCAGGCGGGCTAACATTTGGCGGGCCGAAGCCTGTGATGCCTGTGATGCCTGTGAGCTTTGTGTCCGGGGTTTGAGAGGAAAATTAAGATGGTAGCCTCTAGATTTGAGGTTTTTATTAAGAATGTTTGCAACCCAGAGGCACATGGGAGAAAAAACGGTAGAAGGTGAGATGCACAAAGGAGACTTGATAGAGAGCTGCCCGAGGAAGCAAAAACACGAAGGTGGTGGGAAAACAGTGTCAGTGTTAATTTCTACTCTGTGCAGTAACTGATAGTCAATTTAACTGAAGGGTTTACCATCAGCGAGAAGAAGAATAATGCAACATCTGCCATTAAATGCAGTGCAACAGTCAGACAGCAGTGCTGTAGCCTTGTGTTTCATTGATGACCATGACAATCCCAAAGGACATTGGTAGCCCGGGGGCCTGTCTGTCTCTATTTAAACCTGTCTAACTGCGCCTTGTTTGGAAAAGGAGACTTTCACTTGCCAAGGCAGTATAGCCAGGCGCAATTAAGATGTAATGCAGTGCCATTTTATAGCACATTTCATTTTAGGGAGCGCACACTGTTAGCGCTTTATGAAAGAAAATAGCCCACGTCGACCATAACACGAAACGCTTGCAGTATCTGCGCGATAATCATTACAAATGTGATATTTTGACACTAATAAAAGAGCCCATACACAAATCATCTGCTGCTTTTATAAGAAACATTCAGAGTATAAATAGGAGCACTTTAATTTCATGTTCCATTGCACGCCGCCTAAGTGAACAATTACATCGAGGCACATTTCTCCACGTTAAGACTGACAGAAAAATGGAGGGCAGAAATCAAAGACAAAGACGTTGGGGGGGTGCGGGACAACAGATTGTCACAGTGAATCAGTGAGGAGTCAGAAAGAAGGTGGTGATGAAGGAGAAGAGGAGGAGTCGTCCGTGAAATAGTGCTGTCCCAAAGGAACAAATCTTTTAGGTGTTTTTCAGATGAGCCATTCGTTTTTCTGTGTAGTTCAGATTTTTTTATTCACTTGTGGTCCTGAGTTCTCATCCAAACCTCTACTGCATTCCTTAAACACATTTCACATAATGGCAACACTGGATTTGGTCATGATTGAGTGTCTTCCAATGGGTAACGTTGCCTGGAACATTAGTATTATTTAAATTTGAAACCTTCTCTCCGGGTACTCCGGCTTCCTCCCACAGTCCTAAAGACATGCAGTGAGTGCGGATAGGTTAATTGGAAAACTCTAAATTGCCCATAGATGTGAATGTGAGTGCGAATGGTTGCCTGTGTCTATGTGTTAGCCCTGCAACAGACTGTAGACCTGTCAAGGATGTACCCTGCCTCTCTCCCTAAGACAGCTCCATAGGCTCCAGCCCCCCTGTGATCCTGCAAAGGATAAGCGGAAGTGAATTGGATGGACATTATGCAGATGCAAGAGACAAATAGAAAGCATTACTTCACCCAAGCCAATTTTTATCTGTAGTTTCAGCTGAGACTAAGTCCCAGGATACCCAGGTCTTTAACGGTCGTTATTGGAAATGACTGTGTAGTACCTGTGTTAGTGGATCCATAGTGCGTTGGTTTGCCTAATGTGTGAAAGATCCTGGGAGGAGATAAGAATCCGTCTGGGGATTGAGTAAGGAAGGGCATACAGTGTAGAAATCTGCTACTTAAACATGCTAAAAGCAACTTTAAATTTAAATTCCTGTGTTAAAAGTTTTAAACCTGCCGAAATTAATTTAAACACAAGATGTAAAAAAAAAAATCAACTGTAATGTCTTTATGTCCTGAACTTTTACAGTGTGTTGAAGAGATATCAAATAAAGCTTGGTGGGGCTGCACTTTTCTATAATATGTTTTTGTACAACAAGGCGGTACAATGAGTCAGCGTTAAGTTCATTTATGAGCACGTTCTTTTATACAGTGATGACTGCAAAGCACCTCTTGGAGAAACTGAGGTATCTACAAAGAGATATTTAAAAGGTAAACAGCAGCACACCCTGAAACCAGCTTTAACCGACCGTTAGACCCCAAGCTCAAAAGGAAGAACTAAATATGGAGACCCCACTTAACTTATAAGGTATGCAAATTTCAAAGCTCTGTAGGTAAGTCAAGAAATCCAACAAAGTTCAAAGATCTGAAGGTGACAGGCAGAGGTTGACTGCTGAGTTCCATATATATAACAATTTCTCTGATCTAAGCATAAAAAAGAGTAAATAGATAAAAAATAAACAGAAGTAGGTCAAGGGACAATCGCAATACCCATGGGTAATATGCCGCCCCCTGCTGGTGAAAGCTAAATTCTGCAAAAGATCATCACTAAACAAACTTTAGAAAAAAAAAGACAAACTTGATTTCAGTGTGGTGCTTTAGCTCAGGATCACGACTCTTTGGTTGTAGCGTAATTCAAACTACGCAGCAACATATTAATAAATCGTGTTTTGGGTGATATCATCTAAATCAATGATAGCAATTTTCTTCATTCTGCTATGTAATGGCAACTGTCTCAGGTGTAGGGATGTGGTACAACCCAGACACGTTATTTTTGTGATGCAAATGCACTAACAGGAAGAAATTATTGTTTGGAAAAAGAGGGCCAGGTCAGCGTTTTCAGTGGTGTCATAGAGGAAGATATTTGTTTGTGGAATAAGAGTGTTTCTACAGCTCAGCTGTTGAATTAACTTTAAGTAAGAAAAACATGTAAAAACAGAGCTGAAAAAGGCATGGATGTGATGCTGGTGAATGAAAGCCTGTAAGAAAAATATGCCAACATAAATAGAAGGAGTTCATTCAGCGAATGATTCTAATGGATTCGCTGTTTTACAAGTGGAACCGGTTCATTCAAGACTGATTACTTTTAAAAAATTAGTCCTTTCCCACTTTGATGTGTGTGTGTGTGTGTGTGTGTGTGTGTGTGTGTGTGTGTGTGTGTGTGTGTGTGTGTGTGTGTGTGTGTGTGTGTGTGTGTGTGTGTGTTAATTAAACACAGTTTTAAGTCTTAGGTCAACTGTTTCTTAACACTCTTGGAGCAGATTACAGCTTGAACTACAGGAAGTGGCACCAAATATGGCACGGTTTTTGTAACAAGTTCACAAACTTTGTTTATTGCACCGGAGCAGATAGACTGAGAAGCTGTGTGTTCCCTCACGTTTCTGGGAACTTAGACACTGTGAAAATCTGCTGCACACTTTTCCTTCTGCGATAGACACAGCAAGCTAAGGTGGAGAAGTTCAACCATCATGAACTCTGAGCTCTGGTTCTCCACCTCAACTCTAAGTTAAGGTGGTTATCTGTTGCTACATAAAGATAAGGGAGTGGCCTTTACTTTGTTTGTTAGTGCAGGAATGCTGAATGATTCTTTTAGATAAAGAGGTAATAAATTCATATAATGAAGAGATTAATTTTTTTAATGCTATGAGGTATAAATCTTCCTCGGTGATTAACCCCCCCCCCCCAAACTGTCCAACATAATATCATCTGTGGAGACAAAAACAAGTTAATATTGAAACCGTTTTAGTTCATGTCTGTTAGATTTATTTTTTTCTCTCCTGATTGCAAAAACTCAGGAGAACAAATTTCCAAAAGCAGAAAAAAATCACACATTTTAGTAGCATAGTGTTGGAGGGTCTTAATTAAACATCCATCCATCCATCCATCTTCTTCCACTTATCCAGTCACGGTAGCAGCAGGCTAAGCAGAGAAGTTCAGACCTCCGTCATCACAGCCACTTCTCAAAGGTTATCTGGGGAAATAACGAGGTGTCCCCAGGCCAGCCGAGAGACCTAATCTCTCCAGCATGTTGTGGGTCTACCTCGGGCCGTCCTCCCTGTAGGACATGCCTGAAACACCTCACCCAGGAGGCGCTCAGGAGCCTCAAATCACCTCAACTGACTCCTTTCGATGTGGAGTAGCAGCTCTACTCTCAAGCTCCTCTGGAACAACTGAACTTCTTTAAGGGAGAGGCTATAGCCACCCTTCAGCAAAGGATCATTTCCACCACTGGTATCCATAATTTAATTTTTTCAGTCACTACCCAAAGCCTGTTATCATAGGTGAGGGTATCATAGGAGGCTCTTCCATAGCTCTCTTCTCACCACGATGGACTGGTGCAGCATCTGCATCACAGCAAACGCAGCCCCAATACATCTGTCAGTCTGCCAGTCCTCTGTCCCCTCACTCGTCTGTGAGGTTAGAAAACCAAATGCCTGCAACTCTTCCCATATGGTTTTATAACTGAACAAGGCTCTTGTATGAGAGTTTACAAGAAACTTAAACAAGTCCAGTCGCATTTTTCCACTCTGCATTTTTCCAGATCAGGACTAAATGTCTCTCTATTCATGCTACTGTGTGACTTTCTTCCTGCCAGCTTGCTGGTATCACAGATTTAATCATTTCTTTTTCACTTTGTCGCATGTTACACACCATATGCAAAAGATGGAAATAGCCACAGCGGTGTTTGTCCAGTTTTGAAGTTTGAGTGAGTAACTGAGAAACGGAGGACACTCCACACTCATGGTTGCTACTTCTTAATCACAAAGTAGCCACACTGTACAACACAGCCTGCTTTACGTGTATTTTATGATTAATGAGACATCGTTTGCAGAATTAACATTATGGCATATTTAAAAACACTTGAACTTGGCAACTGAGATCATAAACTCATTGTTTACTGAGATCTATCTCAGAATTTTCACTTTCTTGTCGGAATTTTGCCTCTTAGAATTCTTACTGTCTCATCAGAATGCTGATTTTTGCCTCAGAAGTCTGAGGGAAGTTTGAGGTCCATAATTCTAAGAAGTGGGAAAGAATTCTAAGATGGAATTCAGAATTTTGGGGTAAAAGTGAGAATTCTATGTGTTAACACTCCAAGAACAATGTGATAATTCCGAGAACAAAGATAGAATTCTGAAAAATGGGTCATTCTTACTGGCTCATCAGAGTACTGAGTTTCATTTCGGAATTTTACCTTTGTTCTCAGGCGTCTTGTGTTGTTCTTGGAATTTTGACACATAGAATTCTCACTTTTACCCCAAAATTCCAAATTCCATCTTAGAATTCTTTCCTGGTTTTTAGAATCATGGACTTTACATCAGAAATTTCACTTTCTTGTCAGAATTTCACCTCTTAGAATTTTTACTGTCTCATCAGAATGCTTAGTTTCATTTTGAAATTCTATCTTTATCTATCTTAAAATTCCGACAAGAAGTAAAAAGTTTGAGGTAAACTCCACTTTTTTTTCTTCCCAGTGGCCATTCCCTAATTCTTTCGTATTTTACTATCAGATACGTTGGTAAATTGATTTCATGGCCTTAAAAATCCATTTATCTTTGCCTTTTCATTATTTGCTACAGAGCAAACACAACTGAAGTCATCCTCCTCTGTAAGTTCTCTCGGTTTAAATTCTTCCTATCTGCTTCTTTTTGCAGGAAGTCGCTGCCAACTGTAAGCCAGCAAAATTAATTAATAATTCGGGCAACGTCTGCAGCAGCAGCAGGAGATTCTTATTGTTTGCCCTTGCATGCACAGAGTTACTATCTTAACTTGGCATGGCAGCTGACACTTTGCCAGAGTGGATGTGCTGAGAGGTGTATTAGAAGTGATAATGAAGAACACACTTCCACTTGAGAATGAGGCAATTAAAGAGGGGTGTAAACAGCAGAGGGAGGAATGAGTGTGACTTCATTCCTGAGGGAATCCTCCAACATCTCTCACACCTGAGAGGTCTGCAGAGAGCGCCGGCTCTGATGAGGATTCCCGATGACAGTTAGCGACAGGAGGATGTAACACAGTCTTGCAATGAAGCGGGAGGACAGCGAGGAGACTGAGATGCACTGAACAACATTTAACACGTGCTCCACCTGCGTGCTCCGGCATCACTGTTAGCAGTCATGTGACCTTGCAGAAGCCTGTAGATTCAGACAGAAGACACTGTTTGGCTGCACACTCAGGCCAAGTTGTGCTCTATTTAACAACAAAAAAATACTGCATGGGTAAAACTAGTAAAAGGTCCCTTTAAAAGTTTTCTCTTTATGAGCAAGTCTCTCAAACGAGACATTGGCTCTCAATGGAACTACCTGCATAAATAAAGATTAAAATAAGTTTAAGCACAAGTTGTAGTTCTTATTAATTCCTTTTAATCCCAGAGACGGGCTGCTAGGACATAAAAGTGTGTGGAGCTAAAATAATTATTTACACCTGCTGTAAAAAAAAAATAAAATAAACAACAACAAAAAACAAACAAACAGGGAAGCTGATTTTCCCATTAAAAACTATCATTCTGCCTACATACAGTATTCCAAGTGGTTGATCAGGCATTTACTCAATAATGATTGTTTCCAAATGATAACTGGATGTTTGAAGTGTAGTTTAACACAACAAAAATCGCAAAAAAAGAAAAAAAAATCTAAAAATGGAACTCTATTGTTGTAGAAGTCTGTTGTTTAAATCACTTCTATCACAATTGTAACAAGAAAATGTTTGCCTCATGAAATTTACATTTGTGGGCTACAGCTTCATAGGAGCCCAGCGATTCTGGACCTGAAGTCCAGTTCTTGAGGAGACTTTCAGTATTTACAGGTTCTTTGCACGGTTCCAGGGTGGCCGGGCAGAAACGGTATAAAGACAAAGACAAGGTACTCAAAGAAACTGAACTCTATGAATTCTGCAGCTGTATAGATGTCCTGGGTCAAGTTGAACTCCTTGCAGTACCTCTCAAAATGTACTTCATTAAGCACAGATTGCAGTCTGGTTCACTGAAGGGTTAAAATAAGAGTGATCTCAGTCTGTTTGGTTTGAGTTTTGCTGGACCTTTTGCTGCATCTCCCCTCATATGATGTCCCATTTTTCTTCTGAGTAAAGTAAATATGAAAAACGACAGAATGTGCATTTTAATATTTAAAAATGTTCTGCTTATTAATTTAGGTTGTTGCTTTGAATATATTCTTACGTTTAAAAATATTTCTCTTTGTTTCAGTAAACTGATTTTTTCCCCACTGTTTTAAAATTTCAAAGATAACCATACTGTGAATATTTTCTTTATCATAACAATGGAATCTGAGGTGATTACATATCTGAAAGTCATGTAATACTATCCATCAGCGATCACCATCAACATAAATGAAACTGATTAGTGAGACAAATAATTCTCCGTTACGTGTTTATTGCGGTTTAGGATTGAATCATTAGGAGAGACTGGCGTCCCTGAGTAATTATGGGTGGCACGGTGCATCTCCGGGATCAGTTGAACCAGGTAAAAATTCATTAAGGGTGCTAGACACGATTGCTAAAACCCAAACCTAAAACAAAGCCGTTTATATTTAAAGTAAGAACTATTATTACTCTTTAAGCTTTCACGTGAATAGAGTCCCATATGGGATTTTGAGAGAGCTCATTAATGCAGAAAAACAAAGGTTATTTAAATTACTTTAATAAAGAATCTTCTAAGGATATTAGCGATAATAGTAAATATTAAACAGAGCTTAAGCTTGCGTTATTTATTTATTTTAACTCAGGCAGACGTTGGCCACGTTGGAAGGGTCCATTAGTGATGACGTCTGTGTGACACTGAAGATGTTGTAGCTAAAACTTCAGAAATATTACGCGTTGTGTTTGTTTGTTTTTTAAAGTTAATATTAACACGTGTTTACAAATGCGTAGTACATATTATAAGCCCCAGAATGGCACAAACTGCAAATATCCCAAATTAAAAGGTGAGTTTTTTTGTTAATATATCTTTCCCCCCTTTTTAAAGCTCATTGTTGTTAGCTTAGCCCTTTAAGAGCCAAGCTATAATTAGCCACTAGTTACCAGACCGCTTTGAAAATGTCGCTATTTTAACGTCGTCTTGGTTAACTACGGCATACTTTACATCAAAAGCATAATTTTACCTTTGCTTTTGTTCAGGTGGTTTTTCGGGTACAATCGGCTCGTAAAGAATGTATCAAGGAAGTACGCTGTGTTTAAAAAAATCTAATTTTGTATTTGGTGATACCGTGCTCGCCACAGACTTCTACAGTGTTACATTAGCTGTAAAATTAACGCTACAACACAGTTTATTGGCAGAATTTGACTGTAAACGGAATCTTGTATAAATATACAAACTTTATTGATAATTTGGAACATGGTCGCGAGCTTGGATCTAAGCTTGGACCGTGAAGCGTGTAAATGTTTGTTAGCACTTAAGCACCTAAAATCGCCACATTAGTGAACGGAGTTTGGTAGAACGTAACGGATAATCTGGAAAGTTAGCTTCGGTAACATGAGATTACATGGAAGACAAGGGGGTGGCTGCAAGTAATGATAGCTTTCTGATAAAAGCTCCACACAGATGTAGGAGAATCAGCTTTCACTTGATGTTTTGCTGTCTTCTTTACTCGTTCAGCTCCTCCAAAGAGCCACTTTGATTTCTGCTCCACTCGAATTACAAACTCAGATGCTCGGACAACAAAACAAATATCGCTTAATGCTATATTTTATTAAAAGAGTTCTGCCTCTATTGAATCTGATCTTGATCTGTTTTGCTGGTTTCAGGTTCGGGTCAGATTAAACCAGACCCTGCTGGCTCAGACATGCCTCAGAAACCACAGAAGAGCTCTCAGACTGCACACTACATCGAGCTGGGAGGTTATCAGTACTGGCCTGTACTGGTGCCCAGAGGTATCAGGCTGTACACATACGAGCAGATCCCCCCGTTTCTGAGGGAGAACCCCTACATCACAGATGGATACAGGGCATACTTGCCCTCCAGGCTGTGCATCAAAAGGTGAGAAGCACCTTTTAACCTGAAATCAGAATTTTCATCTTCAGCACCACAACACAACACAGTCACTCCACTAAAGTCAAGCAGTGCCTACTTTTTGAACACCTCAGAAAATTACTTGCGCACTAGGAATCACAGTTAGAAGAAGAGCCAAGTAAAAGAGGAGACTTAACGTGGTGCAACAACCTATCCCACATGTTGATATGAGCCTTGAAAGTGTTCCACAATTCAGTTTTTGAAGCGTTCTTCAGTGAAAGCAGGTTAAACATGCAGACTACCAGTGTTTTTCTCTTTTTTATGTCAGCTGTTGAAACTATGATGCATTCCATTATATTGATATTTAAAGCCGATTATAAGGAAGATAAAAAGATTCTGAACAGGTTTTGAAGATTCTGGTTGCATTTTTTAAGCAAGCTTAAATGTTTTTGGTTGTTTTTTTGTTTGTTTGTTTGTTTTTTGTTTTACAGCTGGAAATTTCTTGTAGTTGTCTACTGCACAGTTATGATGCGCACATTGAAAACCACTCCCCTATTTATTTTGAGGGGCTTTAATTAAGAACATATTAACATTGTGATGGCAACATTTTTGCAAAAAAGACTCTAAAGTGCTTGAGATATTGTAGAAATAAAATCAAGTAGACTTTTTTCCCAAGTTGGTTCACCCAAAAACATTTTAGCTTAGAAAACTTCCATCTTTCCTCCATGATAGTATACACCGTTATGTCGTGTCATTTCTGAATGTCACGTCATGTAGTAAATCCACAGGGATGTGTATTTACTACATGTTTATCAGTACTTTATGGGTTTTCATGGAGGCACAGATAAAATCAATTAGAGTAAAGATGAACTCGCGGGATAAACAAATGACAGACAGCTGGAGGAATTTAATCAGAGCTTATTAATAACACTGAGTAGTGGTGATGGTACTCACAGTGATACAAAATCACAGTAAATTATTACATAAATCCTGATTTGGTTTTGCCTTCTTGGTGGTGACTTTTTTTTCTCACGTTACAGATTTGATTGTTGTGGAGCTGCTGTGTGATGATGTCGTTGTGTCTTGGTGTAACGTGCTGTAATGGTACTCTGTGATTCCCACGCCTCGCTGCAGAGGCTGATTGATTTTGCTTCCTGACATTTGTTGTGGGGTCGATGCCAATAAAGATTTTAATGGAGTTGTGCAACTCGTGTTGCTCTCTAGTTCTAGTTTGTCAGTGGTTAATGGAATCGGTGAATCCAGACTGTTTATTGATTGGGAGGTAATAGATGCTTGTCAGACATTTATGTTGGGGGGTATAATTGTTCAGAGTTTTGGTTCATACCTCTGGTTTTCTTTAGAGGGAACTGACTGTGTGACTATTTTAAAGCTTGTAAATGACCTTTGCAGCCTCTTCATCCTGTCTAATGAGACGGTGAACATCTGGAGCCATCTCCTGGGCTTCCTCCTCTTCTTCTGTCTTGGGGTGTACAACATGGCCTCGGTGCTGCCGGCTGTTGGCGCCTCCAGAGAGGATTATGTCATCTACTCCATTGGACTCTTCTGCTTTCAGGTACAGTGCTGCTATTGTCTTCTGCTTAGACATCATCTCACATTGCTTTTATATAGAATAAACCACCAGAGATATTTCAGTTCTCCTGAGCTGTGGTTAGATTGAAGTTGGCAATTACACTGCTCATGCACTGTTAATAAATCTCAGTATATTTGAGTATTGAAGAAGGCAAATATAGGCCTCTCTAGATTTGGCTATTCCAGGTGTTAATGAACCTGTTGGATCACTTTGTACACTTATCATCACCTATAAATATAGCCCTTAAAATATCCAGACATGCCCGTACAAGTGGGTGAGCCCAGAGTTGAGCTTTTTCCATTGTTTCAGTGGATTCAGAAAATAAAGAGCAGGATTAGTGCAGTTACTGACGGGCGGGATAGCGATCGTAGTTTGACACAATGTGAACTTTTACCCTTTCGATGTGGTTACATGTCATAACACCAAGTATTATGTTCAACATCATAATCACTAGTGTGATTAAAACACCACGTTTATTACTTACTCTCAAACCTGGTGTGGAAAAGTTGTTTTAGTTCTTTTAAACAGTCAGATTTCAGATTCAAGTATTAATTTATTGTATATAATAAATATGTCTGGGGCTTGACATTATTAGTATTCATTAATTATATTGCCAGTTTGTGTTTTTGTTGCATCTCAAAATTTAACTGTCTTGTTTTGTCCCGCTTTCTGTTAGAAGCTCGTGTTCTGCTTTTTCTTCTTGGTCTGTGGACGTAAACGTGTTTTATAAATAAAGTTATTTTCATTATTAAATAAATTTGAATCCAGTGTAAATCCATTCTGAGCCGAGCTTCTTTGCGATGCCTGACTGTGTGTTTTGCCGTCCTCAGCTGTGTATGCTGTGCTCGGTGGGTTACCACCTGTTCTGCTGCCATCGCTCAGAGAAGACCAGCCGCCGCTGGATGGCGCTGGATTACGCCGGCGTTTCAATCGGCATCCTGGGCTGCTACGTCCCTGGAGTCTTCTACACCTTCTACTGTAATAACGTAAGCTCACCTGCAGCCTTGCTCTCTCTTAGACGGAGTTTAAAAGTGACGTTTTCACTGCGCCGAGTGTTGTCGAGAAGCCTTGTTGCTATGTTTTGTACTGCAGACTCGAAACTATAGACAGGTTCATTATTTGGAAGTATTTGTAATCTGCACATAACAAGACTGTACTAGCCTTTTGACATACTGGTTGAAGTTTCCATGTTGATAGATAGTAACGTCCAGGTTTCTGGCACATTGCTTTACGTAGGCTGTTAGTCATCCAAGCTGAACAGTGATACTGAAATATGATCAGAGACTTTGGATTATTCTGAGGGCAGTTATTTAGTTCCAGTTCCAGTGCTCTGGGGCTATATGTAGATTTTTGTTTTTTCTGGACTGGACGAGACATAAAACTGGCAGTAAGCGACGTAACAATGGGAGAGTCACGTGTTTAAACTTGCAGATTACATAACCAGGGATGGTACACAGACTGGTTCTTAGATAGCATTTTTATACTCCAAGTACTCAAAGCACTTTATACAAGTTTGCCTCTTTCACCCATACAAGCACTTGTTACTAGCCCTTTTCTACTAAAGTGCTTTCTATCTAACATTCAGAGGGCAGTAGAGGTAAACTAGAGGAAATGGGTACAACAATGGGGTTTTTTTCCTTTCTAATGATGAAGATTTTTGCCATGGCCACATAACATCCAAGGCCAGAAACCTTCCTGTTTGAATACTTTTACTACCATATTAGCATTTCTTTGTTATGCAGACAAACTGTTGAACTTCTAGAGACGAAGCTCTATCAGGAAAATGCGAAGTTCAACGTCCTCATGCTGATAGAAACATTGTGGGCTACACGCGGTCTTTCAAAATAGGAAGAGTAAGATCACTGCACTCAGTGTCTAGTGTTATTCATTAGCTCATGCAAAGCTATTTCTCTGCTGTGGTTTTATCTAAAACCAGGCTGTTGTTGCCTTTCTAACCCTGTTGCATTGGAGCAGTAAAAAGCTCGTGCACGTTGCCCATCTCATCCCTTGAGATTTTTGCTGTTGTGATGAATTTAAGCTCACTCTTTCCAGAAACAGGTCTCCGTGTGACCCAGACTTACTCGGCTCAGCACTATCTTTTACTCTGACTTTTCTGATGTGACTTTACAAAAGATGCTGTGTCATAGTTTACTGCTGCCAGCACATTTTTCCAAACAAAAAAGATCAAAGACATAAAAACTAATCGGCTTTAAATTCATAAGCAAGGTCAGAGTTAAACATCCTCGCCACATTATTCACTCTGAATCCTTATCTCTTAACGCTGAGCACCACGTCGCCCTCTGGAGCTGAATCCATTTAACTCCTTTAAAAAATGCTAAATGTGAGAAGCTGCCCTGCAGTCCTCTGTGACTCAGCAATGCTGTGCTTCACTTGTATTGTAAACGGCTTATTATTTACCCTCGTGAGTCGAGTTCAAAGTAGCGGAGGACAGGCAGAGCAAGCAGACTGCTTCTCTGTCTTAAATCCTGTGTCCTTGTGCTCATCACTTCAGCCTTTTATGTGCTGCTCTCATGAGCCTTCTTCAGTCTCAAGAAAGAGTCAGGCTGCTGGAAGCCTAACCTTCATTTTGTCCAGTGTTTTTATAGTTTTGCCTTCAGAAATGATAATTACATGTATTTTTTTAGTATTTTATTTTACCAGGCAGAAGTGATGTTGGTTCAGCATAAAACAGATGTGTAAGCGTTTTTGTAGGGTTAAATAAAATGTGTCCACTCACATACCTGGATGATCGGACTGAATTCAGAAGTTTACAAACCACATCTGTATTCATGTCTGCAGAAAACAGGCTTTATATTATCTGGAACAATGTCGGTGACAGCTCTGAGTCCATCTCCTTATCAGAAGCTTTCTCACAGTCAAACATTCTTCCTCCTTCTTGGTCACATCCTGTGCTCTTTTACCATTTCTCTCAGAAGAGATATCCAGTCCCTAAATGCCTCTTTAATGTGTTTAGCACCATGTTGGAATTAATTAAATGCACCCAACTGCACAATCCACTTGAGATGAAGTCTGTCTGATCCAGTTGAAGCTGTAGCTCCGGTAGCTTTTGCAGTAGTTTCTCCTGACATTTCGTGCAGTTACAGTAATGTTTGGGTAACACAAAACCCTGATGCAAACTTGGCCGTCGATCGGGTCATACCATTGGGAAGCCACTGGTCTAATTAGTCCCTCTGCCTATTTTCTTATCATATTCAGAGTTATGATGAGGAACTGAGAGGTTACCAGGCCATCACGGTTCATGACATGTAAGGTGTTGGGTAAAGCTGGAAAGACGGTAAGAAATGAAAGTAAGATCATGAAAGTTAGTGATGCCTTGTTTATGGTCATATTGGTTGTGTTGCACGTCAGTGGTGACATCACCACAGTGACATCACCCCGAGACTCGTTGCAATCGCCACTCTCACCAAACCTCTGCATGAGTGCTGGTTTAAGAGGAGAACCAGTCACACCACATTACAAAAATAAAGAAGTGTGGCTCAGTTGGAGAGGCACTCCTGCAGCTCTGATGTCACTCTTGGTGTGTGCTGCCATTCACAGGGGTGGAAATGGGCCCTGAGAGTGAGAGAGACTATAAAAGCTGTGAAAGCAGTGTTAGGTTGCACTTTAGTTGTTCTTCAAAATGTTACTTTGTTACTCACTGGAGAAAATAATTGGTTACATTACTCTGCCACATGTTTCAGATGTGCATATTTACACAATAACCAATTATGAACGACTACCTATCCTCACAAGGACACACAAGATCTTTCATTAGTGCCTAAATCTGAATGCAGAGATGGGCAACCAGGTCAAAGAAGACTTAAATGATTTTACAGTGGAAACTACACTGATTGCTCGTACCTGCTCCTGTTACCTGAGGCAGATCAGACTCTGGATGCTTTGCTGGGGTCAGCATTTAGCATTAATCTGGGTACTTCACTAGCTTTATGTGCGAGTGCTGCCTGTGCAGATGCTTGGCCTGTGTTGCATTACCTGCAGTAGTTTGTACTCATTTTCCTGCCCTTTACATCAATAAAAATCAAAGTAATTATAAGTGAAATGAGTGCAGACCACCTCCTCCTTAAGTCAGCTGATTGTAGTGCGAGTGCACACGAGAGGAAAACATTTTTTGGCATTGCTTTCTACTGTCTTACGCCCCCTCACTGGTAATATAAAATTAATTAATGATAATCCTAATAGCTGGCAGTACAACACCGCTGAAAGGGAGGACACGGTTGACGCGGACTGAATTATGGTGAAGCTTAAATTCAAGATGTTTTAAAGTTGACCTGAAATAACCACAGTGGTGTTTTCACGTATGTGATCAAGTAGCTCTACCTCAGAAGCCCACCTCAGACTGCTCACTGCAGTCGGGCGCATGTTGAACGTGTGTGTGTGTGTGTGTGTGTACACACTGAGCATCGGTTTAACATCGAAGCACAGTCCTCCCCGGAGACTTCTCAGCTCAACATCCTCAGCCTGAGAAGCAGTAATTGAATAAAGCTGAAGTGGGCCCTGCAGTCTGGCTCTGCTGATTGACTCATTGTTCCCGGTGAATAAGCAACACGACACCTTCGCCGCGTTCGCCGTTTGGAAAACAGCCTCTGATGACACAAGCCAGTTCCTTATTCCAGCCGCCCACCACCACCATGTCCCTTTTTTTTTTTCTGTCCTATTTTATTTTATTTATTTTTTTGAACTCCTGAAGTGTTGGCCGTGCTCCTCACTGTTCGCTTTCCCCCGCATATTGGAAGCGCCAGGTTATTTTGCCCCCAGAACGTAGCTGAAATCTGCTCCAGCCCAAACCAGATGGCCGCGTTCACGGAGCGGTCCGTCACTCCTGTTCCCCACCATATGACGTTCGCAAGTCCGGGAGCCGTCTAAGCGAAGGTCCCCCTCCTCCTCCTCCACCTCCCTCCCCCTCGTCCTTGCCAAGACTGGGGCTCTGCTTCTGGGTGGCTCCTCTCCCGTGGCACGCCAAGTCCCCAAAGAAAAACAGATTTTTTATATTTAGCCAGTCAAACTCTTGTCTCGTCAAGAGTGTTTTAGAGATGCAGATTTGGAGGAGAGAACACGGAGTCTGCGAGGAGAGGAGCTTAAAAAATTTGGCTGAAGCAGAGCGGGGCCTTGTTCCTGGTGCAAATTTATTCACTGTGAAATTCAGCAGGACTCGTCACATGAGGACGTGTGACTGGACGGAGGCCTACATCCACACAAACGGACAGAAGGGACCGAGACGAGGCTGCCCAGACTTTAAACACTTACTTATAGAAGTTTAAATACCAACTGCAGACAGATTAGCGTTATAGTTGTGATAACAGCAGATGAAACAGTGGGAGACTTTTAACTGATTTTTTTTTAATTGTACTGCAGTACAGTAATATATAAACCCTGAATTACTGTCCTATAGTTGTTCAGACATCAGAAAAAAGAAGCTGTGTACACCACGTTTGATGAAACTTTATTTCTGACTTTGCAGAATCACGATGAGGTGGTTTCATTTTTATCATGCTGTGTTGTCAGTTTGACCAAATTGACAGTTTCAGTTTTGCATGTACACTAAATCGTTTCAGGGTTTCCCCCCATTGGGAACTAAATGCTTGGGAACTAAATCTCTGAGGAGATTGTTTGAGTGCCCCCTCCAGCTTTGGTTCAGGAGTGAGGGAACAAGTGAGTAGGAGATTACCGGATGTGTTTTTGCAGCAGTGTGGATGCTGTAGCAGTCTGTTGTGGTGAAGTGAGACCTGAGTGTGAGTTTCCCACTCAGTCTACGTTCCTACTCTCACCTATAGCCACGAGCTGTGGGGAGTACCTGTAAACAGCAGCAGAAATGAGCTTCCTACAACCCAGACCCAACCCATAAGCAGCAGAGGAAGGAAGGATGAATGAATGGACTGCCTTTTTTTTCTCATAAAGTTTGAGTTTCAACCTTACTTGTACTAAATTAAAATAACAACTATTACCACTACTATTACTACTTTTTCCCACCTGAGGACCAGCTGTTCTGTCCTTAAAGATAAAATTAACTGCCGGAGAAAAGTGACAAGTACACAGCTCTAAACCTCAAAATCTCCAAAAGCGAAGTGATAAATGCCAATTCAGCTGTATCAGCTACCAGGGATCTGATTGATAACATCAAGGATTTCACCCTTTCACAGCCTGTAACCTGTTCTTCTTTGTGGCCTTCAAATCTGGAAGAAGAAAAGCATACCAGATCAGAGTTAAATAAAGCTGATTGAATGATGTGAAAGCTGCGCGTGTAAGAGGGTCTGTTGAGGGAAGCATCAGCTGAGTTTGCAGTGAGCTTCAGCTCATCGTTTGTGGTTCGGTCATAGTAAATAAAGCTCTAAAATAACACACAGTGTTCTTCTTGCTCATCACCAAACAGCAGGAAGCTTTCAGCAGCTGAAGAACTTTCCTCAGGACTCCGGTGGGACAGATAATCTTCAAACGAATGAAACTGTTTGCAAACCCTCACATCAGCCCAGGCGCTGTTTCACTTGTTTCAGCTCCCTGCAAGTTTAAAAATCACCTGCCTGGTTTTCTTTTCTGCTTCTGAAACCGACTGAGGTGTTTTTAAAGACTCAAGTTTTGTTTCTTTGTCTAGGTGATGTCACTGAACTTGGACGTGTGAGTGTGTTGGGGTTTAACCTTAGTTACAGTTTCTTTTAAGTCTTGGGACCATCGGGTACCTCCAGCATGCGAAGGACATCTTGAAAAAAAAAGCTCAATCTGCCATGAAGGGAGTTTACTGTGTAGCTGGTGTGACTGAACTCTCGTCTTCCTGTCTGTGCAGTACTGGCGGCAGGTGTACCTGGTGACTGTCCTCGCCATGATCCTGGCTGTGTTCTTCGCTCAGATCCACCCTCATTACCTCAGCAAGCAGTGGAAGCAGCTGCGCTCGATCATCTTCTGCTCGGTGACTGGGTACGGCCTCATCCCCACCGTCCACTGGATCTGCCTCACGGGAGGTTTCTCCTCTGAACTCGTCCAGGTGAGCGTGCTCAGTGTGGTCCCCGTAACCAGTGTACACTGCTGTGATTCCTTTCTTGAAACAGACTTGAAACTAGCGATTGTGGCAATTTAATGAGGTCAGAAAGCAATGAGAAATAATTTTCCCGTTGACTTTACGACTGTCTGATTTCTTTTGGCAACCACAGTCGCCCCCTGCTGGTCATAAGAAGACAAATCCATGTTTAATGCACAGTGATCGGCTTTACTTTGCACAAAAAATGTACTTCAGTCTGAAAAATCTCTTTAGATCGACTGATGATTATTATAAAATGAACATTTTAACTTTCAGCGACCGACTTTGAGGGCAAGCCTCAAGTGGCCATTAGAGGAACTGCAGTTTTAACAGTTAACTTGATTTAACAGCTGTTGAGGGTCCTCCCTGATTGATCTACTTTAAATGTGTTTTCCTGCTGCTGCAGTAAAACAATCTGTTGGCCGGCTTTAAATGCTTTTCAGTACTGTTAGGTCAGTCAGTAGTTCTTCCCGCACGTGCCGTTTTGTAACTGTGGGCCATTTTTGTCCACACGCTGGTCGAATCAATGTTTCTTCTTCCTTTCAGGCGTTTGTTCCTCGGGTCCTGGTGATGTACTTCATTGCAGCTCTGGCTCTCATTTTCTATGTTTCCAAAGTTCCTGAGCGGTACTTCCCAGGTGAGATGACTTTATTTTCTCATTTCCTGTTTGATTCGTTGCTTTTTTTTCTTCCACTCATAGTTGGAAAATAACAGTAATCTAATACTGCAGAGAGAAACATTGAAAATTGGCCCGAATCTCATTAAAATCTGAAGCAAGCTGTGCGTTCCTGTCTCTGCAGGTCAGCTGAACTACCTGGGCTCCAGCCATCAGGTTTGGCACTTGCTGCTAGTGCTCATGTTTTACTGGTGGCACCAATCATCAGGCTTCATCATGGCGTACAGGCACAGTCAGCCGTGCCCCAACACCCCCCAACACGCCTAGATCGCTGCTCAGCACGCCAGGACTGCAGCTCCGATGAACCGTAAGCAGCCGTGTGACTTTTTTAAAAGGAGACCTGTTCTGCTCAGTTTCAGCTCCATCGTTTTTATTTCTGGACTCCACTAGAGGAGCTTTGCATGACTCACAGTTCAAAGTAATTCTGGGCTTTGGTGTAGCCCCTCGGCTGTTTTTGCTCCTCTGCCTTTAAACTGACTTTATTCTGATTGGCTGCCCCTCATAACCAGAAGAGTTCGACTGCAAGTGGTAGTCTAGTGGAGCGTTTATAGTCACAGCCAGAGCTTTATGACTAAAATGACCTTAACGGTGACGTCCACGTAAGCTTCAGTTTCTGATCCGCTCAAAGATGCTTTGATTACAGAGGAGCTGTTTAACAGACTGCAGAGAAAACTTTGCAGACTGCAGAGAGTTGGGAGTTCACTCAGATGCAGACTGTGGCTCAATTTAAATAAATCAGAAAAAAGAAAATCTTTAATATTTAAGCAGATGTTTGGGGGTTAAAAGACCTAAAGGAATCAAAGAATCAGCAGGTAGAAGACGAGGAGCAGCTGATCTGTCAGGGCATGAGGTCATTCCAGTTACAGAAAAAAATAAACAAGTCGTGAGATATTACAAAAAAAGAGCTTTTAAGTGATTACATCTAATAAGAATCTAAGCATGAACACTACTGTATATGAAGTGTCTTCTGTCTGTTTCGTTTTGTCTTTGTTTTGGCAAAACCTCACACCGAAGCTGCCGCCTGTTAGAACATGTCTAAAAAAAAAATTAAAATGAAAGTGAAGCCTGAACCTTTTCAGGTAACACAGGTGATTTTTGATCCTTTTAATTGGCTCTGTTCACAGCTGACGTGTTGTTTCCTCCTCAGCTCCTCTGTTCTGGTCTCGGTCCATCAGTTTCCTCACAGATGGACTCTAACCTGTGAGTCTCTGTGATGAGGGAGGAGGAATAAATCCAGCGTGTGACGTGACGTTTGAGTACTTCAAGCTAATAAGAAACAATACGGACCTCTGCGTCGGACTGACAGCTCACCTGAAATCACTCAGACTGTCACCTGCTGAGGCACCTTTATAAACTCCTTGAGGACTTAATGTTTGTGTGTAACCCGCAGACAGCACTGAAGGAACGGGTTGGTAATGTTAGTTTTTCTGCCTGGAAATGAACCCGTGTCCAGCTGTTTTTAAAGGTTGAAAGCTGCTTCATCTGACAGCAGATTCAGGTTCGTCCCTGAAAAAGGAGATGAACTAATGTCAGTATTATTATACTACGAGTAAACAGACTCAAGATTTCTGATATCTTCTTTAAAAACAGACTCTGAAGTCTTTGTTAGTGGAAATGATCAAAGCGTGGGGATGATGTTCAGACTGAACAAACCAAAGAGTTTTGTGAAACAAAGTGCGGACTCAGTGCGGGCCACAGATGGTTTCATATAAATGTACCCACTCTATTTCATACCTGAAGCTCTGTTGTTGTTTTTTTAAGCTGCTCACTTCCTGTTCAAACTGATGTTCATTTATATGTAAAGAATTTCACAGGATGCTTTGAAGGGGAACTTTAAATATTTCAGTTATTTTATGTTGTTCTGTCGTAAAGATGTGAGTCTTCTCTTCCTCGTCCTTATCGGTGGTAACTCTGTGGGGTGAGGGTGGCTGTGGGGATGCTCGTGAGTCTCGTAAAGTTTGATAACTGCGTCCCAGCCGAGAGCTGCAGGAATAAGTCCTAAAACCCCAGGAAGTGTTTCAGTCTTCCAGCTTCGTCCAGTTCAGTTCTGCGTTTACTTCCACATAATAAAAGATGGGCGTAGCTTCCTGGCCCGCTGTCCTGACCTCAGTCTGGTCATAATGAATAAAATGTGACGTCAGGTTTGGGTCGTCGTAAAAAGACGTCCACACAGGAAACGATAACAGGAAGTCAGCGATGGCCACTTGAACTATAAGGAAACCTTCGCCATCCCTGCAGTGCTATGAACGTTGATATTTGTTACTACAAACTGTTTATTTTCTTGTTTGTTAAAAAATTTTGAGCATTTGAACAATCAAACTTAAGTTCTAAAACCCTAAAACATCAGATCTGTCACAGGAGGGCTTTTCTGTAACTAAGCTGGGACAGTTTTTAGATTCACGGGATTTAAGTATTTCACATGAACTGCATTAATATTTCTGTGTAGCGTGCGGCTCTGATAGCTACTGTAAACTCTGATCACTTTACAACAGAACTTTTATTATGACAAGCAAACTTCATTTTTGAAAATGTATTTTTTCTCTTCAGCTTTTTAAGGACATGTTTTTTCCAGCTCGTTTAGGGTGATGTGCAATGTTTTCATGGCTCCCCAGTGCAGCGTCTCTCTGCTGTCTCACTCTGGAACGGAAAGCCGGATGTTTTCTGTGTGACCGTTTAATGATTCTAATGTTGAAAAGGGGGAAATGTTCTCCGGTTTGTGGTTCTGTATTTAAATTATTAATAATGAGTTTCTTTTTGTCTTAACAGACTCATTTTGTAGGAGCGGAAAGTTTTATATGTTGACTTTTCATACCTGAGGTCAGACTCTAAATAAAAGTAACCATGTGCTGTTTCCAGACGTTTGAGATGAAACTTTATTTATTGCGTCCAACAGCAGTATAGCATGATAAATACAATACAAGACTTACCCTGGTGAAAAAACACAAAACCAAAAACAAAGATGGAAGCGGTCGTATGAAATGGTTCAACTGGTGTAAAAAAAAGAAAAACGGAGCAGGCTGCTGGTTTCATTCAAACAAATGTGCCAACGGTGGTGGAGCTAAATGCAGCGCTTAAGGCGGTCGATGAAGAAGCACAAAGTTGTTTAAGGAAGATTTCATCAAGAAACAAAAACCAAACCCGAATAACATGTTTTTCCCTTTATGAATGCACCTCATTCTGCAAAGACAAAAAACCCAACTGTGAACAAATCCCATCAAGACATGAAACCGTGACGCAAGTAATCAGAGCTCGATAAACCAATAAAACCTGTCCCACATACAGAGTCCTGCTGCCACGAGTACTACGCTCACTGCAGACCCAAACATCGAATCATCCAACGCATCGTTTCCCCCCCCAGTCTGAATCTGCTCCCCGGCCTGTATTACTGTAGGGTCCTTAATAAAACGCCATGAGGAATTTTCTGTTTTTAAAAGAACAGTCTGATATTTTAAGGAGGCGGAAAAAGTTCCATGCTACTCTTCTTGCTTTATTTATAGTTAAATCTACTCCATAAGCTCATTTCCAGGAATTACCCACATATGATGGTGAAGCAGACAAAATAACTGTTGTTGGTCAGCACCATAAATCAGCACAAAAACACGGACTGTATGAAAAAAATCTTAACTGGTTAAAATAGTTAAGTGGGATTTCCTTAAATATAAAGTACAGTTTTAATTATCAAACGGCCACAAAATAACCAAAAGTTCCACTCCTAGCCTGAAAAACACAAACTAATCGTGTGCCATTTTCTACTTTTTTATGCCTCCTGGCTACAAAGATGAGCTTTATAGCAGCGCCTCTAAATATGAATTATTTAAAGCTTAGAAAGAAAAACCGTACTGTTCAAACACCAAACTATTGCTCTCAAAGACCTGTAAAAACTAGTTTGAGTGGGGCTGCGTTCACAGACGGGGTTAAATGAAAACCCAAGAGAAACGAGTCGTGTTTATCTGAAGTCGCACTCTCTCACAGCACGTGCACTTTTTCTAAATTCTCAGTTTAAAAGTCATTTAAAAACCAACCAACCATATTATCCTTTATACCTTCTTCTCATAAATCCTTATAAATTCTACTTCCTGTTTCAAGGTTAAGGAAAAGTGATAGAAAAAGGAAGTAAATTTGACTTTAAATTCATCTCTTTGACTACAGCTGTGGTCTTGCAAAGCTTCTTGAGAAAAGTGGTTAAAAAAAAAAAGTTAACAGTAGCAGCAACTTGAATCTTAAAAAACATCAACACACCCGTTAGCAAAAACACTGCCACCTGGTGGTGAAGGTTTGACTTGACTTCGACATGCGTAATCTTAAAAAGTACCTCTAAGTACGGGTGTTGTCTGAATTCAGCACAGACTTTGAAGCGAGCAGGTTAGAGGTATTTTTGTGTATCTACCCTCATCAAATCTTTCACCACCAGGGGGCATGCTGAAATAATTTCAGGTGTGTGCTGCTGTTATTTCACCCTTTCTTCTTAATTCATACCCCCAATTTTCTCAAGAGGTTTTTACAACACCCATTTTAATTCTGGTACATTGACTCGCGGCACCATCTTGTGGTGCTGATTGGTATTACATAAAAGTACAGCCCGGCTCTAATCAACTTCAGTCGATATCGCTTCGGCACAACAAAGTCCTTTTTGTCGTAGCAGTTATTTCTTCACATTCTGGTGACATTTTTAGTCAATTTTAAAGCTTTTACGCTACTTTTAAATATACAAATGTACAACAAGCACCTTTACAGAGCAGCTAATGTGAGCCCGTCTCACATGCACCTCAGTCATGTAACAGCTACAAACGTTTGGGGTTGGAGCAAAAATTACTTGAAACACTTGATTGGCTTTAGTTCTTTCATGGGACTTGTTCACACTAAACCTGCACACCTATCAGTTTACCAATGGTGAAATTCCCGATGATGTAAAATGCCGAGGTCAGTGACAATGCCGGGAAAACAGCGGAACAGCTTGAGTTCTGCAGGGCTCATAACTCCTAAACTAGTCCTCTAACGTGGCTTTGCGTGTTTTATTTCTAACAGAGAAATGTTGAGTTGTAACTTATTTAAAAAATAAAAAACAATTAAGAGTTCTTACTGCTAGGAAAAAAAAGTTAAGATCCTAAATTTAAACCTGACCCAGTTAAGAGCTCCAAGAAGAAGAACAAGATTCAATCCCTTCTAATGCATCACAAACCACACCCACATTTAGCTGCATAAAGACTACTGTGACATTATGCATAGAGAAGAATCTAATAAAGATAGAACTAAGAGGTTCAGGAAAACTCCCAAATGATTTCAAAAGACGCGCGAGGAGGCTGACGGCGTCGTGGTTTCCGAGGTACTATGAAGCAAGGCAGAGCCGAGCTCAGGTAAGGCTTCGTGGTGCTAAAAACAAAAACATGTCGGCAGATCAGAAGGCAGGCCGGAGAGAGCTTTTCACAGCAAGACAAGCGGAACGCGAAGCTCAGAATCACATTTTTTTTTTTGAGTGGGTTTCTTTTGGTTCCAAACAGCGTTCAGATGCAGCATTAAAGGCTTTTCAAAAACATGTGCAGCTGAAGGATATGTGGAAACGCCACTCGCACTCCACAGGGTTTGTTATCCAGACTCTGGTGTATTAAAACGCTCTTAGAAAAAAGTTTTAGCTTGTTGGTTAAAAATGATCCCAAACCAAGAAAAAGAAAGCAGCCGACAGAGCGGGAAGACGCAGGTGGAGTCACTGCTTTGAGGGGAAAGGTGCGGCTCCGAAGGGGTCGAGGTCCAGCGGCTGTGAGGGCGCCGCCTGCTGCTGAGGTCCACTGTGGATGACCAGTTCTGTGAAGGGCACCGCCCCGAAGTCATCCATGATTCGGCTCTCTCCGTGCAGAGAGCCCGTCCAGGACTTACCGTTGGCCGTGCCGATGTCGCCTTTACCGTCGCTGAGGCCTTGGTACTGGCTGTGTCGGCCGCCATCCTGAGGGTGGAAGGGTTTGGCTCCAAACGGGTCTAAATGGGCGTCGTCCACCGGCAGAGACGCTCCCTCGGCCATCGTTATATCCACACTGATGTTCTCCTTAGAGTCAGAGGTGCTGAGGAACTCGTTGCTGCTCTGCGAGTCTCTGCGGCCGACCTTCTTGTGTCTGCGGACTCGTTCGGGCGTGCGATAGGTCGGCTTGTTAGTCTTGCGCCCTCCTGTCGGTGTGCCGTGGTGCCGCTTGCCGTTACTGCCCCCAGCCGTGGCTTCCTGTTTGGTCTTCCGCTGGCGGGATGACAGCTTCTGAAGGCTGCGCTGCTTCAGCCTCTGCTGCTGAGGACTCGCCGACTCCTCGAAGGGCGTTCGGAAGATGTCTTCGGCACTTCTGGAGGTGGTGGGAGGTTGGGCGGTGGGGCTTGGCTGGAAGGGAGAGAAGCCAAAAACATCGATGCCCTCAGGAGAAACTGGCGGCGTTTGGCCCATGGGGACGTCACCGCCACTCCTGCTCGACCTCGAGAGGTTCCGGTTGAACGGCGCTTTGGTAAAAACGTCAAACTCGTCTGCCGCCTGCTGCTCGTGGCCGACCTTGAAAGGCGCTTTAGTGAAGATATCTGTGGCCTCTGCAGGTTCCACAGGTGAAGCTCCTCCGACAAAGGGCACGGCACCAAAAACATCCACAGGCTCCACAGCTCTGGCTCCACCAGGTGACTCTGGGGGCGTGATCAGAGCCATCCCAGAAGGAGGACTCCTGGTGGCAGCAGTCGCTCCTTTAGCCCCTGCAGGTTTCTTTGAGCGATTCTTCACCCTGCTGGCATCATAGTCTGAATCTGAGCTGTGTTTGTCTTCGTCCTCCTCTCCCTCCTCCTCAGAGTCCATCAGCAAAGGCCTCTGTCCAAAATTCTCTGGCTCGGTGTCTTCACCATGCTCGCTGTTCAACGCCTCCTCTTCCTCCGGCTCTTCGTCCTCACTGCTCTTAGGTGAAGGAGGGTCTGACTCGAAGTCGCTGTCGGACTCGTCGCCGGGCCTGCAGTTGGTCTTCCTGCTCGGTTTGTGCTCCTTGTGGGTCGGCTGCAGACTCTCAGCAGGTTCAGGAACGCCGACCTCCTCGCTGGTCGGCTCGGCCTTCTGCGCACTGGTACCTGCAGAAACAAAACGCAGATAATACAGAAGTTAACCCCTTATCCTTCCAGATGTTTGATAGTTTTAACAACTGCCAAGTCAGATTTCTTGAAGGCATCCAACCCTTTTTTGATCTCTCCAAAAACAAAACTCAGTTTTTCATTTAGAAAACCTCACAAACCTGCAATAACTTCAGATCACACAAAACCAGTCAGAATAATAACACTGCAGGACATGTAACTCAAGTCTTTGCTACTCGTGTGTCTCGACTGTAGTGTTACAAAAACAAAGAAAGAAATCAGATGGACCAATCCCCCCAAAACTCCTGTGCAACGTTAACATAAAAGAGCAATTTTATGGAAAATCAGTGACATCTCCCAGCTGGCAGCAGGTTTAACATGCCTATATTAGAAAGTGATTTTGACACAGGAGGACTCGCAGGCAGAAGACGAGGCTGGTATCAAAACGCAGGTCATAAAAGATTTTTTCATATAACTGAGCAGCATCCATCCCACATGGTGTGGAGACCCCGAAACGTTTTACCCAGTGAATTCCACAGATGTCCACAGAGCAGGCATCCAGGGTCTCAATGCCAGTTTCTGTTCCTCTACAAAGTGAAATATTTTGGCTGTGACTCGTAAGAATAATTTTATTGATCCCAAAGGGAGATTCATAGTTTTTACCCGTGTCTTGGAGTGGTTGAAGTTTTAAAAAACTGAGCTTAAATGAGCCAGCTGTTAAAATTTCATGTAGATTATCTCCTGAAGTTGATGTAAATGCCGAGGCGCTCTGGTTGGTTTGGAGTCCAGTTTCACATTTTTCTTATCCAACATCATTTTAAGGTTACGCCGAACACATGAAACCATGGAGTGAGTCACCTTTATGAGTGACACTCAGGCAGTCTGAGTCTAATGCTCTACAGTTCCTCCTTTTCATTTCATTTCTATGTAGAAAAACTATTTTGGTCTGAAATCGATCTTTCCTTCTCGTCTTCATCCGCCGCCTCTCAGACTGCTTCCATCCATTGTTGTTACCAACCTTCAGCTCACTCTGGCTGGAGAGCTGATATCAGAGCCGTCTTGTTTAAGAGCTCCAGTCTGTGCTGCACTGGTGTTTGAGCTCTGCCTCCTGTTGTCCACATTACACCTGAATCACCGTGTGAACGCATTTTGAATTTTGCAGGAAAACTGTTAAATTGTGTCCAAATGGGTGAAAACTGATTGTGGTTTTTGTGAAACAACAACTGATTCAATCAATTTTGCTACTAATATCAAAAGTCAATGATAAGTGACAGACCGAGTCCTGATGCCTTCCGCTGCTTCTTTGACCGCTGTATTATGGAGGCATTACCCAGGATTACTCGGCTTATACGCCAACCTCCCCACACAAACAAATGCCCAAAAGTTTGCCTTATACTGAAGCAGAAGTGCAATCGCAAAAGTCAATATGGTCTAAAAGCTGCTCCGACTTCTCATCTCTGATCCTGCCATAAGAAGAGCGGGCTTAGAGGCCGGGGAAATAAGACGAGCAGCTTTTCAAGATTCACAGAATTACTTTTAAAGTTTAGAGATTTAAGCTGCGAGCGTCCCTTTAGACTTGAAAAAGGAAGCTTTGTTCTCTTATTTAAACTCTGCATTTTTGGAAATTCTTACATGTATTTTGGCATTTGGAGGAAAAATTTCTGCCTTCAGTGTGTAAATTTATGTCCAAGAGATTTGCATAATGGCAACTTAGAAATTATCCTAATTAGCGAGTGGATAGTCTCCAATTGTATTGAAGATAAACGGTGCCATATACAATGAGCCAATTCATTGTTCCCTATTAGAGGAACGCTGGGAAAAAGAGTAGAAGAGAACGACCCCCTGCTGCGAACATGAAAATGGAAACCAAGCGTCCAAACTGGCAGGACGTGACGGCGGATCAGCCAAAAGCTTTGCTGCCGATAAATCAAACAAGGCAGCACTCAAAGATAAGAAGTCCGAGCTGCTCTGCATCTGCTCGGCCCACCCGGATTAGAACTTGTAATCATGCTCACCTCCCGGAACGAGGCGATCCCGCCAAACAATAGAAACATCTTTAATCATGAGAGAAGATGTCAGAGCCACGCGGATTTGTTTTGTCAGTGTTCCTCCGGTGGGGTGGGGGGAGATTCTGAAGGATTACAGGCTGCGTCTGATCTCTTAAAGATACAAATAAGTGGCGAAAACATGCGTGTGATTGTTCTCTTGTGTGGCGGGAGATAAAATCTGTTAGAAATGAGCGAGAGCAGCAGGGGCTTACAGAAGTCTGTTCCCTCGCCGAACAACCGCCGCCGAGCACAGATTGATTTGACGAGGCCGCTGAGAGGTGAACCCAGCGACGGCGAGCCAAACGGGAACGCCCACATTACATTTTATCCTGCAGGGTTCAGGTTAACGATTTTGGAGAGGGATGTGTCTGTACAATTGTAGCTGCTGGATGGTCTGGAACGCCTCCTCTATCCAGAACACCGTGTCGATTCCTACATGCATTTAGATGAGGGAGGAGAGGAGGCTGTAGGAGGATGAACAGGTGCATCCTTTGCATAAGTGTTTGTACAGGTGTGCCTCAGAGGTGAAATATACAAAACTTGTCCTTTTGATGTTGTTTCAGTCATTCAAGACGAAAACGTCTGCCTTGTTTGTGCAACTCATCGCTTTGCATCACGCCGAATTAAAATTGACCCTAAACAGAAAACACGATGAGCACCTGTTACACCTGAAGTAATAAAATTAAGGGAAAAAAAACATTTTATGAATCAGTTGTGCGACGTGCCGTATTTAACTGACATCGCTTCAGGCCTGTGAGATCGAAATCATCATCGCTGTCAGAATTTGCTTTCTCCCCACTAACGGGGGACAAAGATACTTCTAAAAAGTATTTACTTTTCTTCAAAAAGCCCTTTCTGGGTTCTTCCAAACCACAGAATCAGGGTTGGGACGAAGGAACTTCAGAGAGTTATAATAATAGTTAATACACCTGTGGTCTCAACTCCTTCCTCGCATCTCTGGTAGGAGGGGCTACGACACAATGAGAAAGGGGGCTTGATTGACAAATGAAAGCGTGCGTGTGCACTGCTGGATCATACATCGTGAACTGCAGCATACTCAAAGCCTCTTTGGTAATTCTTTGCAGTATAAGAGTTTTACTCACATACAGCATCCTGATAGACTGATATACAAATATGGTCAAAATTCCACCACAGACAGAAGGAAATGACGAGAGCATGAAACACGAAGTTTGTCCAGAACTAAACCTGCAAATGAGGATTAGCCACGCTGAACTCACCACGTTCAGAGCTTTAATCTCCATCGGGTTTCCAGCAAACTAGGCATAGGGGCAAAATCAGATTCACATCTACCCCTTTATATGGAAGATTCATCGATTTAACAGAACTGCAGCCAAAATGCATGTAGGAGACTTGAAAATGTCTTTGTTGCCAAAGGTTGCAGAAATGCACCCTTAACCAAGCGAGTGAAGGACGCATGCGTCGCTGCTTCTGTTTCACACTCTGTTTTGCCAACCAGCTGTTGCACAGCATCTCAAACATGCTCAGCTTTCAGTTCGAGCTAGACGGGGCGACACTTAAGACAGCCATCCTAACATCAGGAACATCTTGCTCGTGGTGTAGTGGTGGAGAGACTCTAAGCTTCTCTTTAAGGATAAAAAAGGAACCAAAGTGAGTATTGATTTTGGATTTTTTTTATTCATCAGTAACATTCTATAAAGAAGTACATTCACACTCACAGTATGATACAGGACCTTTTACATAGTCTGCTGCAAAAACAAGAAGACTACTGATCTATAGGTTGTTGTCTTTCTGCAGGAGAGGTACCAGGAGCTGCTGGAGTCAACTAAAGCTGAAGAGCTGTGACATTTTTCCAACACTTCTAATGAGAATTAAAGTTTAAAAAAAAATCCAATAGTTTGTCATCTTATTGGAGGCTTCCTAACACATCCGCATGATTTAAGGCTAACAAAAAATAAAACAAAAATATAGTAACAAAGGGGGGAAACATCGCCCCGAGACAGAGAGGAAAGAGCACAGAAAAGTTGCAAATGTAAACAATATAAAACATCATCATCCTACAAATCCTGGGACAGTACTTCCTGTTTTGCTGCACTTTCAAAATAAAATAAAGTGCATTAATAACACTGACTGTCCCTTTCACTTGTTTTTGGCTCTGATGGTTCGCTTGTCCGAGCTAGAGACCCATCCACCAATACACATGAACAAGATGTTTCTGAGAATGGCTGTCTCACTAAATGAAGAATGAAAAGAAAGTAAACAAATTAAAAAATAAAAACCAAATCTTAAATGAAGCAGTTTTTCCAAAAAAGGCCCCAGTAAAGGCAGGCAGTGATATGAGCGGAAAAATGAGGTGGAACAGAAGCATCAAGCAGCTTTAACTCCAAACTTACCTTCAGCTAAACACAAATTACCAGCAACTATATTCATTACAATGTGATATGGTTCATGTGTGCACGGATGAGTGCCAAGGGAAACGCTCACTTGCTGACCTAAGGCGGATAAACAGCAGCACAGTGAGGATCAACAAACATACAGCCCTTTAGGATTGTATGGATTCAAATATATATAAAAAGAAAGAACAAAACAAACAAACAAAAAAAAAAGAATAAATCAAAATTTCCTCAATTTTTGACCAAAAATAAGAATTCAACATTTAAACAAGAGAATGTGCCATCAGCCAGTTGTATTCAACATAAAACTATTAAAACAATAACGAAAGTTAGAGTCAAGTCGAGCTGTGGCAGCTCCCTATAAAAATCATCATCCTTTATATGAGTGGGATCTACTTTAATCACTTGTTTGGTCCATTGTTGTGGCAAAGAAAGAAAAAAAAACACATCCTTTCATTAACAATACAAGTTTTTGTATCCACTCTAATTTTCTAAGCAGGTAAATTAACTGCATGAAAACAGAGTAAATCTGTCATGGATAAAGGAAAGTGTTTCAAAGAAATCCTTTTACGTAACCCCACTCGCTCATTTTAGCAGATAAATTAGCACAGTCACTTAAAGGTTAAGATTACCTATAACATGTCGTAATCCGCCGTGACATCGGGTACGGGGAAGGCCAATAACACATTTTCTGATTAGACCTCATAAAGTTACTCAGAGATCTTTAAGGGTTATGACGGGCACCCTGTTATCTGTGCTTGATAGATTTAAAGTTAGATTTTATGGAATTTCCTGTAAAGTAAATCAGCACTAGTTTTTTTTATAAAATGTAGTTCCTTTGTTAAAAAAAATAAATAAAAATACTGTCAGCTGTTGGTCATCAAAGAGGATTAAAATCAACTTCCCCACCGTCTGGCAGTAGGTACAAGTACAAGTACAAGTTGCCAACACCAGAAACACTTAAATCACAAACTGGATATTTATTAGGGTTTAACGCTCAGAAGCAGAGCTGCAGTGGACCAGCAGGTGGAGCTGGAGCCCGATATCAAATCACGGAAAATAAAACCTGACCCGATCCGGTTTTTAAAGTCAGCAGCGGGCTTTAAAAAAACCAAAACAAAACACTAAACTAACCAACTGATGGCACAAACACTGCGAAGAGGCTGCTCCAAAATTTGCTGCAAATTTTTTCATGCCAGCCTGAAGGAATGAGTCCCAACAAAGTGGGTTCTGCATCAGCTGCATCAGCTCGGTACAAGAGTCCCTTTTCTTGTTTTTTGGCTTCTTTTTTGGTTTTTCGTTTTATCCAATTTGAACTTGTATAGATTTTTATATTCCTTAAGTAATAAGTGAAGACGATAAAATATTTCCACACTTACATTCAAGTGCTTATAGGGTTATATTGCATTGTTATCTTGTCTTAATCTACTCTAAGCTGGATTTGCATTAAGCCTGCGTGTTTGAGATGAATTTACTGTAGAGAGAGAGAAAAGAAAAAACACTCACTCTCCTTTAGAAAATAAAGTGTTTCAGGATTAATCATTAAATATATTCCATTAATTATAAAGCGTGTCTAAATCACCTATCAAAACATTAATCAATTCACATTTAAGGAGCAGGAAGAGTACAGAGGCACAGAAGCTTATTGCTGCCACCGATGTGATAAATGTAGAAATACTGCGCTCAGATATTCACATTGCTTTAACAAGGCTGTGATCTGTGTTAGGGGAGGAGGGTGAACCACAAGCAGTCTGACCGGTTAATGAAGCCAAATCAGAAGAACTAATCATCAGGTTATGACGACGGCCTCCACAGTAAAGTGCACACTCCACATGTGAAGAACATTTGAGGCTTCGGGAAAACTTTTGTGCAACGTGTGAGGAATCTTTGCAGTTTCAATGGCCGCGCAGGGGCGACAGTATCGCCATGTAAA
Source organism: Pelmatolapia mariae (assembly GCF_036321145.2). Taxonomy (NCBI): domain Eukaryota; kingdom Metazoa; phylum Chordata; class Actinopteri; order Cichliformes; family Cichlidae; genus Pelmatolapia; species Pelmatolapia mariae. The sequence continues at coordinate 1,284,711 of NC_086237.1, read as the reverse complement.
CAAACGGCAACGAGCCATAACTTTGGAAGTTCAAGTTTGCTTTTTTCCCCCTCCTCAAAGTGGAGTTTGTTAGTACCAGGGCTGAGCGATGGTTCGACAGACATTGTAATAATACAGGAGCTGAAAGATGGGTGTGAGATCATCTCAGCTATATGTTTGATCAGTCCCTAACACCAAATATATAGCACCAACTCTCCAATATGGTAAATTATGCAAAATAAAACATGTTTACAAAGCTGCGAGTAAAACAAACGCTTTCGGACTAAAGAGTTCCAACGATCAGAGCTTTTTTTCTTCCTTTCTGATGAAAACTGAGTTGAATAGAAAAACTTAGAAAAGACAGACCAAGGAAGGAGCTGTGGGGGGTTGTAATTTACTATGTAGTAATACTGTCCTTCACTGCCTCACTGTGAGTGATTCCTTGATGTACAGGACTGGTTTAAATCTATGGATCTTCCCAGGAACGCAGCTGGACTTCACAGTGATGACAACTACAACTACGTCAAAGAACTCCAACTGGTAAACGTGAAAATACAATGACACTGGCTTTTATGCACAAAAAAGTTAATTTTTTCTGTTTTACGTTAAATTTAATAACACCATTAGGACAGGGGCATTACAATTGTTTCTTGAAAGCCGTTAATTTCTTTGATTTGCTCCACTTTACAGAGCAACTCAAACAAGAAGTCTGAATCCAGTAAGGGCTCCTATTCAAAAACGCTTCTCAGGTGTGGTTGTACTAAGAGGTATTAGGTACAGAGGTAATACCTGAAAACCGTTATTTAGCTCTCTCATTTTGCCAATGCAATAGTTAGTGTGTGCCCGTTTTTTCCATTTTATTAGCAAACTACGGAAATGCTCCAACTCGGCTGTGAAGTCAGAAAAATGACAATATTTGACCTGCTGAGTCCAAATCACGTTCTTAAAGCCTGGACTTCAACACTGACCAGTGTCTCTGTGTTTTACTCTAATTTTATTTATCTATTTATTTGTAAATATGCAAGTTGTCAGTGCTGCCACAGCAAACACCAACGTCACTAAAGGCTCCTCTTGTGCTGGAGTTGTCTGTGAACTTTATGGCCTCATTCCTGAAGTGCAGACATGCAGAAAGGTGCGACTTCCTGTCAGAGTCAGAGGAACTGCAAAAGTCCGAAAGCAGCTCAAGTGTCTGGCTGAACACCGAATAACCCGCTTTATTAAGACGACTGTAATACTGTTAAATTCAAATGGTGCTATAATGAATTTGCTTCAAAATTTAACACCATGAAGAAAAAAAATACTCTTATGACTCCTGAAATTCTTTTAATTAGATGGCCTTTGTATTTATTTATTCACCAGTCAGAAACTAAATAACTGACACTTAAACATCACTCAGCCCTTTGTAGTACCAACCACGTGACATTTCATATTGCTTTTAAACAGCAATTTCATCCAGCTCTTGTCCAAGCTGGACACAGAAGTTTTTGCTTCTCACCAAACTTTTTTTTAATGCACTTTTATTCAAAGTGTAATTTAATCCAAAGTGCCTCACAATGAGCATATACCTCTGACTGTTCTGTGTTAGTACCTTGTTCCAGCCACGTGGAGAGAGACGCGTTTATGAGTGGACTTCCATGTGACTTGCATAAAGGTTTGTTCCAACGGGACATTATATTTTCATTAATAAGCCCTCTGTTAAACTTCACTGCACTGAATGCACCAACACACCTGCTACTCCTTCGCTTCCTATTTTAACCACAGAGGAGCAAAAGCTGCAATTTGCTTTTTTAAAATAATTATTATTATTAATAAAATGATTCATAATGACAGCATAAGTGCATCTAAATCTTCCAACTAACATTAGGAAACAACACAAATCTGACTGATCATTGGTTTTAAATGGCCCACTGCTGGGTTCTTGTGGCATAGGAGCTTCTGACCAGAGGTCAGGTGAGGGGAGAAGACTGGGATGGGGGAGGGCAGGAAGAGGACAGACTGGGGGAGGCAGGTGGCTCCACAGTGTTGGGTCCTCACGGTAGAGACTCCTCTAAGACTTGCCTGCGTTGGCCACAAATGGGACTGAGCCGAAGAGATCCTCTGGAGGAAGGGGCTTGGCTGTGGCGGCAGCAGGCGGCGGTCGGTCAGTTTCCACGCTCATTGTCCTCTCCACTGGCTTTTCTGTACATAAAAGATCACAATTAGATATCTACAGCTACGAGGTGATAGAAGTAGTTTTGAAATTAAATATTGTTGCATATGATTGTGGGTGTTACTGATAAATGTTCCCTCAAATATGTACAGACTCCCACAGCTCTGAGAATACACTCAGTAAGAGCACAATGCCCAAAATCTGCTATTTTAACAACAGAAAAATGCTTATTCTCCATCTGGTTAAAAAGCTAAATAAACACGGTGATACACAATCATGTGGTTCACGTGCCAGATTTTTCCCTTCATCTGAAAAAGACATTAACGAGGAACTGAAATGTTTACAGAAAATTTCTCCGTCTACGGCAACACTTTTCAAACAATCACATCTTGTCATTTCAAGAAAAGAAAGAAAAAAAGAGTTAAAACGTTAGAGTTCACTTGCTTGCTCTAAGCATGTCAAATTCCCGGTCAAGCAGCTCCTCCTCGGTCAATTTAGAAAAGTTGTCCTCTCCGAAAGGGTTCCAGCCTGACATATCGGGAGGGTTGCTGACTGCACTGCTGCAGCTCTGCAAAGGTGGGGTGACCCCATCTGTGGACAGCAGAGGGTTCCTACGGCAGAGAGAGGACAGCAAACAGACCACATTAGAGACAATATCAATTAGATATTTCTAAGACTTCATAAACTGCATGTGTTTTCCAAGCAACCGATAGGACTGAAAAAACCCAATGCTGAAGTGAGAACAAATGGCTGAGGTCAAGGTGCTTGCATCCATCTTTAACATACAGATGATTAATTTAAATCCCATTTTCACATCACATAAAAACTTTCTACATGCTTAAAAATGGAAAGAAGGGAAATACTTTCACATGTAGAAGGAAACCAATCTAATTTCACTTCCACAAACAGATTCAAAGGACAGAGGACATTACCTGGGGTTAGTGTATGAGGGATCCACAGGAGATGGCCCCCCCATCTGGCAAGTACCAGCTCCAGTTCCCATGGTGGGTGTGGTCGCATTGTAGGAACCCAGAGGGATCTGGAACTCAAGAGGGGAAGACATATAGGGGAGAGGCTGCTGAGCAGGATGATGCTGCTGCTGCTGTGGATGTTGTTGATGGTGTTGCTGATGCTGCTGTTGTTGTTGGACAAAAGCCTGTTGGTACTGTTGCAGCTGTTAGGGAAGGAAGAGAGGGAGAAGAAGGGGGGAAGGGAATGAGGGACGGACCATTGATTTCATGGCGCATTATGATGATGAAATGTTGTTAGAAACCAGTTCTGGATTTGGAAAGCTGGGGACACGGTGGAGGGGAGGGATGAGGGAATGAAAGTCAAACAGCACATCGAACACCAAACTGAACACATCAACTAATAACAACTAACTCAAACTATGGCTGACAGATCAATTTTCTTGCCAATCAGAGAGTGCGAAACACTTCGAAACAAGGTGCTCAAGTCAGTTAAAGTTCTGGGATATTGATCTGGTCAACTGCACTAGTCTTGAGAGCACGTGGGAGATTCCAGGAGACAGTCATTTCAGGAGAGCTGGACAGGGCCACAGAAGGCCCTTAACCCATCAGCAGGGCTGGTATCTACTTCTTTGTGCAAGGTGGAACAGGATGAACACTGCCAGAACCCTACAGAAGGCCACTGCTGTGAATGTTTCGGACCAAACAACCAAAAAGAGACTCCACGAGGTTGGCAGGTCCACCACTGGCACCCTGTGCTTTTCACAGAAGAGAGCAGGTTCACCCTGAGCACATGTGACAGACGTGAAGGGGTCTGGAGAAGGCGTGGAGAATGCCACGCTGCACATAACATCGTTCAGCATGAACAGTTTGGTGCTATGGTCCATGATGGTCTGGGAAGGGATATCCATGTAGGGATGCACAGACCTCTACAGGATAGGCAACATCACCCTAACTGCCAGAAGGTATGAGGATGAAGGCCTTGGACCCACAGTCAAACCCTACGCTGGTGGTCCTCCCGGTGCACGACAATGCTTGGAGGATGAAGGAATTGATAACATTGACTGTCCCTTAACGCTCGCCTGACCTAAATCCAATAGAAAACCTCTGGGTCTTCATGTTTAGGGTCATCCAATCACTCATGATCTGGGAAGAGATCCCAGAGGACACCATCCATCGTCTCATTAAGAGCATGCATACAAGCGCACAGGGGCCAAGTACCTTTTTAAGTTGCTGCAATGAAATTTTGGCAAAATGGACCAGTCTGCTGCATCAGTTTTTCACTGATTTTCAGTGCGTCTTTGAATTCAGGGCTCTGCAGGTTAATAATTTTAAGTTCTATAAAATGATGTGGCAGTCTTCTACCCAGGCCATATCAGTGCAGACATCTAGCATAATTTGTTCCCCCATTGCAATCTGATGTGTTTCCAAAGTGTTCCTTTAATTTGTTTGAGTAGTATATAAATTCTGCAAATGACGACGAAATTAGTGAAATTTGGAACATTTTTAAATACAGTTTATGGTTCACCTGCTGCTTTTTCTCTGAATCTTCTAGTCATCCAATATTTTCTCTACTCTCCAAGTTTGTAAAGCAGTTTTTTCACACTGCTGTTGTGCATTTAAAGTACCGCACAAATGAAACTGATCCAATGTCATTAAACCATATTACAAATGTGCAATGCGTCTTCCTCACAATAAGGAGCAGGTCTAAGATCGGTGTGGAAATGCTGCTTTTTAAACACTAAGCAGGTATCTTGGGAATAAGAACAGTAATTCTGAGCACTCGCCTCTTCCCCCGAATATGAACCGCTTCATATGTCAGAACGCAACATAGATAAAACTGCTCCATTTCACCCTCTGTTCGATCCCCTCGTGGCTTCGCTCAGACCAGATTGCCTCTGAAATAAAACAGATGGTACGCGCTCGGTGGGAAACAGACTAAAAATTACGCCGCCCTTACAGTGCACATTTGGAGGACCTGTGTTTGTGTGTTTGATTCAGTAAATACTAGTTTTCAGAATATTTGGACAGATTCAGTAGGAAGTTTGAGCGTCTGCTTCCAATGCTGCTTGGCACAGACGCGAGGAGATTCGAGGGAGGAGGACTGGCTGCCAGTGTTTGGAACAGAGAGCAAATTTAGGCCATTATGACATTAAATGAAATATTCAGCTCTGTGTTATTTCACGCTGTGTCTCCATGTGTTTCGCTGTCATTTGCTCAAACTATTTACTGCAGTTTTGGATAAAGTCTTCTGCTCTGAAATGCTGTCACGTTTTTTTCAGTCGCTTGAACAAAAAGCAAATTCAATTTGATGGCTGTCGATTCGAGTGCAGACTCCACATAAGCCAAGCCACACAAGGCCAAAAAGGGGCCACATGTTTGTTGATATGACCAGAACAAACTGAGAATTTGAAATTGACATCTGTCCAAGTCAAGTATTACCTTTTTGATTTTTAAATATTGAGCATTGGAGCTACATGACTACAGGTAGATAGACTGGGAAAGCAGAGCCATTTCTGCGACTGAACTGCTGTTTGGTGTCTGGGTCTTGGCTGGAGAAACTGCACGAGCACTGGAAGTGGTCCACAGGTGCGCAAAACAAAGATGATGTTGAATTAAACCAAACGTCCTTTTTAAACATTACAAATGCAGTCACTGAAATTTAGGGTATCTTATTGCATCACTGGGGGTTTTGGTGTCACATCTAGACCTCTGAAAGGACTCACCATGGCGGCGTACTGAGCCTGAGCAACCTGCTGCTGATACATCATCTGCTGCTGCTGCTGCTGCTGTTGGAGCATGGCCTGTTGTTGCTGCTGCTGAAGCATGGCCTGCTGCTGTTGCTGTTGTTGGAGCATGGCCTGCTGCTGTTGCTGCTGCTGAAGCTGAAGCGACTGCTGCACAGCCTGTTGGTACTGAAGTCAAAATTTAAAAAAAAAAGTATGGAAAACATTGCCTCCAAGTGATGGCTTAAACATGACTGATGCGTAATAACTGGGATCATGGTGTGACGTACCTGGAGGTATTGGAGTTGCTGTGCATTTGCATGTTGTTGCTGCACTGCCTGGTGGTGGTGATGCTGTTGTAGCTGCTGCAGACGCAAATCACCAGGTTGTAGCTGCTGCAGGACTCTGTGTTGTTGACTGCTGGCATGTGGCTGAGGCTGTTGCTGAGGCTGAGACTGTATGGATGGTTGCCCAGAGCCAGGAGTGGGAGCTGAGAGGTAAAGATGAGCAGTGTTTTTTCTTTAGACTCCAGAAAAGGAAATAACAAGTAAATCTAAATCCAGGATATCTAGGGGTTTATATATTCAGATATCACATGGTGACGAGAGCTGAGCTGGTGAAGCTGTCGATTTACCAGTCAATCAACACTCTCATCCTCATCTATGGATGTAGGCAATGAGCAAAACATTGCAGCATTATCCTCATTTGGAAGATATTTAGTTCTGGAATTTATGCATAAATAAATAATCATAAATAATTTTCAGTAACTTTAAGAAATGTGTTTTGGTTTGTTTGAAAATAATAATGTGTATATAGCCTGTTAAAAGTCTTTATCTCAACAAAATACAGTACAAACTCCTTTAAGACGTGTTCTTAGATATAAAAATCCATCCTACTGAAGTTTAACAAACCTTTCTGGCCGTTGCTGACGGGTGCTGAAGGCACGGTCATCTTGACAGGGGTGACAGTGTTAGTGAGAGGCAGGACATTACTGTTTGCAGCCTTTGGCCGCTGTCTGGGAGCTATCGATGTTTCCGTTGGGCCCACAGAGTCTGTGATCCTGTAAAGGAGGAAGCAAAAGTGTCCCTCAGCATGTGCAGGAAGAACTTTACTATGTGCCCTAGCTGACAGGCTGTGATCTCAAGAGGTGAAAAAAAACAATCAAATAAAAAATGAATACATAAGATTAAAGTAATCCATCATTTCCATTTTCAGTTTATACATAATAAAACCGTCGGTGAGCAGTACCTGGCTTTCGTCAAGCTCTTCTTAGCAGCGACCTCGCTGGCTGTCAGAGGTTCAGGGAGTGACGTTGGGATGGGAGAGTTCTAGATAAACAGCGGGGAGGTTCATTTTAATAAGCCAGTGAGGAAAGGCTAAAGACATGCTGACTGTTTTATGCCTGTGACTTACGAAGAGATTTGGCACTGGACAGTCTTTTCCAGCTAATTTGAAGGCAAAATAGGACACTTGGTAAATGTCAGGTCTCTTCTCCTGGTCTGGTTCGAGCATATATCCTGAAGAAGATTAAATAAAAAAAAAGAGGTCACTTTATACACTACAAGAGCAAGATTTCTATAGTTAATTAAAACGAAGTTTCAGTTACTTGAAACAAAAGTAAAAACTAGACAGTTGAAAAAATAAACTATTTGAAACCACTTTCATGCATTTGTTCACTGACCTTTTGCTTGTTGGGCAATTGTGTAAACCACTACACTATTGAGCTGTTGTAATATCTTGTCTAAATTCCTAATTCTTGACCCTGACATTATAATAATTAAGAGAAAACTTTTCTTTTAAAACTAAACATTTTCAATCCAGAACAATGAAACTAAAAATATATGTATATTAAAAAAAATACATTTAAAAAAGCTTAACTATATCAACTCTGGTGCAGAACAACACGTATTTGGCATGTATCGTCTTCCCTTGACCACTTGGTGGAGCTGTTTGTCAAGTGTTTTAAAAAGGAAGCTCCGCCACAGGATACATTTGGGGAAGTGAAATAACTTGAGCACAAACAAAGCTGTCGTGACTGACGGTCCTCGACTGGTTCAAACAGGCTTGAGTTGGGTAAATGCATAAAAAAAAAAAAAAAGACTGAAAGAGATTACTCTGTGGGTGACAACAGCAGAAAAGAAACCACACTAAAAAGGTGGAAACTGTAACATGGCTTTGTATTTTTTATATTTATCTGTGAAATTACATCAAAGTAACATTTGGTACAGTCAAGCCTAAAGTCAAGTTCCATAATGCGGGAGACGATTTCCAATTTAAACAACATTTTTTCACATCTTTGATAATCTGCAAATGTGGGAGACAAATTACAGACAGAATATTTTGCTAGTTTACAAAATGATGTTCAATAACTACTGAATCACAAAAGACACATACCACAGAAAAAACAAAACAAATGAAAGTTATTCTGGATAGTTATTAATAACTATAAAGCTGTATTCAGCTGCTCCGTGTGACACGTTAAACTCCAACTTACTGATTAAACAGTGCAACTTGAAGGAGAATTTGGAGTTATCTGGAACGATAAAGGTTCCATCACATATGGCGACTTGACTCTCCCCAAATGGAAGTGCGAAGAAACACAGCTTGTACAACAAGCATCCAAGTGCCTGTGGAGAAAACACAAACAATCTGGTCAAACACCTGTATCCAGTTACTTTGAGGGTGGGCACTGCTAGAGACTCAGTCCCAGTGCCAACATCATACCCAAGTTTTGTTAGTGTGTATTCTATCGCAAAACCCAAAACACCCAGCGTGAGGAGTGTATCCATGTCTTCAATTCAAACACCACTTCATTTTCTCCCAAAATAAAGCAGCTAATAATAACAATAATAATAATAATAATAATAATAATAATAATAATAATAATAATAATATTGATGAAACATCTCATTAAACATTGGGTGCCATGGAAGTTTTTGATGCAGACACATTTTGTTTATAACTGAAGAAATACGGTTTTTTCACACAAAGCCTGAACAGCCCAAAGGATTTAAAACAAAACTCCATAAGTACCCAAAATACCCATCAGAACCTGGGTGCTTTCCTCCTTGCCCTGAGACAATGAAGATACAAACAACAGTGATAAACTTTAAATGCATGTTTGCTGAATTACTGAACCACTGAAATTATCTTTAAGATGTTTTCAGTGGCATGTGATAAAATTGACTGACAGGCTTAAATAGAAAACAAGATTACCATTAAAGGATACAAGAAGTCTTTGTAAGAGGTCTAAGATGATGTGTGCAGGAGAATTATCAATGGTGCTCATTGGTATTCATCACATTAAAATAAAAGAAAAATGGACTTCTACAATCACTGAATAGATCAAGAAACTGGAAATGATGCTTCCTTTCTCTTCCTACAGAGGTGCACAGGTAGAAAATAAATAATACTTTTATTCATGTCACAGGCTAAAAAACTGCGTTTACAAAATCAGGCTCTGCTCTGCAGGCAGTATGGCTGTCCAAACAAACCGGCATGCAAAAGTGCTCTGAACTAAAACATATATTCGGCTTAAGCTATATTTGGCTCCAGTATCCAGCATATCTGCTGACCATGCAGTTTGGGATGAAAGAGACTTTGGAATTAGCAGCACCATTAGGGAAACGTTTCCCTTTAAGCGCTCCATCTGATGATAGTCTGCACCACTCTCCTTAACAAGCTAATCCAGGCTGATGCTAAACTCTTAATCTAAGTGAGACAGCATGACCACCAAACAACCCCACAAAGTAGGAATAAACGCTTAAGAAATGTGTGTGAGGCGCAGCTCACCGTCAGGCACATGACTCAAAAACAGGAAGTGACAGCACATGGGGTAGTTGACAGGAAGCTGGGGATTTTTTGGACTCCTACGGTAGGCATTTTCCTTCAACCACAGACTGATTTGAAGCATGTTCATCTTTTAACATGCAGTCTCATCGTTACCTTTTAGTTTTTTAGATACTGATTTAAATAATTTGATCAGTTGAATAGCTCTAACAGACTGAAGCCACTTTCATCAGGCTGTGCTGAGCCGTGCTGTGTCTTACTACTGACTGACTATGTATTCAGAGAGGAAGCATTAAGGAAGTATTTTATAGACATGCACAGTAAAAGGATCAACCTTAATCTCATCATCTGGAACGGCTTGATCATGGCAAAAATCATCATCACTTTATTACTGATGCACGATATTGATGCATGAATCTGACATTTGGATCAGATATCAGTCTGAGCCTGACTCAAAAACCCTGATCAGGTATCTGTGACAATGGGCTCATCTACAGGCCCATCTGTTCGATTCAGTTTAATGACACTTTGTGTTTATGTGTTGACAACAACTAGCCAGAGATCTAACGTAGCATGGAGTAGGCAAATGGCATGGGGTCAAGAGTGTGGGGCCTTTAATTCTTTGTGAAAGTTTCTGATTTGACTACATTTGACACCAGTTTCTTCCAATCTACTAATAATTTTAGGTATTTTTTAAATGTTTCAAACAAAATAAGATGCTTACTACACATTCTAAGAAATAAACCACTAGTTGTCCCATTAACAGCCACATCCTTGGCTGTTTTACGCCATTAACGTACACAATTCCTCAATAATGGCTCCTGTCCAAACACTTGTTTCTGCTTCTCTGCCTCTTGCTTTCAAAACAGCGGAGGCCCATTTCACACAAGCCTATCAAGGCCCTTAACTGAGTCTAATAATCACATATGGACCCAAAATGAAAAAGGACGGGGAGCAGAGAGGGAAGAACAGATCAGATGGAGCTCTGGCTTTGTTGTGACTGATGTTGCTCAATGTTTTATGAAGGAAAAACGCTGCTGGAGAGCTGGTGGAGGCAAATAGCTGGGAGAGAAAGAGAGAGGAGGAACCTGTCGGGGCAGAGTACTGCCAGGCCAAACCAGCCCTGCAGCCTGCGTAACACACACAGACAGCATACATACAAACAGGGAAGGACCTTACCCATATATCAGCCTTAGTGGTGATGGCTTTTCCTGCATACAAGTTAATCATCTCCGGCGCGCGGTATGAAAGGGTTGTGTACCTGTGCAACACAACAACAGGAAGTAATCGATGAAAGTATGTCCTGTTCAAAAATCCAGCATGCTAGGAACTTTCTCCCCGTCATTCACTGCTGATTTACATTTCTACTCTAACACATTTTCAGTATTTGTAGTTTTGTTTTTTAATCAAGTGTATTTCAGTCACTCAACTGATGTTTAAAATTAGTGATTACAACAGAATACAGTTAAGAGCTTGGCAACTAGGCTCTGTATTACACACAGAAAAATTGGGGAGTGATTACTAAACATCCCCTGGAGCCTACAGGTGGATGCTGGGGTGGAGGAGGGGCTGGAACGTATCCAGGAACTCCTTCTGTGTGAAATCTGCAGCTTGAATAGGTGTGTTTGGTACAGTTTGAGCTGGCTTTGCCTGATGTTTTTGTTGGCTGTTGAAGTCACAAAATTAATATACCTAATATATTTCAGGTCATCATTAATCTGAAATAACTGAAAAGACTCTTTTTATGTTTTTTGATTTTGCTACTAGGCAACGGGCAAGTATACATCTATTCGTTTTTGACGTACTCAAACGCGCCACTATGTGTAGTAGCTAGAATCAAACTATTTTATTCAGCTGTTTTAACACTGATCAGGTAGGACAGAACAGGATTTTTAGGTTTCATAACAACATGTTTGGCTCTTACAGTGAACCAAAACAAAAGATGTAGCTAAGCAGCTAAACAACAGGCTCAATAAGAGGCCTGATAAAGTCAAGGGGAACTTCACATTCAAATGACCTTTTCTCTTCTGATTCATCGCTACAAACAACTTCTAGTGCAAAGCAAAAGCACATCATTGCAAAAGAAAGGGGTGTGCTTGATTTCACTCACACACACACACACACACACACACACACACACACACACACACATTCATATCTCAGTGAGGACATATAATTGACATAATGCTTTCCCTAGCCACTTACTGCAACCATCAAAAATGAATGTCTAACCTTAACCATAGCCTAACTGTAACCCTGACGCTAAAACCACATTTTGAGCCTCAAAAATGCCTACAAACTCGTGGGGACCGGGATTTGTCCCCATAAGTGACTGTTGGTCCCCACAAGTATAGTAGCATTCCAATTTTCTGTACTCAAAGATATCTAAACATAGTACACACAAACCAGTTTTTTGTTTTTCTAGTCACTGGCCAAAGTTATAACTGAATTCAAATTCAAACTTTTATGTGTATTGTTTTGCACGTTCACATAAATACAAGCTTTCAATGCTTTCATGACTTTGTCTGCTTCTGTTTATTGATGCACAGAAAAAAAAAAAAAGCGACTGCAGGTCAGAGAGTTCCTCGTTTACTGCAATAGAAGAACAAACATTTCATTTAGTTTCCTCTTCAGAATCTGTCTGATAACATTTAAAACAGCTGGTTGCATTTTGAGCAAGTCCAGCTTTGAAATGTTAGATGGAAAACCAGCTGAGTCAGCGTAGATCTAAAGCCCATTTCTGTATGACTGGGCAGATTTACACATCGTCCTATTACTGATAACAACCACACATACTGCACTTTATTGCAGCTATAAACGGGTGAAATTTAACAGGCCAATGCTGAACAAGCTTCTGTGATTTGACACTATACAAATCACATCTAAGACTGCAGATCCCTGCCATACAAATGTGCATGGGGCAAGAAGTGCCTACATAATCACATCCCATTACTGGGCATAATCTCTGATATCTGTTGGGTCTGGGCCATTACGCAGCCACCTACCACAGACGGCAGCACCTCTCTCTGCACTGGAATTAAAAAAAAAAAAAAAGAAGCAAAAAGGAAACTAAGAAAGATAGCAAGGCAAGCAACTGCCACACAGTGCACACTGACCTTGTTTATGTGCCTCACATTTCCTCTGAATTCAAGATTTGATTATCAGCAACGATCTTTAAAGGCTCGTAAACACGCATGCACACACGCACACAGTCTACATCCAACAATGTTTTCACTTTGTGACTTATATTAGTTTGGTTTTTTCCCATATTTTATTTTTTTTTAACCAAAACAACAAATATAAGGCCATGATTCTTGTTATGGTTATCCGTTTTGTTTTTATTATTATTATCTATGTTAGATAATGACATTTAAGCATTTTTACATTGTACTCTTGTTATACTTAATGCTGCCCATCTTAGCCCGGGACATTTTCTCACAGAATAGATTCCTTAATCTCATGAGTTTTACTTCAAGAAAAGTTATTAACAATAAAAAGTAATTAAGTCATTTGAATCCACCAGCCACAAAAACAAACTGTCATGAACATATTAACAAGTATTATATTCCACTCAGTCTACCTCTCAGTGTGAAGCAGTCCCTGATTATTCATCAGACCAATCTTATTGTTTCATATCGATTCAGAAAAAGAAAATATTTGACTTTTTAAAATGGCAAAAGAGAAAAAAAGTCCTAATTTAGAGACTTGAAGGGGTTTGGTGGTGGCGTTTAACAGCTCTTCCCTTACAGGACACATTTTTACACATCAGCTGTCCTATTTCAAAAACATTGACAACCATCAAACAACTGGTTATGTTCAGGCCCTAAAAACCCTTACTTCTTAATCTCGTCCTCCACAGCAGCCACGCCGTCCTTCTGTGGCAGTAAAACTCTGTGAGTGGCGCTGCCAAAGTCGCACAGCACATAATTTCCCTGGTCATTCAGCAGGATATTCTCAACCTGGCAAAAAAGAAACAGAGCAGGGTTTGGAATGTTTTCATGAGAAAAATGACATAATGGAAATAAAAACTATTGGAAAAATTAATGAAAACCCTACACTACACAGCACAGATGCACCTAGAAAGGGGGGAAAAAACAACTACAACAGCAGAAGAAGACAATAATTCTAATGTGTTAGTATGCACAGGTAAGTAGAAGTCTCTAATGTTTTCAGAGCATCTCAGCTGCAGTCTTAGTTGAAACGTTAAATGTTTTAATTTCATAATTTGTCACTCCTCACTTTGACGGTTTATACCTCACTTATGGATGCTTTAGATTTCAACTGCTGGCTTTTGCTGAACATAGATTTCAGGTCTGCTCTAAATGTTGGTAAATCATAACTAATGAGGGGCTGTTTTTTGAAGTCATCAAATGTTATCTGCAATTACACAGTCCAACCATTCATTAATACACTATACCCAAGTCTTACTTTCCACATTGGGGAGAGCTACCGTTCCCCAGGTGTAAACACAAAGCCACTGCCTTAGTGACACACTAAACACAACGACACCTCACTGGCCATTGTTTGCATGTGGTCTGGAACAATGCATCCTAACACGCAGAGGTCAAAAGACATCAGAAATGTGGAGATGGTCAAGGTCAAGAGGAAGATGAAGAAGACAAAGAAGGCCAAGAGGACAACCAAGACAATTCGCTTCTGACGCAGTTTGTGGAGCTGTTGTCCAAAATGTTTTAACCATGAATGAGGCTGGGAATGAGGTTCAGACCAATAACTTCACATTTTTAATTTGTTTACAGAGTCATAATGTGACCTAAAAAAACCCCATAAGCCTCAGGTCTTAAAGGTATGCGTTTTAGAGTCAAAAACAAAGACGATCAGTTCATATCTGTTGGTGCTGCCAACAAATATTATATCTGTTTTATAACAGATTATTAAACAAATGAAAACAAACTGGAGAAAAAGAGAGCAGTACGTATGTGTCTCAAAGGCTGGGCAAAGTAGGGTTCCCACCAGAGACGCTGTAACCTGAATGTAAGCGATCAGTATCAGTTAAACAACTGAACCTTCGACTTCTTTTGATCCTTTCAGACTCTGTGACCAAGTGCACATTAGCTAGCTTCACCACCGCTGCTCGCATCCTTAACGCTACACTTGTTTCCCTTAGTCACACTCGTAGTCTGTTTTTCTTATACTGACTTTCACTCCTCTTTCCCTTCAGTGCATATCTCCACCTCTCCAGGATCACTTGGACACACAGATCGCAATGCTGTGTGTAAACAGTCTATGGAGAAACCAATCTGCCACTGCAAACAGCGAGAGGCTCAGAGCTGATCCCTGATGCAATCAGACCCCCAACCTTGAACCCAACAGTCACTCCTAATGCACACCTCACCACTGTCCCACTGTCTCATACTTGTCTCCTGCACCACTCGCATACATCACCACTCCCGACTTCCTAAATGCACCCCAGCTCCTGTTTTGGGACCCTCGTGTCCTTTCTGTAGATCCAAGTGCAACTCCTTCTGGGATTCTCAATCAGCACAATCAAAGCAAATATCGAAGCAAATATCACATTAGGACTGTTCAGTATGAAGTCATAAAGGTGCTTCCCTGACCCTCACCTCTCTCCTTAACCTAGCTTCAACAACTCTCTCCTGTAACTTCATGGTGTGGCTCATCAGCCTTTATTTTTTTCTTAAATCTGTAGGTTTTAAAAGCTCTGCACATCACCCTTGTTCTTGAAAGTTTCTACCAGCACACTTCTTGTCCATTCCTCAGGCATCTTCTCACAGTCCTAGACTGTGAGATGCACTGCAGTAAACTGTTAAGCACAGTGGGTCCGAAATTTCTTATATCTTCTGAGTAAAAAAATATTTTTTCTCTCTCTCTCTCTCTCTCTCTCTCTCTCTCTCTCTCTCTCTCTCTCTCTCTCTCGTGGACAATAAATTATTTGAACAGTTTAATACTATGGTTAGTTTTTAATAAACAATTGGATGTAATTTTGAAAAGATCTCATTAGTGTGTGTTTAATGAAAAACCTTAAAAACACAGACACTGCTTCCTGGCACTGAATTTATTTGGAAAGTCAGACTGGTATGAAGTATTCCACTAAAATCACATCAGCTGTGATAGACAGATGAGCAAACAACCGAACGGTGGCTCATCGACTCCTATTACATTATACAGAGATTCCATCCTCACAAAACCTGATCTAACACTGTGATGTTTCAGCTGAACTGAGCAGGCCAGCTTTGTGCAGGTTTAATGCTCATTTTTCAGTTAATATTTCTACCTTCTTTCCACCTTAAAACATTAAACAAATTTAGAAAGGATGATTGGGTAAAAAGACTGGAAAAGAGAGAAAATGAGGCAGAAAGAAAAGAAAAGCAACCAGGAATAAGATTTAAAAATTAAACATCTGAAAAGAGGAAACCAGTGATGTGTTTGTGGGAGATGTGGCAGAAAAGATGAGAGACCAAAAAGACTTTAAACTGTCCAAGGCAAACCTGAGCTAATGAAAGAAACAGTGAGTGCCTCAATCTGTTGACAGCTCAGGGTTAAGGGCCTTTTTTGCACTCTCACTTCCCCTGGCACTGCGTGACTGGGCCTCCGCAGTCTTTTGTGTCCCTGCAACGTTATGTAAGCCGTGTAGGCTGAACAGATAGACAGCGAACAGAGGACCAGCCTGTGGAGCTGAAGGGACTGCACTGTTTAGAGGCTTGTCCAACTGGACTGAGTACAGCAGTGCACTGATGGGGCCACTGAGGAGGATTCAACTAGGGTGGGAAATTACCACCAGTCTCCAGGCATCAGCAAATGAGGGCAAATCTGGCTTTTAGCCACCCTTTGAATTAGAAACCTAAAAATTAAAGTGGGTTAAAGTTGGCCAGGAAGATTTAACTTTGGAGCTCTGGAACAATCCGGAAAAGGTCATAGATGAGCAACAAACGGGTTATCGGACGAGGGGAAGGAGCGGAAGTAAGTGAACGAGCTGGCAAAGGAAGCAGCGACACGTAAGAGGAAGCAGAGGAGTGAGAATGAGGGGTGAAATAAAACTAAAGCATTCCTCCTGCTGACCACGCAAATTTAGTTCACTTATAAATAACATCTGACATTTAATTAAATAGAAACCTGCTTAAACCAGAGTTACTCATTCTGTATGCGTTTGCTACACACACGTCTCCAGGAAAGGCTTTACAGTTTTCAGGTGACACACTTTTCTTTAACTGTAAAGTTAATCATTTAACAAATCCGACACTGTTTAACAGTTTCAGATTTCAAACCGTAATAATGTGTAGACATCGCATTTAAACAAAAGTTATATTTTAATATTTCACCAACTACACTGTTGGTTTATATTACCTGGTGCCTTACCCTATTAACTTCACTAAAGCTCAAGTGGTGGCAAACGTGAATGTATATACACGCATGGCTATCTAAGACCTTTATACCAAATCTGTTTCAAAGTAGTTGTAAATTAATTACCAGCCTACTGCAAGAGTAATCATGGTAAATGATTTATATTAGTTACACCCGTTGGTAAGAGGCTTTGTCACCTTCATTTTAAGACTCAAATGTGTTAATTAGAGCATAAAGTTTAGTCACGTTAAAAGAAAAATATACTATTTGGAGGGGCGGGGGGGGTGGGGGGGGGGGCATAGATGATTAGTAAATTAATTGACTTCCTGCAATTGATTTCCCTTTACTTTTAAATATCAGCTTAAGAATTCCTTTAAATAAAGAATCCGAAGACTTTCTTTTCTTCATTAGTGTGGATGAACATCTGCTATGTGTAAGTGCGATTCTTGCAGTCAGGCTGTGGCTTATCAATACAAAATAACACGTTTTTTTTGTTGTTGTTTTTTCTTCTGTGGGGTGATAGAGCCCTTTGAAATTCGTTAATGTACATTTACCTTTCTTTGTTTTACACTGCACAAGTGTAACTGTCACCAACCCATCTGTCCATCATTTAAGCTTCTTTCATGAAGAGGAGGGGGTGGAAAAATACAAAAATACCGGCCTCACCTTAAGGTCTCTGTGGATGATGGGCGTTTTGCATTGGTGCAAGCGGGCCACGGCCTCACACGTGTCACAGAAGATGTGGAGGACCTCAGCCTCGCTGAAGCCCACGTTTAACCGCTGGTTCATTTGCTTCACTACCTGCCCCGCTGCAGAGAGAGAATAAAGGGGTTGGAGAGATCGCTTTAGGAGTGAAAACAGATCAAAACAATACATACAGCATGTTTGACCATAAAAACTATTATCAACTATTCTCAGTAACTACAGTACTGTTTGCATGTAAACTTATTCTGATGAGGGCAAAACTGCTTTAAAGGGCAGTCCAAAACAAGCAGCCATGATCAATATAGAGGCCAGGGGTGCTAAAATAATAATCACACTTTAATCTCAATTACTCAACGCAACTCTTTAACTTATGATGCTTGCATTAAAAGGAAAAAGAAAGAGGCAAATGCTGCTGGGCACAAAGGGTTGCCTGGTAGACATAGGTAATGGCCATCATGACTCCCGGGTGTTTTTGTGTCTATGAAGCCAATTTTACACAATGGTAACAAAATGATCACGCAAGCCCGCCTTACCATGAGAACAGATGGGGGCAAAAAGACGACTCAGAGTTTTATAAGGACCAAAAGCACAGTGCTGTAAGGCAAGCACTTCATTTATAACCAAATACTTAAAAAGTTAGAAAACAGAAATGAGAGCCTCAAAGCAAAGCAAAAATAAATGGAAAAGACCGGTTTTATTTCAGTTATTGTGTTTTTATAATCATTCAGAAGCCAAAATTCAATTAATCGTCTAGCATTAAAAAAAATTAAATAGTACCAATGCAAGATGACGCAGAATGCAAACAAAATGCTGAACATTTTTACTTTTCCCTTACACGTTTATTCCTCTGCTTCTTGGACTTTATCCTAAATTTGCTTAATTGGTGAAGTTTGTGCTGATTAATGGGGCCATTGTGCTTGCTGTTCTTGCTCTGCCAAACCGTGCCATATGAGAAAAGTGGCATCTTATCTGTGTCTCTAAGTCAAAATTTTTTTATAGTTATTTACAGTTTTAATGATATATCAGTACAGAACAGATTAACAGATATAGAGGGAGATGTTGCAACAGTTTGAAAAGACAAGGCTTTCTGGGAAAAAAAAAAATAAAAAATTTGCAGAGGAAAAAAACAAAAAAAAAAACCCACCACGTTGGTTGCTTTAGCAACCAATACTGGAGTCCTACCACACTAACCCAACAGCAAGCCAGCCAGCTTATTATCAGCTTGTTAGCCGATTATTCATTGCCTGTCCTTTTGTGTTTATTTTTTTCCCCAACCTAAACAAAAACAGAACTCAAACCAAAATAAAAACCAGAAGTGCTTTTTAAAAAAATAAACTACTACAAGAATAAAGCAGAACTGTGAGGCCTGTCAGAACATGTTTATATTTACAGGGGCAGGTTGTACCTTTACAGTACTCCATGAGGATCAGGACCTCCCACACGCTGTCTGACACAGGACTGATCGTAGAGTCCAGGTAACCAACGATGTTCTTATGGCCCGACAGCTCTTTCTGCAAAGAGGAAGAAAACGGGGGAAGAGCGGGACAGAAAGAAATATCAAACACATGCTAAACAGCAACACAAAGAATCAACTGATGTGATAAAAGGATCGTCAGACTGGACACAAAATTTTATTTTCCTTCTTTTTAGTGAGTGCTGGTTCATGTTTAGACATGTGTAGTGTTGCTCCTATATTGCTTCAGTTATGGTTCACCCAGCTATTGAATGTACAGGGTGGGCCATTTATATGGATACACCGTAATAAAATGGGAATGTTTGGTGATATTAAAGTCCTGTTTGTGGCACATTAGTATATGTGAGGGGGCAAACTCCTCAAGATGGGTGGTGACCATGGTGGCCATTTAGAAGTCGGCCATCTTGGATACAACTTTTGTTTTTTCAATAGGAAGAGGGTCATGTGACACATCAAACTTTTTGGTAATGTCACAAGAAAAACAATGGTGTGCTTGGTTTCAACGTAGCTTTATTCTTTCATGAGTTATTTACAAGTTTCTATTTGTTCACAGCCATTGACATGTCGAAGAGGTTAACACGTGAGGAGCGGATCGAAATTGTGTTGATATCTGGTGAACGCAGTAACCGGGTCATTGCAGCAGTTTTCAATGTAAGACACCTTACGAGACCACCCATCTCCCATGCTACAGTTAGCAAACTGCTTGCTAAGTTTCGTGAAACTGGTTCAGTGTTGGATTTGGCAAAATGTGGACGCAAGAAAACTGTCACTGATGAAGAAACATCAGTGGCTGTCCTAGCTTCATTCAGCAAGAGCCCACAGCGTAGCAAGAGCCCACAGCGTAGCAAGAGCCCACAGCGTAGCAAGAGCCCACAGCGTAGCAAGAGCCCACAGCGTAGCAAGAGCCCACAGCGTAGCACTCGCCGCATGTCACTGGAGAGTGGCATTAGTCGAACATCCCTTCGGCGGATATTAGCTACTCACAAATGGCACCCTTACAAACTCCAGCTGCTGCAGCATCTCAACGAGGATGACCCAGATCGGCGCACAGAATTTGCAGAATGGGCAAAACAAAAATTGGAACAGGACCCTCAGTTCATGCAGAAGATTTTGTTCAGTGATGAGGCAAACTTTTATGTGAATGGTGAAGTTAACAAACAAAACCACCGCTATTGGTTTGACACTAACCCACATTGGATGGATCCCTCCAAGACTGCTGGAACAACAAAAGTGATGGTTTGGTGTGGTATATGGGGTACAACGATAGTGGGTCCATTCTTCATCAATGGAAACCTCAAGGCCACTGGATATTTGCAATTGCTACATGATGATGTGTTTCCCTCTTTATGCACTGAAGCTGGCATGTTCCCTGAGTTTTTCCAGCAAGATGGTGCACCACCACATTATGGGTGCCAGGTCCGAGCATTCCTAGATGAACAGTTTCCTGGAAAGTGGATTGGTCGTTGTGGGCCAGTTGAATGGCCCCCAAGGTCTCTCGATCTGACCCCCTTAGACTTTTATCTTTGGGGTCATCTGAAGGCAATTGTCTATGGTGTGAAGATACGAGATGTGCAGCACCTGAAACTACGGATACTGGATGCCTGTGCTGGCATTTCTCCTGCGGTGTTGCTATCAGTGTGTGAAGAGTGGGAGAAGAGGGTTGCATTGACAATCCAACACAATGGGCAGCACATTGAACACATTTTATAAGTGGTGAGAAACTTGTAAATAACTCATGAAAAAATAAAGTTATGTTGAAACCAAGCACATCATTGTTTTTCTTGTGACATTACCAATAAGTTTGATGTGTCACATGGCCCTCTTCCTATTGAAAAAACAAAAGTTGTATCCAAGATGGCCGACTTCTAAATGGCCACCATGGTCACCACCCATCTTGAGGAGTTTGCCCCCTCACATATACTAATGTGCCACAAACAGAACTTTAATATCACCAACCATTCCCATTTTATTACAGTGTATCCATATAAATGGCCCACCCTGTAGAAGTATGAAAACCACAGTCTGAAATAATGTGCTGCAAACTGCTTTAAAGACTCCCGCCATGTTAATCAGAGATGAGTCACCGATGAGCCATTACAATGCATAAAATCTTACACACTGCAATTGTTTTTTTAAATTCATCCATAAAATAAATTCTCCTAGAATTAAAACATCTTCTGAATTATTAAAATGTTTTTCTTAAATATTTGTAACTGCTGGCTTTGCCAAGTATGAGTGGAAGAAAAACACAGGTGAGAGTGCACTCAGAGAGCAACCAGATCAAGTCATCAATTCAACTGCTTTCAGAGGCGAGCTGTTTGTTTTGTTTTTTCACTTGATAACTCATGCTCTTACACCATGCTCATCTCTTAACTCTTTTAATCTTAACTTTATTTATTCTTGTATTATTAATGCATCAGAGCACATCTGCTGGTTCCCAAAGGGCAGCACAAGGAGAGAAACTGCAGCATTTCTTGGAAACCGACACACCTACAGTAGTGTCCCGACAGACCTGAACTGTGTCAGAGTTTAAGGTCAGCTGTGTGTGTGTGACACATTGTTCCAGTTGATGAAAAAGAATTGACACACAAAGCTGACTAAATAGCTCATAGTGAGCTGTTCTTCATTAGGACAGAGGAGAATAACATGAAAGCAGGAAAGGAGTGAAGAGAGTTGCATATTTGAAATGGTTATGGGTGGACAAACCCAGGACCCTGCAGCCTTTTGGCATATGGGTTGCCCACTCAACCAGGTGAGCAACCCAGCTTGCCCGTGACTGAAGTATTTCTTTAAAAAAAAAAATTCATTCATTCATTCATTCATTAAAACTCATTTTTTAAACTCAAACTGAGACCCGCACTGAGACCAGAAAAGGGTTAAAAATGCAGCAATACAAACTTTTGGCACTATAATGACATTTTCAAAATAAAAGCCTCTAATGAGTTACAGGAAGTTAACAGGGTTCTCAGAATTGTGTCAAAGGTTCTAAATAAACACTCCATGTGAGCTGTAGAAAATATACCTGGACACATAAAGGTTCAGACTTTCAAAACAAAAGCCTCAAATGTATTTATTGTTTTCCTTTTTTTACCGTTTATGAAATGCTGATGCTGCTCATTTATACAAACCTGAATAAGCCACCCTCCATTCAGCTTCTTAGCCATAACATTTAAGCACAAAGTAATAGACCAGGTGCGGCAGGAGCAACAATACCAATAATAGAAGACCAAGAGCAAGACCCATAACCTCATGATAAATCTAATAAATGACCCACAGAGCTGCATATCATCCTCATCACACCAAAGTTGTAAGAGAGGATGACGGACATTGGTAGCAAATTTTGTAAAACTATTGAAAAAGCACTTACAATGGGCACACGACTTACTCCACTGTCATATGACGATAAAGTAAAAGTAATTATCTAAATTCCCACAATGTTACTGAAACACTTTAGCAATAAAGATAAGCACAAAGACTTTAAGTGTAGTTGAAATGAAGGAACACTGATGCTGCTCTCACCATGATAGTGATCTCTCTCTTGTAGACATTCAGGTCTGGGACATTGTTGACGTACATCCTTTTGAGAGCACAGCGTACACCGCTGTGCGTACGAGCCAGAAACACCACAGAGAAGCCTCCTGTAAGAACACGGAATGATAAGTTATCATTACATCAGCTGCTTTAAAACTTTCTCTTGTATGGAAGTTATTGTACAGGATAACATGAGGCTTCAGACGGAGGCACTCTATGTGTAAAAACTTCTCACTTAAGATTCTGTATTGAGTCTCGTAATGGAAAATGGCTCACGTTCCAACATGATAAGTGCATTTTATTTTATTTTTTATTATTTTTTTAAACTATCCATGTCACTCGTGGATGGTTATCAGTGATTCATCCAGACTGGTGGCCAGGCAACAAAGACACGTGCACATGCCAAACAAGAGCTTCAAGAGTTGAAAAGTGAAGGTAACACAAACCAAAATCTCCCCAAACGGATGACATTTCTTGATTCCCTTGTGTAAAACAGCAATTACAGACTGTGTATAATGAAGCATTCTGAAAAAGACTCCTAAATACTGATACTCTCGCAGCAGCTAACAGGTTAAGGATAAGTGTATTTGGCCTGCATGGTCTGAACTCCAACTGGATCTAATTCGGACTAAATCACTCCATTTTCCTTTTAAACCAGACTGGATTTCCAACGGAAAGTGGAGAATTGAAGTTTAGGGGTACAGTGTGCCAGTAAAGACAGATGTGCCAGTGTGTGCTGTGATGGGGCAGCCTTTGGTCTGATTACCAGGGGTTTGCTGAGTCACTGAGTGGCGGGCATCAAAGTCCACTGACCACAGAGAGGAATGAAAGCTCTACAATGGTGCACTTGTTATGAAAGTCACCTCAGGACAAAAGACTGCATAGTCACTCCAATCGGAAGTTGTGTTTTAATGAGGGAAGTGCTACATAAGTGTATCTGATTAATGACGGTTACACCTGTGTGTCCTCGTGAGGACAGTAAACAGAAGACAGCAAGCCCCGGTCTGGCAAAGAGAACATAAACAGACTGAAGCAAAGTGTTTGCTTATATGTGGTCACAACAGTGTGTTAATGTAGCACACATTATCAGATTGGAAGGAGTGGATGATGTCATCCCACAAGCTCAGAACAAAACAAAACAGGGAGCTAAAGACAAGAGGACAAGCTGCTATGTTAGAGCTGTGTTCAGTGTAAATGTGACACTGCAAATAAAATAACAGAGCATTCAAAATGAGACTAGTTGAATCTATTCTTTTTATTTATTTAGAACTAGGATGAGTGGACTGGTTATGAAATGTTTCTGATATGCGGTGGAATCAAACATTTTTTTGAGTGTGCAGATACAGCTCCCGTTAAACCACTTAAAAATAAGTCTTAAGCAATAAATAGACCTTTGAAGGAGTAGGGAAGCCCTCCCTGAGCCTGGTCCTGCTGGTGGTTTCTTCCTGTTAAAAGGGAGTTTTTCCTTCCCACTGTTGCCAAAGTGCTTGCTCATATGGGGTCATGTTATTGTTGGGTTTTTCTCTGTATGTATTGCAGGGTCTACCTTACAATATAAAGCACCTTGAGGCGACTGTTGTTGTGATTTTGTGCTGTATAAATAAAATTGAATTGAATTAAGTAAATTAAATTCCTGACAGTCTAAAACAAACTGTTTTTCTCAGAAATCACCAGATATGGTTGCAGTTTGCAATCCCCCCCCCCCCCCCCCCCATTGACTTCCTGCGACAAATTAAGTTATACTTGATAACTATCATATTAAAATAAAAATAAAATGGATGCATGACTGTCGGTGCTCAGCAGCTGTATCTGCAGCCTGGCTGTGATTTCAAGATTGAAGCAAAACAGAAATTCTGCCAAGTACAAGAGCCAAAGCCGTTTACAGCTGCTGGATGCTGTTCATTGATTTGCTTTGGTCTGCCCTGCGCGCTAAGGTCAGCTTGATGGTCACTCCAAACTGCCGTGCCTCGATTAAATTGATTTCCTGTAACAAGGCAGATGAGTACAAAGCCATGAGACAGAAAACTGAGTCAAATGGTGGGTTAGGGGGTTAGACTTCTATTTAAGAGATCCTTTTTAAAACACTGGGAAGCAGTCATTCTTGCAGACTTTCTGCAAGCTGAAAAACCAAATCATTTGTGATGTGCAGCATGCTTTATGGCCTCGCTGTTTGAGGAAAAAGCTACCTGTGAGTCATCTTGAGGTAAGCTCAAGCTTTGTGAGCTACTTTGCCACAAAGATTCAGGAAGCAGACGTAAAAATCTAACTTCAGGCAAGAAGATGTTGTGGAGGCTGAAATGGACAGGATGACAGATTTTATAAGAAGAAATCCATTTGCTTAGGCAAAGGGCCAAGAGACTGAAAAGAGCAGCCTACTTAAGCACACATGGGAGAAATACAGCAAAGCAGGTAACTGAATAGACAGAGCTTTTTAGGGCATTAAACCCTTGATGAGTCGATGTGCAGTCTAGTAAACTGAGGCAGTTGTCATGATGACTTTGAGGTGTGCAAATAACCCAAGTAATATCAGATGAGGAGCCCTGATTGCAAGATTCTTCCAGACTGAGATAATCGCAACAGGAGCAAATTATCGGCTCATCTCCGACCACAAGCATTTTGTTATTGGTTACGATACACAACAAAACCCTGAGTCATGAGTATCTGGGACATCTCACAGTAGATAACCTGCAATGTCAGGAAAAAGACCAGAAACTGTTTTGTCTCAGACGTTTATTACTACTTGTCTGCTAATTACTTTAATGATTATTTAATTCTTTATTTAAAAAGAGTCCCACTGAGGCTACGTCCACACTGGCCCGGATAGATTTGAAACGCGTCCACACTAGCGTTTTCAGTCGTTTACACAGAGTTGTGCGTCCACATTGAAACGGCCCAAAACGCTTACGTTCCAGTCCTGCGCAAAAGTGAGTGAGAATTAAAGAATTTGAAGAAAAGCTATCTGGAGCATGTACAAACTGATAATTAATCGTTTTTAGGGCTGTCAAAATTGAGAGCAATCAAAACAACTGCTGTATAATGCCCTCCGCTATCTTTGTTTAATTGGTCACATGACTGCATCACATGACTAAAATGAGTCATCGTTTTAGAAAGTCTGCGTTTTCGAGTGTCCACACTGCGACGGGGCAGCTCCATTTGGAAATGTATGCGTTTTCGAGAGCGTTTTCAGAACGCTGCGTTTTTCCTTGGGGAAAACGCCGTCTCAGTGTGGACGGGAGGTCAAAACGGAGAGAAAGCAATGCGTTTTCGTTTGAAAACGCATTAGTGTGGATGTAGCCTGAGAGTGAGATTTATGTCAGTGAGACCTGTGTATAAAAGATCAGGAAGCAGAGCTGTGTTCACAATTTAAGGAAAGCATGAGCAACAGTAGCTGCAGATATTCAAATATAAACTTTTAAAATTCTCCAATAAAATCAGAGAATGTAGTTTTTAAATCTAGTTTTTCAGTGTGTTAACAACAGAAAGTCCTGTGACTGAATTTAATCAGAGATAACCATGCAATGGTTTGAAGTTTGCCTAAAGCATTGTAAATACACACCACACATTGCTGCTTTCTTCTGTCCTCTTAGAGGACCATCCCACTTTACTGTACGAAATTAAAAAGATTCACCTGTGATAACTTCCAATGAATGTCTTTAAGACCAATAAAGACGCATGCATGTCAACAAAATCACTATAAAAAAAAAAAGAATAAATAAAAAAAACCACAAAAAAAAAAAACCCAAACAAACAGTGCAGACAGAATTGTGCAAATTTTGTAATCTGTGGAGGTCTGCTTCAACAGATTCCTCTCCCTCATACTGGTCATTATTTATGACCGAATCCGTCTTGTAATAAAGTTGTTGACAGTAGTACTTGTTATTGCACTTGTACTTGTTCTGTTCCATAGCAGAAGGAGTACAGTCTCCTGCCGCACTCTAAGAAGGTGCCTTGGGGAAAATAAAGATCCTCTCTGGAGAAGCAGCTGAATGCCATAACAACGAAAACATGAGACAACAATAAGGCTGTAGATAGCTAGTTAACAGTAACAAACCCATCAATCATTTTAGCTTCTTTTAACGTCACATTTCACTTTTAAACTAGATTTGATATGAATTTGAGTTTTTAGTCTTCATCTTTATTAATTCTTATGAATAACGTCATAAAGCATCTGATAATGAGGACTAGACAACAATTTCTTGTCAGAGAAGCCAGTCTCCTGTACACTGCAAGACCCTTTTGTCATGTCGGAGAGTCCCTCATTTGTCCAGGAAGTTTGTATGCTGGGCACAAAGCCTCTCTAAAACAAATCATTCCACCCAGAGCCACTTAAGAGAATAATACATTCAATGGCGTACTACTTCCGTGGCTGGCATAGTCATGGGGGCAACAAAAGGCCCAGGGGCTGATTTAGTAAGAATCTGGTCCTGGAGCACATGGCCTCAGTCAATCACACACCAGGCCAGCGGGAAGACATGAAGATGTTTGTAGGATAGTGTGGGCTGAGGCTGTGACAGCCACTCTAGCTGCCAGGATCAGTGAATTAGTCAGTTTGCAATGAACGAGGGAGGGGGTCACAGCTTGTATCAATAACATCTATGAGCAGATTTCTGCACTGGATTAGGGATACTTACTAGCTTAAACAAATTTTAAAGGAACAAAAATTTAAAAGAAAAATGCATACAGAAAGAAAGTGTTTATTTAAAGCTGCTATCTAACACCTGCACACACACAAGCATCTACAAAACAAATTAAAAAAAAATGCTTATTTTATTTTTAGTAGTGCGAATTAAAATCAGGGCTTAACACGTGTAATGCACAAAATTCCCCACGTGTTGAATGACCGACAAGAAGTGCTGCAAGTAAACTGATTTTCACACCTAGAGAGTAAAGCTTATTTCAACAAGTTCCTCCAGCATACACAGGCTTCCAAGATGTGAAGTTGCCAGCATGCAAAATGGTCCTTTAGCTAAAATCTGACGAGGAACCTGCTTAGAAAGCTAAAACGACAACTGCATACATCAGTCCTGGGGAAGTTGATGCTGACGTGAAGCAATAACCGAAACACAACGGATTCAGAATATATCTGTTGAAATGAGCTCCTCAATTTGTAAAAAAAATATAAATTAAAAAAAATAAATGCTACTGAGATGACAGATAAAAGAAAGGAGAAACTGAAGAACAAAAGGTAAAAATAAATAAATAAATTAAATAAGACAATATATGACCATTATAGTTAAGCTCAAAACAAGCATCTTCCTCAGTGAATAAATCCCTCCTGTAGGAAGCGATTAAGCAATGAGATTCGCCTTAATCTTGAAATACAAAGTCTCACAGTGATTCTGGTTTGGTGTTCCTAAATCCATTCAGTGTACTAAAGTTCTGTGGATAGGGATGATTTACTCCAGGACTCATCGGCCATTAGTCACACCTCACTATTATTTTACTTCCCCTACTGCTCATCTGTACTGCAGAGCAATGATTCAAGTAGTTCCCCATGAATACACGGTCAGCTGTCAATGACAGTTGGGAGGAAAACCCCAAGTCCATGAGGCCAAGACGGGGGTGAAGACTCACATTAAAGCCTGGTGCCGAGTGAGGGCTGTAATTACCAGAAAATTTTCCCTGGCCCTGAATCTAGCGCTGTGGACCCTGACATCACTGAAAAGCCTGACAAACTGGGACAGCCCGCATGACAGCCTGTGGAAGAGGCTTGAAAGAGGATCTGAACAGCCTTTAGAAAACAGACACTCAGCACGCCTTTTATACAGGAAAGAAAGAAAAACCTCTGAAGTGATAGGAGTGTCTCAGTGAGGGAGGATTAGGGGATTTAGCAGCATGCAAAGACAATACATTTATGGTTTGTGCTCAGGCACGAGGCGCAGATGTTCTCCTTCTGAAGCATGACGTCATCACTGTACAACCATCTTTCTGTTTCTTTCTGCCTCTTGCTTTTCAACCCACAGCACTAAAAACTCAAACGTGTCGTTTAAAGTCACAAACAGACAAACAAAAACAAAACGTCTAGTTGAGAGTACACAAAGCCATTTCTTTGGGAGGACATTTTTAGCAGGCTGAGGTATTTCCTCTTTGAGGCCCCCGTACCCCAACATGAACCCACATCCCCTCCCCTAAAAGTCTCTCCCTAAAAGAGTTGTACGGCTTGAAGATAAGAGACACTAGCCTGGAATAGCCAGTAAAACTTTCATTTAAGCTTATAACAATGTTGTGTGAACATAAGTGGCCTTTATTATTTGTTACTGATGGACTTCAAATTATAAAAATGAGGAACTGGATAAAAGGAAAAAAAGGTGTTCTTTGCAGAAATTTTTTCTGTGCCACATTCACCTACAAATCTCATCTTTGCCCTTTTCTCTGAATTCGCCTCAAGTCTAATTTCTCAAGAATCAAACTTGGAAAGAGATTTGATTTGGCTAACAAGCAAAAAGCTTAAAAATGTCTTACATCAACAGTGTAAGATTCCTGGAATCTGTACTGAGACTGTGTGAATGATAAAGCAGCCTTACCTTCAACAAAATTACAAATATTTAATGTGAAGTCCATGAAGAACAATGTCTTGACTCATTTTCATTACAGATAAATACTATGAGAAGTGCACAGTGTTTCCCACAGATTTTATTGCCCGTGGGTGTATATACATCCATGTTGGTATGCATGTAACTCTTTATCACTACGTCATATAAACCATCAGATAAACCTGCAACCCACGCTTTAATGTGTGCCTTTAAATGCTTTTTACCCATCATGCACAGACTTAAGAAGCAATTTTGACCACAGAGCCTAAAAACCAGATATCAAGGGCCAAAGGGTTTCAAGTTTGGCATTGCGAAGTTCTCAACTCTGCTTTCTGCAGATTGTCGCTCAACAGAACCACAAACTCCACTTCACACTATGCCAGTTCGCAACCAAGTGTGAAGAGGCTGGGATGAGAGTTGGCCCCTCCAAGACCGAGGGCTCTCAGCCGAAAAAGAGAGGCGTGTCCGTGTCCGACGTGTTTTTGCTGGGGAGATTATGGCTCTCAGCTGGCTTGGGAACACCTTAGTGTGTTCCCAAAGAAGAGATGGAGGGCATGACTGGAAGAGAGGAAGGTCTGGGCATCTCTGCTTAGATGGCTGCCCCTGCAACTCGTGAGGAGTAGGGGGCAATCTGGGTAGAGTGGCCCTTCAGTTTACAGCAAATGAGAAGTGAGCAGGCTGGGATAACCCAAGACGGGAGAAACAATCCAATTTAAATTTCCAACATAACTTGAAATTAAATTTTTCCGGATGTTCAATAATGTCATTCAGCAGAAAATGGTCATTAAAGTGCTCTTGAATGGGCCAAAACTTTGGTTAATTCTTTCTGAAGTTACATCTGCTCTAATACTGAAGAACAAGTCAAAAATAAAACACTTTGCTCACATCTTCATGTAGACTAACTGGCGACATTTTTTCCACAATAAATGCAGAAAATGGATTTTCATTAACCAACTTCAGGGCCTTTGTCCATTTCCCAACCTGTGCCAGCTGCTCCTGCTAATTACCAATAATGACTTTTTGATCCTCAGTATTTTAGCAAATCCTCTGAGAGCTGGTATTATACGAACTAATGCGAGAAAGACCTGCTCCTTGGCAGGCCAACATATTTGCAAACATGCAATTTGCAAATGTTGAGTTATAGCAAAGCTGTATTTCTGAAATCAAATATAAAAGGAACATGTGTTTTATGTTGTATGGGCAAAGTAAATGTCTATTTTAAACTAGGAGTCAACGCTAAGGTTAGACTGCCTTATTTCCATCCAAAGCCAAAACACAGACCATCTAACCTGGGATCTTTCATGCTCTTTCAACACTGACATCTATCTGCAAACACGACGCCCCTGTAACCCAGTTTAGGTTAAGGACACCGCTTAATCAGTTTCTCGTATGTCCTCAAAACTTAGACTACAGTAACACTCACACCTAAAAATAGACAGGGGCTTGTTTTTAGCAGGCAGCCGAGAGATTCTGCACTTTTTTGTGAAAGAACACTGCACCACCATGTCATTTTGTCTAAACCTTTCAAGATAGAAAACTGTAATAAATCCAATTTCAAATAAATGTAAGAATTCAGGTTTTGGATTTTATTTTTAATTAAATATGGTTCAAGATAACATTCAAATCTGCTTAATTAAAAGCTGTTCCTCATCTGCTCACAGTTGTCAGCCTACTTGGAGTTGAAATGCTTCAAAGAAACAAGTGTCCTTCTCTGTTAGAGTTAAGTATGCAGGACGACAGCAAGAAGATAACCAAGGTCAGCCATTTTTAAACTGTCAAAGGTGAGGGTGGCGCTGTGCCAAAGCACAGATGTGATAGTGGGCTGCTGTGAGCGTGCTGAAGTAAAATGAATCAAAGGTATACCCAAAAACGAGAGCAACAGCTGAAACCACCAAATCTGGCATGTTTCAACATCTGGAACTGGGACTTGGTCATAACTTAAGAGGCAGATCGCATTTTGATGTTAAAGGGTTTGAAAAGCACACATTTCAGTGAAAACTGAATCTGTTGTGGATTTTAAAGGGCAACCTGCTGGTTACATTTATTTCCCAGAAATTAATGTCTGAAAAGCTAATGCATTATTTTATGTTTTGTAAGACAAAGGCTGAAAACTAGAATTAGAAGGGTGAATTTTAAGCAGCGTTCCTAAAATAAAGCCTTTCTCCATCAACTGTGTGCACATGTTGCACAGGTGAGTTTAAGTATGTGTTGCATGTAGCAGTGAGTGGTGTTCTTACTGAGTTTCATCATGCTGTCTTCACAGCTCTGTTAATGGAGAGTTCACTTTCACTTGACATGTCCTGGTACATGTTTGCTCACATGATGTTTTCATGCTTTGCAAAAACCCATGCTGTGATTATTATTTCCTGTGAGGGAGGACAGCACTCTAAAGCTATTTCTCCAAAGCACTGTGCTTAGAGGAAGGTCACAACAGCAGCACAGCAAATGATTTATTGATTTGCAAATTTCATGCTTTATGAAGTTTTATGGCAATCTGTCTTCTGTATAACGCAATATTTTATAACCATTTCTTTACAAAACAGAACAGGTAAAATCCTATAGGGAGCAGATAATTGGCATCCTGAAGAGTTTGGAGAGAACACCTAGATAATACTTTTTTAATTTTAAATAGTCAGCCACCACTGCGTATCCACATCACAAAAGCAGCATCTCAGGAAAGTAGGCCAAGTTCCCCAACTTCCAATTACTTCCTCTAGTTCCTCCTAAGCTCGCTATTTTCAAAATTTATTTTTAGAGATTTTCACAAAAGTCATTGCTTCTTTACACAAATTAAGCTAAACCTCTCTTAACCTTGGTGAAATCTACCAGTTAATGAAAGCACTTTGTACTACAGGCTTGGAAGCAAGTTATAAATATAAGTTAGTGGTAGGGCTGGATATCGTCACTGATTTCTAGAATCGATTCGATTCCGATTCACAAGGTCCTGAATCAATTCGATCCACGATTTGATTCGATTTTAATCGCAGAAATTTTGCCTCAGTTAGAAATATTATAATTCTGATCACGTATCAGTACATTTCCATATTTTTATTTCTATAAAAAGAAAGCTGACACTTGGCGAGACGTTATCAAAAGTGTAAGCATCACAGCAGATGCCTTTGTGTCAAAGTAGCTGAGGATAAAACAGAAAAACATGAAGATTTTCCTGGCCTGGGATTTTATAGCAGACGACCTTAAAAATATTATGCCGTAGATCAAAAACGAAAGAAAGTCATTAATCAACATATGAACATTACCTGATGCTGCTGAAGTGAAGCAGAGCAAAGTTACAGAGGTTTTATTAGAGACACAGCTAAGCGTTTCACAATTTTGCATAATTTTAAAAAGTTTAAATTTGTTCAGTAGCCTATTGAACAGCAGAAATGAGGCTCTCTTTTCGGAAGTAAGTAAAAGGGGAAAAAAACAGTGGCCGACAGTGCTGTAAACAACGGTAGACTTGTGCGTAACAAGCAAGCGAATAATGCAGAAAACAGATTTTTAGAGAGAGCGAGAGAGAGAGAGAGAGAGCTCTGCATGAAGTGTGATTTTATCGTGGTGGAAGCAAAACAGAAAAACAAAGAGGGAATTTATGACGATGTTTATGTGAAGCGAAATGTGAAGCGTAGTTTGGATTTTCTTTTGCTGCTGGTTCAGTCAATATTGTTTGGAGAGAGATAAAACCTGCAGCTTCTGAATCTAGCGCAATCGCAGACGGATCAGAATCAGCGAGCTGTCAGCTTTCAGCTCCGACCGTGTCCGTGCCGTCGGGTGAGAAAGGCGACATCTCACTGATTCTGATCCGTCGGCGGGTCCGCGCTTTGTGTTTACATCTTTGTGCAGAATCCGTGTACCTGCATGCTCTCATTTACTGTTTTAGCTGTTTGGTGGTTGTTGAAATTTTGTGAGGTTTAACCTGAGATTCTGGTGTTTCAGGCAAAATAAATTTATATTTAAAAATTGATTCAGGATTTTAATGAATCAATATCACGTTATCCAAGCTAGAATCGATTTTAATCGATAATTAAAACCCACCCCTAGTTAGTGGTCAGATACAAAAGTTATTTATAAGCATCTATCTACAGTCTAAACCAAGCAATTCTAACTCCCTTTCAGTCCCCTTAAAGCAAACCTTTCTCTTATTGGTTGGTCATTTCAAACAGAAGATTTGGACAGCAGTTGGGTGGGGATCTTGTGCTCTCAGCCAGAGGAGTGTGCATAAAATGGCCATTTTTGGGATAGTCCACTTTCTATGACCTCATACAGAGCATTAAGTAGAAAAACATTCAGAAACCAAGTATCAACAGCAGTATGAAACATTTGCCTCATAAGGATTACTTATATATACGGTCATTTCAGTGTCTGAAACTTTTACTTTCATTATAAAAGACAACTATTGTATTTAACATGAAAACTTTGACAAGAAAAATAACTGGAGGCAGAACGTTCAATTATCAGGCACTTCTCCTGTCGAACTAGCTTCCAGGCGCCGAGCTGAGCCCCTTTTAGTGCTGCTCATAGGGATTCAGGAGGCAGACACTCTCTCTACTTTTAAGATGAGGCTTTAAAGTTTCCTTTTTGATAAAGCCCGTCGTTAGAAGTGCATCATGTGACCCTGAACCATCGATTAGTTATGCTGCTGTAAGCTCAGACTGCTAAATTATTTCCCATGATGCACAGAGCATTTCTTCTCCACTCCCCTCTTTTCACTCCAGATGTGTTTATTTGCCACGATGCATACGTTTTGTTGGTTTCTCTACATTCCCATATCCTCTCTACTCCTTACTCTCACACCAGAGTCTTCTTCTCCACCATTGTCATGCTGCTCACAGGGGACAGTTTGATTGCTGGGGGGTTCTCCTTGTTATATTGAAGGGTTTTTACTTTGCTGTATTCAGGTTCTTAGGGCAACTAATGTTGGGAGTTAGAGTCATGTAAATAAAACAGGTCTAAGAGAAAGATTTCTGGAAAAATGAAATACTTCCCCTTACTAAGCCATCTACCCGACAATATCCCTACTTTGATCATTAAAACTGCAAACAGTTATTTCATACAACTTCCAACCTGGACTCTTCCTATTACATATTCAGTTATATTTTCACTTGGCAGCAGTCAAGGCCTTGCAGTCAATCACATTTCTACCCTGACTCGAGTGAATGCTGAGAAGCACTTTAAAAGACAGATGTAAGTATGTAAAAAAGCTTTTCTAAGAGGCAGCGCCATAAAAGGCAACATGAAGAGGTGAGGCGATGACTGTACACTTTCTTCATCCTGGGATTACTGAGCTGGAAGGTTCTGGCAGTCGACTCTCATACGTCTTACCTTAACAGCAGTGTTTACAACTGAACAGGCAGACAAAAGTGGTTTGAAGGGTTTATGATGGAAATGGGAGGGACGAAGGGGTGACACTGTAGGCCAGTTGTGCTGGTGCTCTAAAATCCAAAGGCTGAACGAAATAAAAGGATAATCAGTTAAGTTTTCGTGCTTTTCAAGTAACTATTCAGTTTATTTTTACTTGCCAGACTTTAGGCAAAGATTGTTCTTCTCCTCGGTGGGAAAAATAAAAATCCCATCACCGTCCCTGCAATACCATGACCACCTCTGAGCCACAATTTAGGATAAACCCAGACTTTGATGAAAGTGTTGTAATTAAGACAAATAAAAGCCAGGACGAGTGGTGGTTAGACTCCACTGCCACGTTGTGAGGAAACTCTGATGGCTGAGAAACAAAGTTTGAAGCCCTTTTGCCTTTCTGCTCTAACTACTTACACATCAGCACAAACAATTCAGTTCAATAAGATTAATTTGCGGACCCAAAAATGCACACAAAATAGTCATGTGTTCTTCAGTGTTGATGTAAACTTTAACAAACCCGTCAACACAAACACAATCACTGATGACATATTTTGGCCAATAACACATTTACACACACCTTGTGTTTCTCTCATTTATCATTAAATCCTAGTAACTGGCACCCATAACCAGCAAAATTACAGTAATAAGAGCTTTGCCTTTAAGCTGTTATGATATTGTGTTCCAGTATGTGCCACTCAACTGGTTTACAAGCAAATTCCATTTATTCTTAATTTTGTTATCCAGTTATTCTGTAGTGTTTTTTTCCCTTTAAAATAAACAAAATGAATTAATAAGCAGTGCATAGATGGTTTAAAGAATGAAATGGTTCTGAATTAGATAAATGTTTGTCAGGTTTTGAACAGCCCATGCCAGACCAGGGTCATGTGGTCAACACCTCTGACTAACTATCATGTGGTCCAATGAGTTCAGAGTTTAGTTTCTACATTACAGCAGGGCAGGAAACATGTTTTTATGCACAAGACATGATGGCATATTAACATTAGGTCACTTCCAATGAATACTTAACAAAAAGCAGTCGTCATTCATGGTCACCACCAATGATTTAATTCATAACAATAAAAAACAAAAAATACAAGAAGCAATACGGCATCCTGTGGATCTGACTTTTAATTTACACATTTACCATGTAAATCCAGTAAACTGTTTGCTGTGCCTCAAAGAGACAGCCATAAAACCCACCATTCGTCAATACACTGATCAAAACCAAATCCATCACTGAAAGTGGGCTCATGTTAAAGCGCTGTAGTGAATGTCCACATCAATCAATGTCTTTCTGTTTCCACATGACCCGAGTTCACTCCCACCTTTGGCTCGCTGCCCGCTGCAAACCAGCTCATGGTGAATTGGTAGAAAATTATTCATTTGCAGCTTCACAAAGAGGATGACGGGCAGCGCAGCGAGGCAGAGACAGAAGGCCTCAATGAGCAAGCACAAAGGCAGCGATGCCCATCACGGGACCGAGAGCTGTGTCGTACCAGCATTCTTTCTACGGTGCTAGAATAAGACAACAAAGAGGCACAATGTGCCCATTCATCACCATTACAGTATGCTAATATTGTGGATGGGATGCTTTTTCATCACGATGTGCTGGCAGAGGGAGGATCAAACGAGTTATAAATTCCTCTTATGTCACATCATATAATATTTATATATTCTGAGCATCACGATATGATTATGGTGTGTGATTTCTATATTTCAATCCATTTTAATCCAAGCTCAGTGCAGAAAAAAATAAATGTGATTTTATTGATTAGCTTAGACAGCATGGATGTCCTGGCAGATGTACTGATCGACCGGAGAACAATGTTTACCACACTGAGCAATAATTCGATTATTTGCAACACATTTGTTGTTGATGGATGAGAAAGGAGGGGGGGGGGGGGGGGGGGGGGGGGAAGCATAGCTTAAGACGCTTCCTGTACGAGTGATGAGCCCTTTATCTTCATTTGTTTGAGACTCACCACAAAATCCACAGGGTTGGGTCATTAGAATACTGGGTGTCATTTTGTTTTATTTTGCCAATTTCGTGGTCTGCTTCCTTCAGTTCAACTTACTAAATATTCAATTTTTAAAGCTCAATAGCAGAATAGCACCCCAAGCAGATCCCCGCTTCCTTTATACGGAGCTGGGCTACAGCACAAAGTAGCACACAGACACTGATTCGGTGTTTGACGGAGACCAGCATTGTATGGTCAACATTATAGAGAGCAACATTATTATAGCGCATTATAGAACAAAGCACCAGAAACTGCACTAGAACCCATGCTAGGTAAGCACTGTTTATTAAGTATCTGTGTCAGTGTGGGGCACTGCACAGTTTAAAAGTGCAGCGTGAGCCGATTACTTACCACTCCAAAGTTCCAAAGCTGAGGCTTTGAAACCAGTGGATACCATCATCTATTGCTCCTGTTTGTTTTTAATCCTATTAACACCAACAAAACATCTCAGAGCTTACAGGCTCCTGTACCCTGGTCATTAAGACCACATTACCAGTTACTTCTACCAGAAGAAGTAAAAGTAGAAGAAGTAGAAGAAGGAGAAAACACATCTCTTCAAATATATCAGGCTGCAGGGTTGTCAAAAATAAATAAAACTGATAATCAGATATTAATCAATATTAAAAATGACTATCGGATTAGACACTCATTTGCACATGTACTGCCAACAGTGTCATCTTTCCTCACTCCAATGGACACACAGCTTTGCGCACACCTACAGGCAGGCAGGCATTCAGGTGAACAGCCCCTCGATTCTCTAGTACTAGAACACATGAACCCTAGTCGCCGTTCACAACGCTGAACATTTTATGAGCAATTTCAACAGATCAGATGCTGTTGAAACGTTGAAACATGAGCTTTATTAAGTGTTAAACAGTTATCAATAAATGTTAATCTGGACCTAGCAAACATCAGTCCTGTTGGTCCTGCCTGTCCATAACGTTAAGAGTGTTAATTTAACAGGACAGCACAATTATTTGTCTTAAAAAAAAAAAAAAATTTCTCTTAAAAGTCAGACTGAAGCTGAGAAAAGTCTACCAGCAACTAAGAAGAAATAGTGGTGGCCTACCTTACCATAATCAAGTCACGAGAAGCACAGCACTACCTCAGAAAACCTATAAATATGGTCTTTTTTGCACTAGAAAAGATAGATCAACATTTTTTCCCGGCACAGAACAATTTTCGATTTCAAGTTCAAAAACTTAAGTGTTATGACTGGATGTTATTGATAAATGAAATGCTAAAAATGGGTGTTTTCTTTTGGCTTCTAGAGGCTCGATTATAAAACCAATGTTCAAGTTAGCTGACCAATAGTACACACGTGTGATGTGCCTAATAGTTAGCGTTTCCTAATTGGTTGATTGCATTCTGCCTTGGTGGATGGGGGTGAATACATATTACTGTGTGCAAGTGACTGTGTGAACATTGTTTCATTGCAACTGACCAAGGTCACCTGAACCTTAATTTTTTTTTCCTCCTAAACACCCGTCATTGATTCAGGTGTGCGGAGCCTTTAAATTATTATGGTGAAACCCCTAACCTGCCAAGCTGTGGAAGCAGTGAGTATTCAGTCTGAAAGTCCGTACCAGTATTACTGTAAAAACACCAAATTTAGGAGTATAGTTTTTCCATTGCTCTACCTCAGGAAAGAAACGGTTACTTAATTGTATTATCAACCACAGCGCTCAGCCCCAAGCCAAACGCTTTTCCTTTTATCTTAACTGTGTCAGACCCAAAAAGGAAGCAGATATATCTGCAGTATATTTAATTTAGCATGAGCTTTCATTTGTTATTTTCCCCTGTAACACAAAGCTGCTGAAGAACTTATCAGATATACTCTGCAAACTGCTCTCATGTGACCTCATTTGCATTGATAAATTTGTTCTGCAAATTTCTAGTAGTGAAGCTTGTGTGGCAACGTGACACGTGACAACGGTCCAGATCAAAAGTGGCAACGAACAAGGTTCAACTTGCATGACAACTGTGTCTGCATTTCTCCTGTTTACGTGATCTGCGTAGTCCCTGTCACGACTGAAAATCCTACATTGCTGTCATCTCTTGAGCCTGTAACTTAAGGAACCCCAACTGCATATGTTTCAAGGTTGTGGTGAAACCGAGCAAACAGAACATGTGTGTGAAGTCAGCATGTTCAGGGGGAAAAAAACGTTGTGTTTTACAACACCCTTGTGTCACGTAAAATGTGAAGACTAGTCAGCTGAGATATGAGCTTGCTTTGAAGCTTTCAACATGAAAAAGACTGGAGAAAAATGTAAGAAAAACAAGAGCAACTGTGCTTAGAAGGTGGAGGTGACCCTCATTAAACAAGACATTGATGAATTATAACCTTGTAGCTAATGTGCTTGTAAAACTGCAAACATAGGAAGTGAAACCACTAACCCAAGGTCTTCCTGTTAATTATAAAGCAGCAGTGATGTTTCTACTAAGAATTTACAAACACATGCCAACATGAACAGTTTGAATTGTACCTACAGGAGGTGGTAGGTACAGCAGTCCTGTTATGGCCGGTGGTCTGGTGGAGCCATTATGCAACAAGATATGTTCCAGAGGCAGTTTACCTGCTAAATGCTCAGTGTCTGCTCAGCAAACAGCTTAATGAAGTATTCTGACTGCAGTTACAGGGCTATTAGCCAGAGACAGTTTGTCCAGCTACAAAATCCTGTTACAGTCGACACATTTTTATTGAATTTTCCCTACACAGCACATCCAACTGGAAAAACATATGACAGAAGAATCACATGTGCAAAATGTATGCATGAGACTTCAACTGATAAGTAACATCATCTGCTCTCTGAAAATGGGCTTGTTTAGTATGGTAGCTAAAACAAAACACATGTCATGTCAGTTCATTTATCACTTAAAACATTTTTTGTGCCTCATCTGTAATCAGCCATACACAAGTCATGATAACAAGAATGTGCTTTCCACCAGAACTGCAAAAATCTACAAACACCGTCATCAGCTAAATGAAATTTCAGACTTCTCCTCAGGGACAACTTGTAGGAGATTGTGACTTAAATGTGTGGCTCCAAAAGGATCACACTATTCCTTTTACTCACTTCTGTACAGTGAAACCCAAGCTGATGTAATTTAACGCTTGTAAAAACTTTGACCATCATCAACACCACCACTTATGAGGAGCTTCTTCTGTTGTCAATTATGCAGCAGGTGCCTGCTGTGTAAAACAAAGTAATTTGTCATAATGCACACTGCTAAACCGACCTACCTGTGATTACTGCAGGTGAAAAGAGAAAATTATTGACTACAAAAATTATTGAGTAATGAAAGCCACTGACCCAGCTTTTATAGCTGTGAAATACACAAGACAGGCTAACTGACCTTGTTGTCTGGGGCTGTAAACTTAAGATACATTCCCTTTCATTGACAATACAGTAGAATCAACAGAGTCTATCCAACCATTTACTCTGCTTATCTGAAGCTGGGGCGCACTGGCAGCAGGCTAAACAGGGCATTCCAGTTTTACAGAGCAACATTTTCCAGTTCCTCCTGAAAGATCCCAAAGCAGCCCGGGGTCACATGGGATGTCTAAGCTCTGGATTCACAATGACATCCTGCTTAAGATGACAGAACCAGCTCAACTACCTACTTTCAATATAAAAGAGCAGCAACTGGTCTGAGCTCCCTCCCTGAGCCGCGCTGATGGTCACAGCATTGGTTGTCGTGTGCCAACTGTGACATTAGTGCAGCATCATAACCATTTATACTGGTGCTTGAGACACAATAAGATGTCACAATTCACAACAACTGCATCAGCAGGAAGAAGACATAACCCAACGTGATTACAAAGATTTTCAATGGGTTTCCCCAGAATGTCTAAATATTTTAAAGCTGCTGCAGTTTTTCTCCTCTCTGTCATCTGGGAAACTTGAGTCCCTGTAATGACTTATCACTGAAATAGTGAAGTTCTCAACTCGGTCAAATAAAGATGTGTGCATCAAGCCAAAACGACACCAAATAAGCCATGTATAAGGCTTGGCCTGGCCACCCTATAGAAGAATCTCATTTCAGTCTACTTCTGCAATGTCATTATTTTAGCTGCTCTCTCTTCACTGTAATGGCCTCGTACCAAGGTCTGCCAGTTAATAAACTTTCAGTGGTACATCCCTTCTAATTGTGTAACACTTTATATATGCACTGCTGAAATTAGTGTGCAGCAAATTTTTAGGTCTGGTCACTTCCTCCTAATCGCAGCAGAAATATAACTACAAATTAACTGAATCAGTACAAAGACTGTTTTAAACATTAACACCTTCACAGAGCACTAAATAACTGTGCAACTTCTATATTAGATCTCAAAATTGTAGCTAAAACTGGCCACTGAGTGTAGTGCAACAGACTTATCCCAAGCCCACATTTAATCAAATTAATTTCCATCCTTTTCCGACAGGCCCCTGACAGGGGAGTGTGCACGATAAGAAAGAGTTAGCAGAGAAAGAGTGACTTGCTCACAGATGCATCCTGTTCTCACAAGTTGCTTCTGTGTTCCTCTTGAAGACAGCATCGCACAGAGCTCAAGAGAAACCACAGAGGCTAAAGAGGGAGTGGAGGGAAATGACTGAGGGTACAAACTGTCCAGCTGAGCAGATGTCTCAATGGAAAACCAAAAGATAAACACATGGTGTTAAGAAAACTTTTGAACTTCACAAAATTTTATTTTGAGGGGACTGAAATTTGCACTTTTTTAAAAAAAAAACAAAAAAACAAAAGGCGTACGATCATTCAAAATTCAACCAAATCCTACATAATAACTTTTTTAAATTTAAGTTTAGCAAAATTTTACCTTCATGATGTGAATATTTTCAGTATTACAGACCTCAGGCACTTTTCAATTTGCATTGTTTTTACAGCACTTTGTTTTAGCCCTCATAACGTTACAGGAGATATCCATGTAAATTTCAGGACTGAAAAATACATGCAAGTCTTGCAATGCAAAGGGAAACACCGTTAAAAGATAAGCCGGGTATGAAAATACAGTGAAAAGGAGTCCTTTATTACATCATAACTTGTTCTGACCAGCCACCTCCCTACATGGTGATATAAGACATCAAGGTTTCCCCAAAAATTCACAATTTTAAGTTTTCCCCAGTTAATCATCAGAAACCAAATCAACATTCAGAGCACCAGTGCTTGTTTCTGTTACTTTTCATCATAAACATTAAATTAGTGCAGCTTCACTATGAACAAAATACTATTTTAGCTTTAGATTGTGACACTTGGAGTGGTTGTTTTAGTGATTTCACTGCAATATGCATGGCTCCATTAAATACATTAAAGCTGTTGAACAGATTTTGAAAAAATTAAGTGATTTTGGGAAGCCTGCAACCATTTCAGATTTGACTGATTTTATGCGGAGTGCCCCAGCTTCTCTTTTCTTGCAAACTATAACTGTGTGCTTGGTTTTACAGGAATCTCGTGCTTTTCATTAAACAGGCACAGCTGCAGGATAATAGCTGAATGAGGTACCAAGAGATGAGCCACTCTAAAAAACCTCACATGATCCATTCAGTACTTTGACATCAGTCGTATGAGTGACCCAGAATTACCCACTGTGCATACTGATGAACTCCCAGTATGTCTTTTTAAAGACTTTTCCAGTGATTTTAGTGTTGCAGACAAATACCCAATGACACAATAAATTCATCACAACATGAGATAAAAACAGTTCACTTGTCAATTTTAGAAAAATTTTAAATGCTCATAAATCTCATATTTTCAGTTTTTTAGTTGTGACAAATTTTTTTTAATAAACCTTCCTTTTTAGTTCTTTCCTCCCTTGTCATTTTTTATGATACAAGTATGATACAAGTATAATATGTTCCCTTCAGATTTTTAACAAACATCTTAACCTTCAACTTTTTAACAGCAAGCCACAGTAGCAACAATCCAACTGCAACTTTTCCATAAACGGTATAGTCTAGTTATTATTATAGTATCTGTTGAAAACGTAAACCTCATATTAACTGTAGGATAAGGATCATAAAACCTAGCCTGTGCTGTCTTAAGTCAGTCTTTTTCTCATGTTGACATTTCAATAAAATCAAACAAGTCAAACATCGTAAGTTTTTCCTCTTTTGTGTTTTTGACTTTGTTCATTTCCTTTTAGAGCAAACATTACACACTAATGCAACAGCTTTCTTCTTGTGAATTTCCACCAGGACGATGATAGGAAATAATCTCAAAAGGAATCTAGTTGTAGTCAAGTCAAGAACCGTGGTCTCTGCTGACTTGAGGCTCATTATCTTTAGATGTGTGGAGGCATCATGAAAAGACAGGAAACAAACTGATGCAATGTGGGTTATCTGAACAGATTACGATAGCAGGAAGAGACCGTTCAATATGAGCCACAGTTAAAGCTGCAGCTTTGCCTCACATGTAATTTTAACCCAACTGTGTTGCTGTCATTACAGGACTAGTTTCACTTTACACATATACAAACCCGTGTTATGCAGACTCAGCAATTGATTCAGAATTTGTTTTCACTTTTAACAAAAATGCACATTCTGAAATGTGCTTGCTCATGTTTATCCTGACTGTGCATCAGTGTTGCTGTTCGGCTAAAAGACAACTTAGTGCGTACAACTGTAACTGTAATACTCGTTTTTAAAAGGTGCCCTGGTGCAAAGTTGCCTTGTAATCTCTGAGCAGGTAACCCAACATTTTCACCAAAGATCAAACAGATCAAGCTTTTCTGGCCACAAACCCTGAAACCTCAGCAAACATTTAAGCAAGCATTGGTTAGTGGTTGGAGGTCCAATATTGCTGAATGGTTAGAGCATGGGACGAGCACTGTAACAAATACAGGCCTTTTATATATGACAACACTGTGAGAATATATACAAGTCTGATCGGTGTCATAATTTATGACGAAGCCTCTCTGAAACAAACAGAAGGGGTAGTGAGGTAGCTTCACAGAGGCAGCGAAGCAGCCCACTTGCAAGTATGAAGTCACTGAGAATCCTTTACCAAATCATCTGTTTCACAAAGATTATTTGCAAAGAAAAGTATCTTTTCAGCTGCTCCTGTCCTCCACTGTTTTGTTTTACACAGCAACAACGTTAGAGAATGAAGAACACGTAGAAACAAAAACCGCCTTTTTTTTGCATCAATCTTTAAATTAGTGTCTTATTAACTTTGCTCAAGGCTGACAGCAACTGTCTCACTGGAACCTGAAACATGGGTCTCAAAGGGAACAAGCTTTAGTAAGTCGCAATTTTGCAAATTTAGACTACGTATATAAATTAATTCTGATCTACTGAACCAGTATGGGAAAAGTATTACACTGGACACTGCATATCAGAAAGCTACTTAACTGGACAGAGAACAGACACATTAATGAAATTCAATGATAGTAAACAAACATACATTACCATATCAGAGTTTGTCTTTTTAAATTTTATAAAGCTGCCCTCTCCCAGGTGCTTTAAAAAAATGTTAATTTATACATTTGTGCTAAATTTTTGAAACTATAGTTATTAAGAAGCATAGTCATGATTATGGAGGTTGCACTAATCCAGGAGCCTTAGATTAAAGTGCAACACAGCTTGTCCTGATAAGACAACAGTAATCCCTGTATTATGCTTCTGCAATGAATCTACGTCGAGTCTACGACTTGGCTTATGCCAGCGGCCGACACCATTGCCAGTATTTATACCTGTATGAACAGCGTCAATGGCAACATGTTGTTAAATTTCCAGGGAGGTGCATGTTAGGTTATGGGACAGGGTTTCAGAAGTGTTTGTGTTCATAACATACCTACTGCATAAATTTAACACAGAAATATACTGTAAGAGAGCGATCAGTCAAAGCACACAACCAACCAAAACATTGTTGAAGAGGGACAGCAGAAATCCAGAGCAAAAGATAAAAAATAAATAAATAAAACAACCTGTAACTTATGAAAACCTCCCATTTCCTCTAGATCAGCGGTCTCCAACCCCCGGGCCTCGGACCGGTACCGGTCCGTGAGTCGTTTGGTACCGGGCCGCGAGAGTTGAGGCTCAGGTGTGAAATGTATGGTTTTCAGGGTTTTTATCGGTTTTCAGCGTTATTTTGTTATC
Organism: Pelmatolapia mariae; assembly: GCF_036321145.2. Classification (NCBI taxonomy): domain Eukaryota; kingdom Metazoa; phylum Chordata; class Actinopteri; order Cichliformes; family Cichlidae; genus Pelmatolapia; species Pelmatolapia mariae. The sequence goes on along the minus strand of NC_086237.1, from coordinate 1,240,071 downwards.
GTTTTTATCGTTAACTCGGTTTTCCTGGGTCTTTTCACGTGTGTTATGAATAAATCTTCTTTGTTTCGGTATTGGTACTAGTTTTGTTTTGTTGTATTTATCCGCGACAATTAAAGGCCGGTCCGTGAAAATATTGTCGGGCATAAACCGGTCTGTGGCGCAAAAAAGGTTGGGGACTGCTGCTCTAGATCATCACAAGACCAGATGAGTCGCAGCAAATTTAAGTTTGGTCTAGACTAAAAAGTCATCTTTACTCGAGCTGAAGTAAAAGTTTCAGGGAGACAAAAACTGCTGCAATGAAGGGCTTATTCACAGCCATAAACAGATTTTAGACCTTAATACAGACCTTTCACACGGGCACCGGCACTTTTTCCACTTTAACATTTCATCTACTTTCAAATGTACCAGGCACAGTTGGTGAAATGAAATATTCTGTTATATGATTAACCATGCAGTCCAGACACCCAGCTCTTTAGCTTGGGACAGACTGATGAGCAAAGGTCACAGTGCAGAAAACACAACCACAGACTCTGCACATGATTATATGATGACACAGACTCATGACTGCTTGCAGGAAGAGTTGTGTTGTTTTGTTTTTAATTTGGGCGAGTGAGATCAAGTTTACAGCGTGTTTACAGCTGCATGAAGAGACATGCTCGTCACCAGTGAGGCACTTAGCACAAGCTTACACAGAACGATTATGGGCTGAGATGAGAAATGTGTTTGAATATAATGTCTCTTCTGGTTAATTTTAGGTGGGACCTGAGAGGTTAAACTTCCTTTAAAATTGTCCCAGATTAAGCTTAGTTTTAGGGCTCACCCTCTGACTAAATTAGTCCTCAAACAGCAGGGAGAAAATCTGAGCAATCGAGTAAAATAGTGTGTCAAACATGCTGTTGAGTGTGATCAGATAAGATAAGTCAGCAGTGAGGGGGAACTAGAAAAAGAAAAAAAATTAGCTACTCATAAATATATTTATATGTGTTATTTTGAGAATGAACTCTTAGAACACTTTCCCAGAAATGTCTCATTAGAGTCACGTTATCCTCTAACAAAAAGGCAAAAACAACTGCTTCCTACACAAGAGGAATTCAACTACTTTTTGGCTTTCATCAAGTTGAAAATTAGCAAACACCAAAACAATATCTGATGTGTGTAAAATTTTTACTCTTAAATCAAAGCTGGTAAATATCTAGTCAATACTTAGGAATACTTTAAACTTTCTAGGTATTTGTAGTGAAGCTGGCATTACCACACCATGAATTTGAAAGAAAAGGAACTGCAGAAATAAGTGACTTCTTTGCAAACTCATCCAGTGGGACAGTTTCGACGCCTTTGTTTTGAAGGTTGTGGCCCCTGGGCTGCATGTTTGACAAAACCACTCTAAGGACTAATTAGCTGTCTAATTGGCTGAATTAGCTTTAAAGTTTCTAACTATGTTTTCAATCAATATGCTTTGATAAGCACTGGACAATTTGTGAACCAGTAACTCTTGCTCAAAAGCTGTTTATTTCCACACTTCCTCTTTTCTCTGCCCGGCTGGCTGAATGTGCTTGGAGGTGGTTTCACCATTTGTGAACACAAGGCGTTGTTAAATCAGGAAGGAATTTTTAAAATCTTTCCAAGAACTCTTGCAAAGCACATCTTCAAAAGTGGTAGAGAGCAGGCAAAACCAGGGGCCAAATAAAGCCAGTACCAAGTTTTCAACAAGTTCACAGCTCAATTTAAATGACAAAAAAAGGAAAAACAAAAAAGTTCAGATTTGTAGGTTTTTACATCTTGAGACTGAAAGACTTTTACTTTGATTTAAATTTCCCCACACAGCCAGAGAGTTCAGGGATTCCTCAGCTTAACAGGTGCTTTTGGACAAGTGACCACACACTAAGCATAGATAAATGAAACTAGATAAAATGTTTTTATTCTCAAGATTTTAATTTCAAAGTTATGTGTCACACATTTAAATGTAATATCTCAAAACAAGCTACAGCAGGAAATCAGTCTTTCAAAACTAGTTCATTCCTAATTATTACTGTAGTGTGTATTAATGTGTACCTCCTGTCATAACCTGGAGTAGGTCATTCTTAGCTGACTATGCATATGTGCTTATCATCATTTCTTGATTTCTATGTTTACTGCTTTTGTACATTTATTTTAATATTTTATAGCTTGCTTTTTTCCCTTAGTCTCCCCCCACCAAAAATAAATAACTAAATAAATCAGGCTAAGCCCCACCCTAAGCCCATTTCTGTTGGAGAAGTCTTCCTGTTAAAAAAAAAAAAAAAAAGTTTGTCCTTCCCACCATAACCAAGTGCTTGCTCACAGGGGGTCATCTGATTGATGTGGCTTTCTCTCTAATACAGGAGGGTACAATGACAGGACTGCTGCTGTAAACAAGCACTACACAAATGCTGTAAAGAGGGCAAAACTGTTTTAACCCATGCTAAAGACTCCCGATAAGGCAAAAGTGACTTTTACACTGCTTTATGTTGACACAGGAGGGTTGGACCCCGAGGGCAACCCACACCTTCTCCTCTCCACTCCCCTAGTCTTGGAGCAGCTGAAGCAAGATGTAAACCACAGCTGTATGGGGAAAGCTTTAATTCTAGCCATGCACCAAATCCCCGGTGTCCCAGTTTAAGTGGCAACTGCCTGGAAGAGGAGAGCGACCTACTTCTATCACAAGGAGATGTTCAGTAGAACAAACACGAGCCATAAAATAAACCCGTTACCATCATTAAGCTGCATGTGCGATACATACCCTCTGCAACAAGCTCCTCCACGGTGACTTGGTACCGGCCGACTGAAAACACTTTCCCGAAGTAGCTGCTGACTCCGGAGCTGGAGCTGGACCCGGATGCCCCTCCGAGCCCACCGCTCTCAGACTTTGGCATTCTCGAAAACTTCTTCATCCTTTCCTTTCTCTGTCAGGGCCAACCAATATGCAATCCCTAATCAGAGGCGAATCGACTCCGCAGTCCAGTTTAACTCGGTTGCGTCCCCTATCTACTTATCTGGACTCTCTTCTTCTCCTGCATGCTCCGCGTCTGGTTCTCCTAGAGGGGCTGCACGACATTTAAAAAGTCCACTTAATAACCACGCGTCATGGTGACACAACCGCGTTCCGAAATCTCGTACCGGCGACAGCGTCAAAAACAAAAACAAAAACTGCCACTTTAGCTTACGCTAGCTAGTTGTGGCAGTTGCTAGCATGCGTGCATGCAGTCAGGACGCTCCGACACAATGAAACGGGGAAGAAGAACAGCACTGTAGAAGAAGGGCGGAAATAAACTCCTCAACGGAATAAATTCAGCCAACCAGCCCTCCAAAACCAGTCCTGACGTGGTTAGCTTCACGCCCGCCACTTGGTCGCTCTAGTCGGGCGATTCGTCTATTTAGCTCGCTAGCCTCGGTGGTTAGCGGCTAACGAGCTTCGCTAGCAGCCACAGCGGTTCCTCGAGCCGCCCCGAGTGCAGGTGGGCTAACAAAGTACGAGACCGCACCTGTGATATAAGCGGGCGTCGTCTGCTTGTCAGAACCACTCCACTGAAGCCGTTTTCATCCGGTTCATTTGTGTCATTTTCCTTGAGCTTCTCTAACCGTTAAACTTCTCGTGACTCCTAAACGGCAGGCTTCAAAATAAGTGGGTGGTTTGTTATTTACCCAATGAGAGTGACAACCTAACCCAATGTGGCCCCGCCCCCTTTCATTGTTATGATTGGTGTAAGTGGAGAATGTATGGAAGCCCACTGATGCCAGCAAGAAAGAAAGATTAATGAATGAAGGCATAGAATTAATAAAAAACAATCCATCTATCAGTTGACCAAAATTCAAGTATTTTTAACCATTAAAATTATCATATATAAAATATAATTTTTACTTTTCATGAAAACAATTATTTTTACTTAGTAAATAAAAAATAACTTATGAAAGTATCTTATTTCAGATGCTCCCTTTAAGGGTCACCACCTCAGTTTCCATCTCACCCTATCCCTAGCATTGTCCTCTATCACACCAACCCTCTGCATGTCCTTCTTCACTACATCCATTGACCTCCTCTGTGGTCTTCCTCCTTTCCTCCCACGTATTCAACATTCTTTGTCCAGTTTATCCACTATCCCTCCTCTGCATATGTCCAAACCATCTCAGCCTTCCCACCCACTCAGCCTGAGCATTATGGCATACGTAACTCCAGTCGTTCATTTCTCAGTGTAGAGAATTCAGGTACATGAAGCAATGGCATTAGTTAACTAAAACAACATTTTATAAAAGGGGAAAAGATTAGTTAAGTAAAATTTTAAAAATTAAAAATAAAACAAATTATATATTTAAACCCCCACCCCTGAAAAAATAATAAAAATTAAAAATGTAATTATGGTAGGCCCGTTGATTATCCTTTGTGCTTTTGTGCCTAGAAACAAGACAACTTACCAGAAGGTAAAAACCTCTCAAATGAAATGGAATTACATAAAAGTCATAATAAAAATGTGTTTTAAAAAGGAGTTCACTAATTCTGCAAGCCTCGTCTCCTCGGGCAGGTTGTTTCAAAACTAAGGAGTCCTTTAGGTAACCATGAGATTAAGTCTTGGGTTTGGGGTGATGTGACGTTGCCAGCTAAAACCAGTAAAAAGTTTCAGTATGATGAATTCAGGAATTATTAAATGTAAAGTTAACTTAGACTACAGCAAAAATAAACTTGTAAAACAAAAGTGAAAATAAGTGATATGTAAAATTGTAGCTTATATAAAAGGGGGAAACAATCTAGAACTATTTTTATATTTACAACACTAACAAAAATAAACAATTAAAAATTATAAAATTAATAGGGCTGTCACAAACTCACATTATCATCATCATAAAAAATCTGAATAATAATAGCTTTGATCTCATATTTTCCTTTATTTTTTGTTCATTTCCAAATTCATCATACTTAAAACAGAAGTATAGAGTGGTGTAGAGTGACCCTGTTACCATCATGGTGTTTATTCTAACCACCGGTGCCAATGTTTTTAACTGCCCTTGTCCCTGCCCTACCTATATGTATCAAGAATGAAGCCGAATTAGTTAATTTTTCACCTAATGAATGAATAAATTAATTAATCAATAAAAACATTTTTGGTGATGTGATAATGGTTGTCACAGTTTAGCATCCAGCTAAGCTATTTTTGACCATCACCTCAAAAATGTAATTTACTAAATATGAATTTTGATAATTTTTAAAATAACTTTGTTAAAGGTAAGAAACTGTTACAATGATTATTATTTATAATTTTTGTTTTCTGCCTGCCTGCCTTCATATCTGCTTATTTGCTTTTCTTGGTAGCAACAGGCTTCCATAAGAAGCACCCAGACAATACTCATCTGTTACTGGGCGGTCTGAGTGACACACTAAGCAGTTTGGTTGAGGAAGGGGAGCACTAAACAGCCTGGAAAGAATGTAGTGCATGGAGAAATAAACAAACCTCAAGATGAACTGAATTAATGTGTTATCCTGATCCAGCTTTATTAACTTGTTCATTATTAAAAAGCCTGATTTATCTTCATCTGTGTCTTTCTTCTGCCTACAAAGCATTTTTGGCCATTTTAAAGGCATGCTACTTCCTCAGTAAATTGATCTCTTAACAACACTCCCTTACATTTTAATGACCATCAGCAATGGAAAATAACACAAATTTTTCACCACACACTGCCAACAAGGAAGTGGTGTGACAGCTGCTGTGTGCAGGCTTAGCAATCCATCACACAGACCTACAGACTTCCATTACTTTACTCCTCAAGACATCTATGTCCTCCGCACATCAGTTTCTAGAGGAAGAAAACATATACCTCTACAGATCAGTGGTCACAATTACCATATTCAGGTCAGCAGTTGTGAGGGGTGGGGTGGGGGCAACCCACGGCTGAGATGGGGATTACATAAGAGATAAGGAGGAGCAGAGTGGGATCACATGACTGTATAAACCCCCATGTCTGGACACATCCTGTTTCTGCAGGGGGGAATCTTTCCTCTCTGACACACTTATTGTTGTCTGGTTGTCTGTGCAGTGTATGCTGCCACCTGTTGGTGGTTGAACCATCTTTAGGTGCTGTGTTTGGGTCCTACATTTCTGCCAGTGTTAGACTGACCGGTGCCAGTGTTTTCAACCAAGACTCCTCACTGGTTAAAAGGAAGCATGTTATAGTCAGAGGATAAAAAAATCATACCATCCAACAATATAGCTGTACATTTACAGAAAAAAGCTTGTGATATTCTTGAAATTTAAGTGATAAATGTAAGAAAAATATTTCTTAAAATATAAGAAAAAGTACATTCCCTGAGATTATAATATCACAAATAGTCTGTCCAATCTTTTTAAATCATACAGACCTGACTTCAAACCCTTTTTACCCCAGTGTTGTTGCTGTCATAAATGAAAATGAAAATTAGTTTGCTTTCTGTGAGCTGAGCCCTTGTTATCAGGGGCTTCAATGATGCTCCAATACTGATGATCATTTAAAATAAATAAATAAATAAAACACAGCTGGAAATGATGGTAATTTTCAGAGGAACACAATCACAACTAGCTAGACTTTGTTTTTAATAAACTTTGAAATGACTTCAGATGCTTTTCTTTTCCCATTAATGTTGATCAGACCTCTGGGAACTGAAGTTAGGGTTTCAGGGGCTTCAGTGACGCTTTAATGGTGATAATAACTGAAAAGTATTATGACTACTGATCGTTCCTAATATTCAGAGAAAAGCAATCTGAATTTCTGATTTTATGATAAAGAACATCTGGATATTCTATGAAATTAAAGTGGTCAATAAATGAGAAAAATCTCTACATTAAAACAAAAAATAAACAAATAAATATTCCCTGAGATTACAAAGTTGTTAATTTGCCAGAAAAAAAAATCACAAATTCTGTCCTGTTGTGGAGTCACAAATGTACAAGTGTAACAAACTGAATATTGTATTAGATTAAAGGTAAATCTGAGCTCTGAGCTCATTTAATGTTCTCTGAGTTAGTGAAACCCCAAACTGGACAGAAAAAACAAAGAAATTAAAGAGAAAATTCTTTAAGTGTTAGTGGTTAGTGAGTACTTCCTCATGAAATGGCCCATGTCCTGGCAACTTCTCCACACTCTTGAGATTATGCTGAAAGATGCAGCAAACCGTCTGGATACTGTAGAAGCTGGACTGCCTGTGCAACCTGAATGGGCTACAGGTACCATTTCATGCTATCAGTGGCAACAGGGACCCCCAGTGCTACTCCTCAGCCTCCTAGTAGGCACATATGGCAATTTCAAAATCCTACATCACCTTGTTCTCAAATTCTTGCATTTGCAAGATTTCCAGAAAACTTAGTCGGACCTTGAGGTCTCCATACATCATCAGCTTTTTACATCTGAGGGCTAAAAACAAAAGTTGAGAAGAATCAGTCAGCACGGATAATAATGCTGTGTAGCCACTACCTATAAAAACCCAGTTGTTGTTGTTGCCTCTCCAGTGCACCTGATGTCACCTTCGTTTGAACCAAAGCAGCAAGTCAATAAGATGTGGTGTGGTATCAAGACTTTGTTGTATCTTTATCCTCTATATTTACTGCAATCCCTGCACTCTAGCTTTCTGTTAAGATGATCAAATCATCTAAAAAGAAAAATGCGCTTTGTGTTCCCTGTTTTACTGATAGTGGCAGAAGATAAATGTCTTTGTTCTTCAGGTTTAAATAATAAACCACTTTGGACTGTGTTTGAGCGAGAAGTTACAGCAAGTTTTATTTTAGCAAAGCTCAAAAAGAAATAAAAAAGAAAAAATAAATATATAGACATATACAGATATATATGTATATATATACATATAGGAAAAAGTACAGCAAATGCAAATGATCCTAAAATGAGCTACTAAGCAGAACAGTCAAAATATGAGTAGAGAAAGTTACAATAATTAACTTGCCCAGTCTTGACACTCTGAGTAGTCTTCCTTTATGAGCTTGTCCCAGTACATGTCCATTACAGCATTTGGCAGCAGCTCTTCATCGTTCACCAAATGGATGATCTTGATCTTCATGTGATGGTTCAAGCTGTCTGTTCCTGCGTAATTAAAAGACAATACAATAAAAAAACTACAATATAACCTAATAATGCTGTGACAAACTGATACCTAGGCTTTATCAGCTGCCTTTGTGCCCTCTTTGTTTGTTTGAGTAGCCTCAAAAGAAATGTCATAGTAGTGTTTTCAAGGATTTTCCAAAGTGGTGAACAGTTTGCAAAAGGCTCCTCTGTAAATCCTTTATTTACTGAATACCTTTTGGCAAACAAATAAAGAAGAAATATAGTCAGCAGTCTCTCCAATAAGTCTGTCATTCTGCAGGTGAACTCCTTTGCCTTGGACCGCAGCTGCCGATGGCAGTGTTTTTTTGTTTTGCAGCATTGCCACATGAACTAGTTCTCCACCTGCTGCAGGTGCTGGTTAGAGTGGCCCTCTAACTAACTCAAAGCAGATCCAAGATAGTGAAGCTTGAGTTCAACCACAGGATGAAATACTCACTGAGAAGTAGCTGAAAAATACTGAGCACCATGACAGGGACCTGACTGTAAACATGAGGCAGGAAGTGTTGGATCTGATGTTGGGGCTACACTTGTCAGCAGACATGAACATACCAGTAGTTATCAGCACTTTAGAAGAACTGCCTGTGCAGTTTTCCTCAAGACGCCTTTGCAGTGTGTTCTCATCACCCTCCATGTTCAGTAAGTAAAAAGACAAAGGTCTGCCTCCGAATGTCACCTGGGGAAATTATAGAAAATGTTCAGAGTTCACAAATATCTAACCAGTAAAATCCATGTCTAGAAATGAGCATTTGTAGGATATGTGGAACCTGAGGTTTGGACACCGCTCTACAACAAACACTATATAATTTATAGCCTACAAAGGAAAAATAAACCTTCATCCATCAACATTTCATCTGTGATATTAACAGTATTTTTTTACCATATATGTGAAGAAAATTTAAATTTTTAGTTGAAGTTGAATTTATTTAATCCATCCATTCGCTTCCGCTTATCTTGAAAGACACAATTCAAATAATATTTTACTTACTTACTTTACTCCATGTGCTTCACAAATTAACAAGAGCATAGTTACTCTACTGCTCATACTCCTCTGCTTTCTGCCTGAATCTAAATCACATTTTTTTATGGTCATTATTTATTTGTAGATGAAAATATTTGTTAAGCAGATGTATCAAATATAGTAGAAAAGACAACTTGTGCTCTATAAATACTTTAAGAACATAAAACTCACATTTCAGCAACATATTCGGGTAATTCAAACAACACAAGTCACAAATTACAGTATAAAGATGCACAATGAAAAAGGAAGCAGTTTTCTTTCACTTAACTTATGAATTATTTTCTGTTTCTTTTTCTTCTTCATAAGGACCCGCAGGAGTGGTCTGATAGGAATGAATGAACTGATTCTTTTTTCCTCATGCGGGCTGCTCTATCTGAAAATCACCTCAGGCTGCTTGTGTGAGCTACAACAAGAGATTCATTATTTTTATGATAACGTGAGCAGGTATCAAACCTTGTCCCAGGCATATGCTGAGCTGACTGGGATGTTTTTCCCAAGAATCGACTTGAGCCAGCATTCAGGAGCCAAGTGCACCTTTCCTTTGCTCAGAATGGAGCCATCAGCCAGCACATTGGCAAAGTGACAGTGACCCTGAAAAAAGTCAGATTGTTTTAAAATTCACTGTCGATGCAGTTGCAGATTTCAAGGATACAGACAATACATTCCTTCCTATATCAAGAACACAAGGATTGCCACCCTGGCTGACCATGTTTTTTTCAATTTCAAGTATCATTTAACAGAGAGAGAAAAGACATGCGGTAAAGGGCCACAGGTCAGACTTGAACCCAGGCCAGCTGCTATACGGCATGTGGTCACCTGCTTAACGCACTGAGCTAAACCAGCACCCCAAGTTTGGAGATTTAGCCTCACTGACAACTACGTTAACCACGCTTCTTGAACACTGCCTGTTCAACAATGGTTTTTACAGTCCTGACCTGCACTAATCCCGACAATGTGTATTTGTCTGTTATCAAACATTTCGTGCCCAACTTAGTTATCAATCAAGTCTTTTAATAAAAAATTGAAAACAATTTTTTTCATTTCAATAATCTTGTCAATATTTTTTTCTTTTATTTGCACCACAACTATACGAGTAACACCGTCACCTGGTGTCTGATGTTTTTTCTTTACATAAATGCAGATATTTCAACCCTATATTAAAGCAGTAACGCCACAAAAAATCTCCAGAAATTAAGAAAATGAAGTTGTTCAGATTTTCCCTGTCTGATATGTCCTCTCCAATAGACAAACAAAACCTGCACTCCTGACTATGGATCCGTTATGTTATTTGTTTATGTTTTATAATAACAAAAAGACTATGATACCAGTGCTGCAGTTTGTATGTTCACGCATGGTGGGAGTAACCAATGAATTGGTAAAAAACTACATATTGATATGTAAATTGTAGAATAGCAGCCACTCATTACTCATTGTTACTAAAAGGTTCACATGGTCACATGACAAAAAACAGTAAGACTTTTTGCTGACCTTCAACAGCAGCTGTAGGGCACTTCCAGGTGAGATGATTCCCCTCTGTATGAGCACAGAGAGACATCTGCTGTTGTCCACGGCTCTGTTCTGAATCAAAGCATTTTTTCGTCTGATCATTATACGGAAATGCTCTAAAGCAATTCCTGGTTGTGGAGTGTCTGGACAGCTACTGGCTGACTGGTCGCATCTGGTCGACCTCAACAGGTTAGCAGGTGTAGGTGCTTTATGACTACGTTGATTATATCCACGTGTTTCTCTGGGTTTTGAAGAATCCAGTGAAAGTTTGGCTCTCGTGGTAATGTACATTTCCACCAAATACATTTGCTTCTGGAGTATCTCTATCAAGGTTCTCTGGCATGAAGCAAGGGATGAGATCTGACTTTTTAGCAAACAATGACGAAGGCAGTCAGGCACGCTCCTACGGCAAGAAAATCAAAGAAGAGCGTTACACTTGAAGTAAAGACTGGAAAAAGATTAATTAAAAACCATCACAGCAATAAACCGAAGCACAGCGTATTTCTAAATACTTGAAATACCTTTATTTAGTTTCTACTGCTGTTGGACCGGTGACAATGAAATATCATGTAATTCTTTTTATTTAACACAAGAAGGCAACAGAGTTAGCTATTAATCCAGTGGTTCTTAAACTTCATCTATCATGACCCATTTTATCAGTCTTGAAAAAAAAGAATCTGATTCAAATTTTAATTAAATAAAAGTCAACACAAGAACATCAGCCATTGTTAAGTTTCCCTTAATAAAAAGATATTGATGTAACTTAGTTTCACTTTAGTTGCGTGGTTTAAACAACCAGAGGTAAAACGGGTCACACTTCCATCAAAACTGAGGAAAGACTTTAAAAATCTCACTTTCACCACCATTCCAGCCAACTATTATTGTGGTGGTTAAATAATTCTCTGTTGAAAACAGTACACAATTACTGTTAAGTTAATGTAGACATGTCCTGAAAGTCTGAAAAAGCAAGGTGCTTTCTCACAAAGTTTTGTTTAGGTCAAAGATGAGAGCAGTTCCTGTACTGACCGATACTTTCGGGCAAGATTATCCTTCTCCGACTGCTGCTTGGCGAGCGCCTCAATCAGCACACTCTGGATCTCCGTTAGAGCTGCATGATATCTGTCTGTAAAAAAGCACAAATATGGTCAATAAAACACGCTTAGTATCTTTCTGGTTGTCTTTTAACGGCTTTTACCTGCATCATTCAGACTTGTCAAAGGCCAAGTTGACATTTCTGTTTGTTTCCTTCTGACCTCCTCCAAAATCACTGTTATTGCCTCTGAATGACTCGGCTATATAATAAAAAATAAGAGACAGATTATCGCATCAAAATAGTCACACCTGTGAACCTTTCAATAAAGTGATAATACATGTAATTTGTTAATTAGGCCTATTGACTGGTTGAAAGAACTGTTTTTGTCCATGCCCATTAAATCCAGCTTAGTTGACAGTCAATAAAAGGAGCTACTGAAAGTATAACACGCTCTCACATTATGAGTGGTGGCATCTTTCTGTCTCAGCTCAAAATCTCTGGGCCCCCTGGCTCCGCCTTTATCACCTGAATCCCTCCACTGTAGGTTGGATGTTTCACTGCAGTTACGACTGCTCTGGCAGCGAGGCTCTGAGGACGTGGCACCTGAAACAATCCAACATTCAGATTTCATTTCTCTACTGCTCATCCAGCCACTCAGCACTGTGTCCTATGGTTTAGATTCTATTAGTTAATCTATTAGTTTTCATCTCCAGCTCTAAAAGCAGCTCAGCGATATTCCCTTCACCATAACAACAACCCAGCCTGCAAGACAAGAATGTGGGGCTTGTATCTACCTTGCTGCACGGCAGTGACGTAAATACTACATAAGACACTCTGGTGTTTCTCACCTGGTTGTCTGTGCTTTGAAGATGCATTATAGGACTTTGTGTGATTAACAGAAGACATCTGGAAAGTCCTGAGCAGCTCTTTGATGTGTTCTTCCTTTGCCATATCTAATGCACTGAGGCCACTAGTGTTCCTGTCGCTGGCATTTGCTCCAGACTGAAGGAGAAGCTTCACTACCTGCGCAGCACACATGAATTTCACATCAAACTATTTCTCAGGGGCATTCTATCTAATGCAGCATGACAGATGAATCAAAGTTTGTGAAACTTTGCATCTATGGACATGTGGAAAGTGTTACAAAAAACAATTTTCAGCATCTTAAAAGTTTCTCCATCACCTGATAGTGTCCACTGAAAACAGCGTCATGTAGAGGTGTCACTCCATCATAGCTTCTAACATTAGCATCAGCTCCAGCCTTCAACAGTTGCTCCACCAGCGCTTCATCGCCCACAGCAGACGCCTCGTGAAGGGCCGTCCATCCTGATAGTTGAAGTCAATATTTAGTGATCACAATGGAGTTTGTGTTTGATGGTTAATTACTGCGTCATAAGGAACAGACAGAGGATGACGCTGTCAGAGTACAGATGTGATTGAGCTGTGACACACCTGCGTAGTCCTCCATGTTGACACTGATTCCTGCTTGAATGAGCATTTTGACTTGATTGAGATCTCCTTTCTTGCATGCTGCGTGTAGAAGAGTCTCTCCCTTTCCATTTCTCTTGTGAAGGTTTTTTTGGGAGGGAATTTTCACACGTCGTGAGACTTTTGCTTGAATAAGATAATTAAAAGCAGATTTGTAAAAATAAATTAAGCTAAAACATGTGACATAACGTAATGACGGTAATTACCTGCTTGTGATGAAGCTTCTGCGTAGCCTGATGTAGACTGGATACAGTTGGATGTCACAGGTTCAGTTGGTTTGAGATGATTTATTTTCATCTCTCTTTTCTGTTTTGTCTCTTTGTTCCCTGCTTCTGGATCTGAATCAGCTATGAGCACAACCCGAGCTACTTCTTTGTTTTGCCTGGGACTGAGATCCTTCAACAAGCTTAACGAGTCATCGTCTGAAGAAGACAGATCTCCATTTCTGTAGTTCTCTTGACTGAAGTTCTGGGTCATCTCCAGGTTGTCTCTGGAAGCATGAAACAGACGTGACAGCCACAAGTTAGGACTTTGACACCAAGTTTATGCTACTGTAATCTGCTCATAATCATCACACGGTATTCTGTTTGCAGCACAATAAAAAGATCTGACAATCGAAAGTTCTGAAACTAAACAACATGCATGTCACCTGTGTTCCTGATTTCAGGAATCATTTTGTTTTCATCAGTGCCTTTTAACATTGTTACGAGATTCAGTCTGGCACAAAGCTTATTGTCAGGATTTTTCCAACAGAGACAAACTTTTGCCACCAAACCAGGCCAAATCTTACCAAAGGAACCAAAAACTGAGTGGATTAGGATTTATTTCTGAAAACAAGATCCTCACAACAACAGAAAACCAGTATGTTTAGTGTAAGCAGCTCATGCAACTAACATTACATCTGTTTGTTTCTCTCTGCAATTAAACTCTATGCTCACATCAACTGTATTTTAATCCAGCTGAATTCACAACAAAGCTGTTCTAATTTATTTCCCTACTTCAGACAGCTGTACAAGCCTGAAAGTTACAAAAACGGCACCCATTAACACTAATGTAAACCACTCTTTACTTTCAAGCCAATTTTTATCCTCCTTGTCATCCCAGTCTGACATTCACATAAGTTACAGCCACTTACTATGGCTGTATTCACATGTTAAATGACCCCTGAGAGAGAAAGTTTAAAGCCAAATGTGGCTGAAGCTTCCTGTCGCAGTGACACTGATGCTTTGCAGGCCAAAGCTCTTTATGCCACTTACAAAGATAAGAAACATTACCTCAAACTCCCAGCTTTCTGAGAAACAGGAGCTAAAACCTAAAAGACTTTCAGACGTGACATCTTGTAGCAATGTACAGGGTATGCTTTTAACATCAAAGGTTGCAAATCTGTTCAAGAAATATCTGTCCTCACTTTATTTTCTCCATAACCTATATGGTCGGGACAGTTAGTCACTGCACTTACCTAAGTGCAACAGTCCTATGTTTGTTCATTTCATATGAATTATCTGCTCTGATGCTTTCAAGATGCTCAACTTTCATCAGGTGCTGTTGATGGTTTATAGGCCCAGAGCCTTTATCCTTTATTCCTTTCTTGGAATAGTCCAATGCAGCTCCACCACAATTCATGTCTTCCTCATCAGCATCAAGATGAGATGAACCTGCAACAGTAAAATTACTTCACCCCATAAATGATGGACAGCTTACAATATCAAACTTCATATAAGAGCAAATTCTCTATCCTCAGCTAAAAAACTGTTGTAATAACTGCCACTAGATGGCAGCATAAGGTCAACATGTGTTTGCTTTCAAGACATATAATAAATTCACCTAAAACTAAACACAAATCCATTTTCCATCCATTACTAAGGAATCATTAAAAAAAACGTTATTCATTGTGTATTACCACAGCATTTTGTGAATGAACTGCACCCTTTCATGCTTCAAAAAACACAAAGTTAGTGGACAAGAACTAAATAACATTATTTTTTAGTGGTAGACACTTCTTATACTGTAGAAACTTACACTGACTGAGTGCATGCTGTCACCACCGCATTTGCCTACTGATGAACAAAACTTCCTGCTGTTGATGGGCTCTGTGGAGCGACTAAAAAAATCATCTCAAAATATCTTTTGCCAAATCTCAACAAAAATACTTCCGATATTAGATACGTTAGTGCATGTTCCTTAGTAAGCAAAGTTTTTCCTGGACAGAAAGGTGTATGGCAATCCCAAAGAAATCTTAGTTGGGTCTGAAGGAAAACCAGCTGTGTTGGTAATAATGGACTGACAGTTTTGCTCATTAGGACATCATTTACTGAAGTACGTTAATTATTAAGTGGTCACAAATAACAGGAAATTACACATATTTATGTCAAATAATGTCATAGGCTGATTAAAATTAGAAGGACATGATTCAAAGTATGATTAATACTAAAGCTACTTCTAGATATAATAGACAATAAAGTACCCTGTCTCCTATTTAACTGCAATTAGGGTGATATGACTGTACTTTAGTGAATTTATCTAATATCTAATACCCAAGTCCTTCTATAAGCAATATTATAACTTGACACCCATGTTGAAATGCATCAGAGCAGCTAAATGGGTTATCTAAACCAGTTTTTAACTTCAGCGGTCATAGGACATACTGCATATGATAGAATCATCAATCAAATCTGAGATGTCAATTTAATTCAGTGTTACAGAAAGAAATTATATATATGCTAGCTTCCACAGGTAAATCGAGCCAAAGCCATTTTTCCATATAAAGAAACACACAAAGGCAAAATATTTGGAGCCAATATTTCTAATAGTCACAACTGTTTTGGCAGGAGCTATTTTACCACCGCTAACTAGTAAAGAAGTTATTCTAATACAATTAGATAACATGCTACACTCCCTTTTTTACGGTAGACTAATGCTAAAGCTCAGTGAGAAATAACTCAGGCTCCTGTCATGATTTTCTATTAATTGATTATATTAATGTTAGTAACAAACGCTTAATTACCTGTAAATAGTGGGGGGAATTATCTTTGTCCTGGTATGCTGTAGCGATATCTGGCAGGACAGTGGCGGGAAAGTACGCGCCTGCGCAATGTGTATGAATTAAAAAAATATTTTTGTTTCTCGTTATCCACCCAGGAGTCCTATTGGTTTTTTTTCCAGCGACCTTAATATTAAGTCATATAATATTTATCATGTATTGTTTCTCCAAAATATGGTCGCAAAGAGATAATAAGATAAACCATAATTTATACATAGCTAGGATGGTTTGAAACCTAAAATTTCGGCGTCCAGGTTTTATAGTTCAAAACTTTTATAATGTTCAATTTTCTTCCTAGAGCAGCGAGTAGAGTACAATTGTCTCTACATTCGTTTAGTTTTTTATCATAATAAATAAATATTAATGAAATAAATATATGCCGAATGAAAATGTACAACTCTCAGACTGTTGTCAGGTAGTTTATATTTTTATTTATGTATTTTTTGGTTTCAGAATATGCACCAGAACTAAAACTTTTTCAACTAACATTTGATCGTTTCCGAGGCGGAACCATTTATTCCCTACCTCTGTTTTCACACGGCCAAGCGCGATTCCCAGACATGGCAACCTGCACGCGTACTGTGTGGAAAGGTCAGTTGTTTTGTTGTGAAATTGGATTCTTTTTAGATGACATTAAAAAAAAATAAAGGCATGTGTTTATAGGCTGCGTTTGTCTTTTCCTGTTTTCTCGCTTGGTCTCTGGGCTCGATTCAGAGATCTCTTTGTGTAGACTTTTGGCTTCACTGTTAGCTAACCAATGGCCAACCTGCTGTTTGACTATTTAACATATTATCAGCTAGTTTGTATTCACTTAATTTTCTCACGAATCAACAATATTTGATTTGATTTTAATTTTTGATACACTTTAAATCGGCATTGCTCTGATTGACCAGATACTTCTTAAATTAATTAGATTTTCATGTTATGTTTCCTTTCAGCCGTGATGTGCGGTAATAACCAGGTCAGAAGCTGTCATTGCAGTCGTATTTTAAGAGTTAATTTGGGTCGCCATATGCCGGATTAAAAATTATATATATTATTAACGAATTTTTGTGATAATTTACTTGAAACCAACGATTTGCTTGATGTAAATTAAAATGTTGGATTTTAAATATGATATCGCCCAACAGTCGTTTCATTGTGTCAATTATCCTAATTTGATCGTAAGTGGTCTGACCGACCAGTAAAACCAGTGCTTGTAATGTAACAGTCATCCAAAATGAATACGTTTTGAAAATACATGAGCCATAGCCAAAACTTACACCACTTCATTAAGAAACTCCCATCGGTTAATATTGGAAGGTATAATTTCTTTTTATTTTCACATTTACTGTACTGAGAAGAATTTCCAAATAGATAAACACTTAATGACTTTGCAAGTAAAACTTGCAAGGAAGCCATTAATATTTCAGGTTTTCAATAAAATGTTCTTCTCCCGATGAGTTGATGCCAGCATTACAAGACAGTAGGGCTGGCAGTAAAAAAGAAATAGAATGATTAATAACTTCACAACAGCTTTTGCCATTTTGCTAACCCATCCTAAAAAGCTTTAGCATGTCACTGCCAAAATAATTAAAAAACAAAAAAGAGCAGAGCATCAATACAGAAAACTATATCAACCTTAAGCAATAGCATAAAAATATATGTTTAGTTGACCTCTTTTTGTTATTATAAAATAATTTCAATAATGTTCTCCCAAAAGTCTTCCACATTTTATTTATGAAGCTGATATTAATGATAAAACATGTCTTCCATCCTGGCAGCACAGCATCAATAAAACATTCAAAGAAACATTTAGATTCACTCAAACAGTTTATGATGGGTACTGCTAAAACTTAGAACCATCACTGTGGGTTTCATTCTTTGTGGAAGAGTTTTTACAAGACTGAGACTGTAAACCATAATTTTATAAATTGATGAGCTCACTGACATCTTGCAGATGCACATCAGGGAGAAGTGCTTGTCATGCAAAAGACAGTGGTATACTTAAATTAGGTAGCGTTAAACACCGATGCTCATCATCAGCTTGTCTGCTGGAAATAAAAAGATACTTTGATGCATTTAGTTTATGTAAAGTTCATTAAAAATGTTTTATAAAATCACAGAGCGTTTCTCTTAATTATGGTGTGCAGTTTGATGTTGTGTCCCACAGGAAAAAAACAGCATGTGTCTGTTTGTTTAAACTCCTTATGAAGCTTTTTTCCTCCCCTGTCTTCACAGTTTTAGCAGGATGTCAGAGGCAGCTACTGAGTGCCAGCGGTCCAGCTTACTCAGGTGTCTCACAGACTGCACCAAGGAATCTACCTGTCAGAACCTTTGCAGCTGTCAAGTGAGTTTACAGACCTTTAAAGCTTTTCACCCAGAAATGATTTTCTGGCTCTAAAGATGTTTTGTTTTGGGGGGTTTTCTGCTTGACTCACGCCATTTTTCCCGTTCTGAGCAGTTTTCTGGTTAGTGTCTTTCCATACGAACAATAAAATTGAGAGAAATTAGATGCTGACCTGGTGACTCAGACATTTCTCAGGTTAACATCTCCCCTCTTGATTGCCAGGGCCCTAAAGAAAGACAAAAAAGACAACGCAGAAAAGGAGGTGAAGAAAGAGAAGAGTGTCATCGATGACAAAAACAGACATAAGCCTTTCGGTAAGACTGCATGGGCGCCTGTGGATGACGTGTATGTTATGAGGTACTACCCACGGACTCTGTATGACCCAGCGGAGGCAATTGACATGCTGAAGAAATTCCAGGCGTTAGACTTCACTCCCCACAATCAGCCGGTTTACATAGATCTGAAGCTGGACATGAAGCTGGAGAAGAAGGTAATCATGACAAAAACACTGAAACTCATGTTGACTGAATTTTCTAAGATAAAAGATCTGAAGAGCTCTTTGTAGTAAGTGTAGAGAACTCAGAGGAATGAGGGATGGCATGCAGTTAAAGTGCTTGGTTATATTCACCTTAAGCATTTAACCGAGGCACAAAGACAACGAAGGCTAACTGTGGTACTAGGGGAGGTTTTTTTAATTGTGTTCTCTGCCAGGTGGAAGTGATTAGTGAAGTGTTTTTCATGAATATGTTGGACAAGAAGGCAGCAGACATTATAACTACTATAAACATAAACAAACACAAAAATACAGCCATCTCAAATTACCAGCCAATGAACACAGCAGCTGCATCATGTGCTATAAATTCTCCAGAACAGAATTGGTTCAGTTTCAAAGAAATTTCAGTGCAAGCATATTGACGAAGAGGGCTGTTCTGTTCTGTTCAGTCTTCTGAGCACAGCAAGGTTTGGACACACCTGCACGTAAAGGCTTCAAACTGCTCCCTGCTTTTCTGACTTTGTTGCTATTCACACATTGGTTCCATCAAACCCTTTTACTGTCCCAGAAACCACTGGCTGCTTTTCCTTTTATCATCAAGCTGGAACCTCAGAATAGAAAAGAACATCCTGATGAGGGTTGATCATCTGCCAGTGTGTGTGTTTGTGCGTGTTTGTGTGTGTGCCGAAGACAATTTTTAGCAGTCACACTTGGCAGACTTATTTGGATTTATTTGGTGCTTTCCCATTCTGGCTGTCACTGTCACGCCTCGCTTCCACCAATCTGAGGGTTATTCATGACATCAATCTTTGCAGCACAAGCAGTTTCAGTTAATCTGCTGAAAACAGCGCGACACCGAGGAATAAAAGCCTCACGAGTGCTTCTTTTCGTTCTTTCTTACACATCGCAGGGCTGCAGAGCTGCTGCTGTGCTATCCAGAGGGTCCACGGGAGACAAACCCGGTCTTACTCTTAGCTGTCTGTCACTGCAGAACTAATGTTCCCATGCATTATGAATTATGAACTCTCTAGAGAAATGAAAATTTAAAGTGGTGGCTGAATAACTTTAATGCTTGATTATGTAGGCCTGCTCTGTGATTGACATCCTCGCTTTTCCTTATTTGTTTCCAGATTTTTTTGCTCTTTTCCTGCAGCATACCCGGTGTTGTTACTCATAATAAATTACTCTGTTTTTCCTCCTTGCAGAAAAAAGTCGACACCTTCGTCAGCACTGTGCACTTACCGCACGCCTTCAAGGCAGAGATGAACAGAGTTTTAGTTTTTACAGAGGTAAAAACTTTTATTTTAGCCTCACTGAATCTTCATTTCGTAGCCATTTGTGTGTCTGTTGTTGATGAATTGTTTTAATTTTGTCGGTGCATGATTCAGATGTGCAGCAACAGCACCTTTTATTTGTCTCCCTGTTTGTCTGTAATGAATGTGCTTCGGTCGTGGCTGCTTTTTATCGTAGAACCCGACGAGCAGGGTTTGATTAATATTCCTGTCAAGCTGCGCAGGCCGTGGGTTGTAACTTAGATGAGCGTGTTAACGGCCATAATGAATGACATCGTTGGGGTCTGCCAGACGTTGACACACCCAAATCAGATTTAAATGGGCGCGGGTGTCTTTGGTTGTGTCTCTGCAGGATGCTAATCAAGCCACAGTTGCTCGGGAGAACGGAGCTGTGTTTGCTGGAGGAGTGGAGCTCATACAGCCGGTGAGTTGGTTAAACTGAGCTAAACGGCACATCCCGTAAGGTCAGATCGAGTTTACCGGGAGAACCTCTTGGGAAAACTGAAAAAAGTATTACTTTTCTGTTTCTCTCCAAATGTCTGTGCTGTTTACTTGTTTGTGAGGCAAACTGTTAAATTATTAAAAAACTCCCATGAAGAAAACTAAAAAGATAAAATGTCCAGTCACATCCTGAATAATTGCAGAGATTTTGGGTTATCTGTTTGCTGGTTAGTAGAAAAAAAAGCACATTTATTGATGTAGTTCTTCTCAAGGACAAGAGTCACAAAGTGTACAATAGAATAGTTAAAAGAAATAAAAGAGAGCTCCACAGGAATTGAAAGCAATTAAAAATAAATGTAAAAACGCTGCTTTGATTAGAAGCAGTAATTACTATAAAAAACATCCCCATTGAATTTCACTAGAGCCAA
Source organism: Pelmatolapia mariae (assembly GCF_036321145.2). Classification (NCBI taxonomy): domain Eukaryota; kingdom Metazoa; phylum Chordata; class Actinopteri; order Cichliformes; family Cichlidae; genus Pelmatolapia; species Pelmatolapia mariae. The sequence goes on along the minus strand of NC_086237.1, from coordinate 1,218,912 downwards.
AGCTGCTCCTACTAGGTGTATATGCAAAAGAACATAACTGTAATAAAATGAAGAAAAATTAATGAACCTCAATCTCCAAATTACCAAAAACCTAGCAGTTTTTTGGTAATTTGGTAATAAATATTCTCCTTATTTATCAATGAGGAGAGCTGTATGTATGTTTTTATTTGTTTTTGATATTGTTTTCTTTAAGTTTTAATAATAATTGATGAGAAAAGAACTGTGTGCTACTTAAGGTGCTCCTTTATTCACACGAGGCCGCCACTGCAGGTCAACCACATGTTTCATTTGGTGGATGTTTACGTCAGATGCTGTTTCTGACACACAAAGGGATTTGAGAACACTGGAATTTAAAGCATTTTTTTAAAAGACACAAGGATGAGTTCCTGCCGCAAGTGGAGGAGTTCAAGTATCTCGGGGTCTTGTTCGTGAGTGATGGGAGAAGGGAGCCGGAGATCGACAGACGGATTGGTGCTGCGGACGCTGCACCGGTCCGTCGTGGTGAAGAGAGAGCTGAGTGTAAAAGCGAAGCTCTCAATTTACCGGTCGATCTACGTCCCTACCCTCACCTATGGCCACAAGCTGTGGGTAGTGACCGAGAGAACGAGATCGCGGATACAAGCGGCGGAAATGAGCTTCCTCCGAAGGGTGGCCGGCCTCTCCCTTAGAGATAGGGTGAGAAGTTCAGCCATCCGGGAGGGGCTCAGAGTAGAGCCGCTGCTCCTCCACATCGAAAGGAGCCAGCTGAGGTGGTTCGGGCATCTGACAAGGATGCCTCCTGGGCGCGGTTTTCCGGGCATGTCCCACCGGGAGGAGGCCGCAGGGCAGACCCAGGACACGCTGGAGAGATTATATCTCTCGGCTGGGCTGGGAATGCCTTGGTGTTCCCCCGGATAAGCTGGAGGAGGTGGCTAGGGAGAGGGAGGTCTGGGCTTCTCTGCTTAGGCTGCTGCCCCTGCGACCTGGCCCCAGATAAAGCGGAAGAAGATGGATGAATGGACAAAAAAAATTTTTTAAGTACTACATTTAGATGTATAAATTTAGATTTATATTTGCATTTAGAGCGCAAAAGTCCAAATCACATATCCATGAAAACAGATTTATACAGTGGTTAACTGACTTTTTAAAGAATCAACAGCACTCATCTTTTGCAGGCGGGCAGTCTACAGGTCAGACATCACAGCCTGAAAATCTCAGTCTCCACGGGTCCACGTGAGAAAGCTAAAAAGTGATTTCAGTTTATGCACAGAGCTTATGATAACAGTAATGAGACAACAGGAGACCACCAGTATAGCAGCAGATTTGGGTAGATGAGGACCAAAACCTGCAGGAGTCTTAATGTTTAAACTAATTTGTTGTCATGTGGTTTTATTCTTTTTTAAGATCTTGGATGATGAGGTTTCAGCAGACTTCTATGTGGCGGTTCCCGACATCCTGCCGAAGCTCGTACCACTGAAAAACAAACTGAGGAAGAAGTTTCCAAAGAGCAAGAGAGGTGAGCTGCAGGTTAAGAGTTGTCTTTATCTTCAGCCGTGTTGAAGGTTAAGGTGGACCTGTCCAATTTCAGCACCTTTTTTATTTATTTTTTTTAATTGGTTGTCTGCTATAGTTCAAAATAATCCTTATTTATCATATACTGGTGCTTAATGCTGCATCTCAGTCCAACCTCTGATTGAAACAAGCTGTTTGAGCTCCTCACCGTTTAACTGTCCTGCTGATTGGCTGTTTCTTGGCTCGAGGTGGCCAAATTAGGAATTTGTGCTTTAACTGTCTTCATAAAGAACCAAGAGTAGAAAGAATACTGTGTATTTCAAGCAGTCTGAAACTTGGAAAGCTTTTAGCCCAGCCTATTTATACACATTCACTAATATGAGCATCCACCATTCTAATATTATATGAATATCTGAAAGAACATCAGGAAAAATTAAATGTCTGAAGAGTTACTGGAATTTTAATGGCTACTTTTATTCAACAAAGTAAAGGCTGATGATATCAGTCTTTGATGATGATGACAGGAAATTCTATTATTTCTGATTCGTACTTCAAAATTCTGTTGTGGCTTCAGTGACATTTTATTTTTAGTTCAAATGTTTCACATTCAGCAGTTGATAGTTTTAATCCAGTGTCACTCACAACCAATGAAGACGACAGCCATAACTGGATGTCTAAAGTGTGAATGCGTTACGAGATAATGAGTGCTGATCACTTATTCTCTCTCCCGTTTTCTCCCTTTACTCTCAGGCTCAGTCGGCATCAACGTTCCCAAGATGTTGGAGCTATTTAAAACGGGTCATGAGTACATGGTGGAGAGCGACTGCTATGTTAGGACCCAGATAGCTACGGTACGTCATAACAAACCAGTACATGCAATGTGCATTGATGGGAGGAGCCGTGTGAATGTGTGCAAAACCAACAGAGGAAGTTTTCAGCGATGAGGCAGTTTTAAGTTTTGCAAGTTTTAGTGCTCAAAGCAAAGGAAAAAAAAAGGTCCTGATTAAAAAAGCATAAATTCCCACAAGGATGGAGACATAAAATCGATGCGCCCTGAGGAAGGTTGAGGGAAATGTTGGAGTGTGTTTAGGGAGGAAATGCTTTATGTATGTGTGTGTGTGTGTGTGTGTGTGTGTGTGTTTGCTTCTACTGGGTACATTTTTAAATAAAACAGTATCAGCTGGTTACAGGCTTGGTGTTTTCCTGTTCTATATATTTTTATCACATCTGCATGAATTTAAAATGCAGAGAACACATATTCGTTCGTTTATAAGCACTCAGCATATCAGGACATTTTCACACACAAACTCAGGACAGTCGGGTCGGTACAGTTTAACTTTGTCAGTTGCGACACAGCAGGAAATGATCTGCTTTGCATTCACACTGTCAGCCTCTGAGGCTGAAAAGTGAAGCCAGTACAGAACTACAAGAAAAGAAGTTCCTTCAATGGTCACAATCGCTAACTTCAAAAGTGAGTCAGAAAGTCTAAATGAAATTATCTGACACGTAATATGATTGGCAGCTTGTTAACCAAGCTTGTCCACCTTCTCTTCTAAATGAGGGAAAAAAATCCAACATGGCGGTGGCCAAAAAGTAACATTGAGGCTTCAAAATGCAAACTCAGGTGATGTCACAGTTGCCACGTCCATCTTTTATATGCAGGCTATGTGCTTTGCAGTTCTCTGTGGGGTCAAGGTTGGAGATCTGCCTGGATAGCTTTAGCAGGAGGCTGCGGTGTGACATCACTGGTTAGGGTTCTGGCAGGTTAAAGTTTGGCTTATCTGATCCAACTTGTGTCGGACATTTAAACTCTTGCATGCACTTCTGTCGGGTGAGTCCAGGAAGTGCTCAGGGGTGCACTACATGTGTGAAATTCACTTGAAATGCTGGAGTTCTTTGTTTAAATGCAGCACATTGATTTTTCACCAGTATGAACATACAGAGGATTTCAGAAATGGTAAATATAATCGGACGTTTCAGACATCTTGTTTTCTCTCCTCTGCTTAGCTCGACATGCCCAGTGAGCACATCTTCGCCAATCTGCAGACAATCCTGGTTGATGTTTGTTCACACCGACCAGCCAGCTTGGGTATGTATGTTCACCAAAACCAACAGCAAGAACCCTCCGACAGTTCCTCAAGCCCTACCTCTGCTTTTATAGCTCGCAGGGAAAGAATAGCAGACTTTTGATTTATTTTTGTCTGCTTGAATGCTCGATAGAAAGCTTCTGAATCATACCAACTTTCATCTGCTGCATGGTGTTACTTTCCCTCCCGAGTTCAGTTTCAGGCTCTGCAGCACCGCTCATGCAGAGAGAAGGGAAAGGTTTAGCAGCACGCCAGCCACGTGTTCTCTGTGATGTGTTTTCAGGCTTACTGCTGCACTTTTCAGGGCAAGTGTTTTAAACTTGTTTACCTGGTAAAATCATTCCTGTGCTCTGTTAAAAAGAAGAAAAGCACATTAAGGGAGTACAGCTGGGAGGAAACTACTTTTAAACAGCATTCATGGGGAAACATGCTGAGCAAAAATGAGATTTTGGTATCAGATTGTGACGCTGTGTGATTTTTTTCCAGCCCTGAAAATTGATTTGAGTATGTCCTGTACGTGCAAAGATATGAAGGCCGCGTAAAATGTGTATGACATGAAGTTGAGGTCGAATGTTAAACCAAAACAAAAACTATTACCCCTGAGTTAAAAATTATGGCCGTTTGTCCGGGTTCGGCAGTTGGTTTTTCTTCCAGAGATCTTATAAATCAAGAAGAGAAGCAGAGGAGTCAGCAGCTTTTCCATCAAGCTGTAGTTCGTTCAGTAATTTCTCTGCATTTTCCTCCACTTTCTGTTCGATTTACAGGATGCAGTGTAATCATCAGCTAATGGATTCTCATTAGAGAGAAAGGCCTAAACGATCTAAAAACTAATTTTGAGCTTGCTAAATACCACGTCATTAACATTTTCCCCGCTGAAGTAAACTGCAGAGCTTTCAGAAAGGACTCTTTAAACCACTGACTCCATCTAAACTGGAACTGTGCATGTAGAGAACTCCGATCTCTCTCGTGTAGACCGTAGTACCACTAAACCTTTGTCTCTTCAGCAAAATAAAGAATAATGGTTTTCTTATCGTTTATTGTTTTTCCTCATACTTCTCATAAAATTGTAGAATGGAGTTAATTTCTTGAAAGTTTGCTTTGGTCCTGCATATCATTTTTCAATCATACCTGCATTCGTTTCATTTTACAAAAAAATAAAATCGCTTCATGTTTTAATGTATGCGGGAAAAACGAGCAGAATGAGAGCCCCGTGAATGCAACATATTAAAAAGGAACGGCCTCCAGAGGTTTACAGCCAGACTAGCAGCTCTGCAGGGTTGTGTTGCTCGTTATGATGGAAATCAAACTGACTTTCATCCCTCAGCTGTAAAAGGCTGATGGGGTAACGTCGTCACCCCGCTGGTCGAGCGTGCGGCATGGACGCCTGAGTTTGTGAATGTGATAACATAAGAACAACGACGTTGGAGCTTCGTTGATACCGTACGTGTATCCTAAAAACCTCGGACGAGTCCAAATCTCAGCGACTTTGACCCAAAGGTCAGAGGTCAAATTCTGTGAAAATCTTGTGAAGTCACCTAGAATTTTCAAATTGAAACTGTAGGTGCTTCTACTAAAAATCTCGGATGAGTTCGAATCTCAGTGACCTCAACCTCAAGGTCAAAGGTCAGGGGTCAAGTTCTCTGAGAAGCTTGCCATAAATTGATAATAACATGGCATAGAATTTTGAAATTGACACAATATGTGCATCTAGTAGGAGGCTGACACCAGCGGTTGCCTGTTTGTTTGTTTGTTTGTTTGCTTGTTTGTTTGTTTTTGACCCTTCAAAACCTCAAAAAGAAGAGAAACTGGACTTTTTCTGGCAGAGGTCATCACACCGTTTCCTGGCAGCAGGCGTGTGACTGCACGCGCAGCAGATCCTTCTGTTTTAAAGTACTTGCAGTAAACCTGAGTGTGTGCAGTTTCAGCCTGACGACGATCCCTGTGGGAGTCTTCACCGCTCACCCTTGAAGCGTTAATGCTCTGCTGAACCCGCTCGGCTACGCGCGGCATCCTCAACGCAACGTCGGTTGAGTGAAATGTCTCACTCGATGCGTCGTTACGGCTCTGCTTCATTTGGCGATGAAGGCGCCGCGTCGAGCCGGGCCACCTGGGCTTTGACGACGCAACTTTGAGTTTGTGCCAGCAAACATTACAAATCCCTGACAAGAATCACACAAGGACCCCGCGGCAGAATTTAATTACCTCGGCAACCAGTAGTGAAGCATCAGAAAATGCGAATATCAGGAATACTTACTGTTAAATTGGCTTCTTTATTTCCATTACTGTTTTTAAGAGTCATTTAGACAGAGGCTAATGGCAGCAGCGTGGGCAAAAACAAGAGTAAACTTCACAGATAAGTGCTTAAAAACAGAGAGAGAAGTGCGGAAATACAGCGTGTGGGTATGAAGAAGAGACCAGCTCCCCCCAAGGGGCTGATGGGAGTTATTCACGACCAAAGACGTAATATGCTAATAAAAAATAATATGAATGCAGAGGACAGGAGACAACGGGGAACGCAGTGCTGAAATAACTATTCATAAGTATGTTAAAAGTAAATACGTGAGAGAAATAAGACTGCAGGGAGTTTGTAAGCCAAAGACGGAGAAAAGGGAACGATGTGCTGGTGAGAGATGGAAAGAAGCTGTTTAACATAATTTAATGCAAACTGATGCTCAGCCTGATCTGTATCAAACTCCTTTTTTTATTATTTTAACACTGTGAGGCTTGGGCTGTGTTCATCTTCTAATTATCGTCTCGCAAAGTATTTCATTAGTCCTGCTTCCATTAACAGGTTTAGGATTTTAGTGTCTCGGTAATACGAGTCAGTCCAGGTTACCTCGGATATGGTGGAGATTCTGCCTGGAGAAACAGAACTTTTCATTTGTAATTTTAAATGTTTTAAAACATCCTCCCTGTGTGTGATTTTAGATTAATCTGAATTATTTATTAAAAAAACATGAATTTATTCTGTAAATCTGACAAACAGTCTGTAGCCAGTATTATCGGTAGCTGCGTTGTGACGGTGGGGATATTTTTGCCACATGCGGAAAGGATTTATGAAAAAAATACATTGATACAAATACATTGCTGAAGCTCAGATATCATCAGTGCTTTGAGGCCAAATTTGAGCCTAGATATTCTAAGATAACTATGTGGTATTATGTCAAACTGGAAACATTTGGGATTCACAGCAGCTCAGCCACAAAATGTAAACTGCATAAAGTTACAAAGCAGAGTCACGGAGTGCGTAAGAAGTCGTGAACACTCTGCTGACTCAATAACCACAACCTCCTCTGTCATTAATGTCAACACAGCAACTCTTTGCTGGGAGCTTCATTGCCATCTAAGCTCCTTTAGACTTCCTACATCTGCTATATACCTGCAAGCCACTTTGCAACCCACCTCCACCCCGTATCTTCCTTTTATGATGTGTTTGACTTCATTAATTTCAAATATGTTGTCATTAACACTTGCAGCAGAAGGGGAGGGGGAATCATTTGTCAGTCGAAAGTGATCATCAGCCCTGCAATTAAGCAGATATCAGTTTTCTGTCTGTGTTTGGCTTCTCCTCCACTTAAAAAGAGCCGTTCTTTATGACGACAGCGTTTTTCTTCCTTTCTTTTCCTCTTTCCGTATCAGGACCTTTCGTTGAGCGAGCGATCATCGCCAGTCACACCAGTGAAGCTGTTTGGTTCAAGAGCGAAGATGTTCTCCCAAAATCACCAGAAAAGGAGGAGTGAGGTGCAGATTGTGTATATGTGCATTGTAGTCAATAAAGTTTTTGTTCTGTGGCTCGTGTGTTTTGGTATCCGTTCTTTCAAAGAAGGAAATCCCAGGAGAGCAAAATGGGACAAAAGGTAAAAGGTGACCGAGACAGGAAAGTGACGTTTATTAATGATAACAACATGGCAAACTAAAACCCATAAATCAGCGGTACTCTTATTGTTTTACAGAATGACAGGAGGTCCAGAAACAGTCTGAGGGGGTTTCGTCTGAATTATTTATTTATTTTATTTTTTTATTCTTTCTATTTATAGTTGTATGACCACATGGTCAGTGAAAGCGGTCCTAAACATCGTTTTTTCAGCTAACAAAAGCTTTGAAATCCGTTTAAACATTGAAGCATATAGAGATGTTTATATCTCCATATTTGTGTCCTCAAATACAATAAAGTATAAAGCATTTAATGATTTTAACTAATTGATTTTGGTTTTGTTTTAAAATCATTAGGCTGTCGACATGACGTTTAAAAGTTTGAGCTAATCCCCACTCAAACAAATACATATATAATACATACAAATGCCTTCATTTTTCTTATATTACCTGAGAATGACAAATAAACACATTTAAGAAGCTGGTATCCAAAAAAATCAGGTTCTGGGTCACTGGGGGAAATAATTAAACTGTTATGCAAAGTGAGGGGCCCCATGTCCACAACCACAAATTTTCATTTGTCATCCTAAGAGGTCCATTTAGAAACTGCTATAAAATCACGTGTAATACTGCCAGCTGAACAGCAGGGGGCAGTGTTTACATAGCTTGCACTCCAGACTCCTGTAGGATTAAACGTAAGTTTTCCTCCAACCTGTTGAATCTCATTCCAGGAGGTAAAGCCAACCTGACACTGAGGGAGAAATTAGATTTTCTTACATGAGGCCACTAATATATAAAAAGTAGTGAAGTAAAAAATGTTCACAGATTTTAATAGTAGACATGTACTTGCACATCATGTATAATCTTGCATTAGATTATGTGTGTGTATTGTGGATGCTTGGGATGTATTCACAGGTAAGCCTTTTTTTTTTTTTTTTTTTGCCTTAACATTGCAAATTAATTATTTATCAAGCTTGTGAATGAATAAATAACCCTGAAGTTAAACCTGTGAGTTGAAGGTTAAAGTGAAAACAGTGTTTTAGTAACTCAATTTAAAAGCTAAGATTTGCACACTCAGCCCTCCCAGCACATTATTTCTGTGGTTCAACACATCTTTAGATGTTAGCATGTCTTTGGGAAAGTATCCCATGTCTTTTATGTCCCAAACCACAGCAAGAGTAGAGTCATCCTTTCAAGCTGTGCGTTGAATTAGCGCAGCCTTTTAGACATTAATCCTGTGATGCTGTGCAGGTTGACATTCAGAGTGAGATTGAGATTAGTTTGAATTTTTATTGGTCCCTGTGAGGGAATCAGGCTGCTGCTGCTGCAACTAATTTAATAGGATTTGGTGGTGGAGAGCAAAAGAAACAGACTATAGAAAGAAGCAATGAAAAACTGTGGAAACGGTAAAAGTCATGAAACCGCCTTTAATGAGCTTCTTGTTGACATGCAGTAACGCTGCTGTGGTGCCAGCTTGACTCTCACAGGTGTGTCTGTCTGTCTGTAAACCGTGGTTTTTCATACTGATCTGGCTGTTGCTGTAAAGATGTTTACTTCCTTTGTTTCTCTCGCCAAGATGAAAGAGTTCTTGGGGACAGAGAGGCTGGGAAGTGATTTCACATCTAGACTAAAATGTCTCAAAGACTGAAGAAAACTGCAACTGCTCTTGCTCTTTCTATTCTGCAGAAATACCAGCAGCATTAGCTTGTTAACTCCTCCAGTGAGCCGTTGGAGGATTTGCGGCTTATTTCCGGTTAACTATTTTTTGGTGAGAGATCATACTGAGCTTCAGAACAGCTTCAGTCCATCTTGTCTCTGGAAATTTAATGGAGAGAAGATGTTCTTTTATCTTGTGGTGGAGAGTTTAGTCTAACAGTCCAGTCCAAAATCTCCCGTATGTTCAATTTGCTTTATTTAAAATATACTGCCAGTTTGCAACAACATTTGTCTCAAGGCACTTTATTTCACATTTTAAAGACTCCACTTTATTAGAGAGAAAATTCTAGTTAAAGTGACCTCCAGACACGGGGAAATGCAGCCGCTGGGACGGGTGTAAACAGTTGTACATGAGTGGAAAGAGAAGACAGGACCATGAACAAAGAAGATAAAACAAACTGCAGTAGAGAAGACAGAAGTTAATTAGAAGCACGGTGTAATGTAAATGAATGGGTGCATGGAAAGAAATGAATTTCTCCAGGAGCTTGAGCCTAAATCTGCATAACTACAAAGTGGTTTAGGTTTAGTCTCTGTGTCCAGCTTCAGCTATAAATATAAGATTTATCAAAAAGGGAAGTTGGAAGACTGAATGTAAACTCGGGGACTGACATCTTTGACTTCCTTTAAACTTCTAGAAGGTTCATGATGAGAATGTGTCAGCTGAAGTGTGAAGAAAGGTGTTTAGGTTACTCATAAAGCAGGGGGCATCTGGATTTGAACCAGAGACTTCTTGAGCTGCAGTCAAATGCTCGACCCCTGAGCTACACCCCTGCGCTAATCTACCAAGCAAGTACATCCCACTGTAAGGCACTAGTTGGGCATCATGACCACTAAGGTCGTGTCCTGTCCTGCCTTTCACCTTATCTACCAATCCCCACACCAATGGGATTTCAGAAACATATTTAAGATACAATTTCTGTCAACATACCCTTTAGTCACACACATCATGAAGAGTCTGCTGTGTGGTTATGGCCAGCGATGATGTCTCTATAGTTATAACCGGAGATTTATAAGACCTCCATTCCAAGCCTGACTTTAATAGGAGGTCAGGTATAATCTCAGCAGAGCCCTCATGACATGTCAAAATGATATAGTTATTTTTGGTTGTGTTGGAGGTCAGAGTTTACCCTGGTATATATATTTATATATTTTTAAATCTTCTCCTTTGTCACTGCAGACGGGGAGCTGGTTATAAATAGTTGAAGAGTGCAGACAGCAGCAGAATTAAAGCAGCAGAAAAGAAAGCTTGTTCAAAGGCAAAACCGATTCTGATCCCTGTTTTTGGCAGAGGACAAAAGGACTGAGTGGAGATCAGGTTACTGCCATGTGACCCTGAGGAATCTCAGTGCTGCACTCCTGCTGATTAAACATTACACTGAAAAACAAGCTGCAGACATACAATAGTTAGTTATTGTAGAGAAAAAAGAGGGGAAAAAAGCTGCTCCCAGGTAGATCAGCAAGCTACTGTGGATGAAATAAAAGCAAACTGGGGGGGGAATGAAGCACTAAGTAAATGGTCACTGAAAAAAAAACTTTGCCAACTTCCTGTAAGATAGTGACAGGACTGGAGATACAAAGGTAGAGGAGATTATCCTGTTCCCTGAAAAAAAAAACCCAAAGTACATATTGCTATATGGAAGACCAAGACTGCCCAAATAAATGAATAAAACTAGAAAATAAAGAAATAAATAATATGAACAAAATCACTGAAGAAAATAAAACTGACCTTCATCACTCATTCAAGTGACTTCTTCAGTCTGTTGGATCGAAGAAGTCGCCCACCGAAAATGAAACGTCCAGATGAAGAGAAACAACTTTCTGGGATTTTCTTCCCTGGATTATTAAGCATGCATCAAGACATTTTTAATCTTTTTTTTGTTCTTTTGGGGGGGTTTTTTTATCTAAAAATTTCTTTCTCTGTTTTTTTATTTTGGCTTGTTTTGTCCTCCATACAACCAGGATCAAGGTAAACAGGATTTGTAGTTTGAAATTATGTTACATTTAAATGTTTAAATTTTAAATTGGAGGAAAACAAAAAAAAAGACAATAAAAGGTTCACATGAGACAATATTTAAATAATTAAAGGAGATTGTTAGTACTAATAATATGTTCCTGACTAATAAAGTCACTAAAAAGAGTTAATTAGCAAGTCGATAGTTGATCAGTTTTCCCAAAATATTCAGTTTCAATATAAAACGGATAGTGTTAAAGGGAATCTCTTAAACTTCTGCCAGGATTTCAGCAAAATCGTAAATATATAAAAGCCCCATGGAACCTCAAAAATTGAAAAATGGATTTTGAGGTTTTGAAAACAAGATGAAAAAGCGTCTGTGGTCTCCTCCCTTGTTAACATCAGTTGAATTATTCTTTTCTGATTAAGGACACGTTTTTATGTTGCTGTTAACAATATGTGTTTACAAGTCTCAGAAAATCATGCCCATAAGGGAAAAATACAGTTGCTTAACTTTAATTATCAGTTATTTACTTTTATTAAATCATGAAACTGAAAGCAATATTTACTAATTGGTTTAATTTGTATAACATTATCTGGATGGTTATTGTAAAGTTGCCACTGATGATTAATAAATACTGTGTAATGCTTTAAACAGTGTCCATTATAAAGTTGTTACTGACATAGGTGGTGTGATGTGGTGGTGGCCAAATCACAAGACTGTGAACCTGGACACAAAGTTGTGACCAAAACTACTCGGTCAGGTTTGGGTTAATTTATGACAAAGTAGGAGAGACACTGGTCTCAGTATTGTGGTCACACATACTTTATTGAGCAACACTAAAGGAAACCTTCTGCTTGAATGTGAGACACCAGAGGCTTTGACTAAATGTCAGTAATTGACACCCTGGAATTATGCTCAGTAATAAAACCTTTATTATTAAAGTCTTATACCCCATCATTTATGGGTGGAGCTGTCCTAAGGTACCTGTACACCCTAGACAGGAGACAAGTTGGTAGTTCACTTCACGAATAAATGCCACACAAAACCAATATATAATTATAATTGAGGTTTTTTATTTTTTTTAATTTTAATTACACAAATTAATGACACTTACATAAATTGCTCAATTAGTAATGATTTGCAAACACTTGCCCTGCAGGGCAAGCTCGGATCCTCTAGGCCTGGGAGCTTGAGGGTCCTGCGCAGTATCTTAGCTGTTCCCAGGACTGCGCTCTTTTGGACAGAGATCTCCAATGTTGTTCCCGGGATCTGCTGGAGCCACTCGCCTAGCTTGGGAGTTACCGCACCTAGTGCTCCGATTACCACCGGGACCACTGTTATCTTCACCCTCCACATCTTCTCGAGCTCTTCTCTGAGCCCTTGGTACTTCTTCAGCTTCTCGTGTTCCTTCTTTCTGATGTTTCTGTCATTTGGTATCGCTACATCTATCACCATGGCTGTCTTCCTCTTAGTCTACCACCACTATGTCCGGTTGGTTAGCCATCAACAGTTTGTCCATCGGTCAAACTGTCCCACGGGATCTTAGCTCGGTCATTCTCCACCACCTTTGGGGGCGTCTCCCATTTTGACCTCGGGACTTTCAGGCCACACTCAGCACAGATGTTCCTGTACACTATGCCGGCCACTTGGTTATGGCGTTCCATGTATGCCCTCCCTGCTAGTATCTTGCACCCTGCTGTTATGTGCTGGATTGTCTCAGGGGCATCTTTACACAGTCTGCACCTGGGGTCTTGCCTGGTGTGATAGACCCCAGCCTCTATGGATTTTTGTGCTCAGAGCTTGTTCCTGTGCTGCCATGATTAGTGCCTCTGTGCTGTCTTTCAGTCCAGCTTTGTCCAGCCACTGGTTGGATTTCTCGACATCAACCACTCCTTCTGTCTGCCACTGGTACATGCCGTGCACAGGCCTGTTCTTCCATGATGGTTCCTCTCCTTGGTTCTCTTCTGTCTCAGGTTTTTGCTGCCTGAGGTAGTCCTAAGTACGCTATCAGCCGTGGCCATCTTCATGATGTACTCATGGATCTTTATTGTTTCATCCTGGATACTGGTTATAACACTCACTAGTCCTCAGCCTTCTCCCTTCCACTTAGTGTACAGTCTCAGGGTGCTGGATATTGAATTTCAAGCTGACAGTGGCTCTCAGCTCTCAGATTTGTTACAATTAAATCGTTTAATGATATCTGAAGTCAAACTGTTTAGAATTACAGCACATACACAGACACATCAGACCCTAATCTGGGCCTCGTTTGGGCTACTCATGGCACTTTTGGCGTTGCCAGATGTGGACCACACGTCTTTACATCGGTTATAGGAAGTTTTTTTCATGTGGACCAAATGCTATAACACACCTGACATTTGGCCAATGTAACGCGGACCTAACAATGACAAACGTGGACTACAAATATTGCTGTCAGGAATTAGATTAAAGGAATAACACTGAGAATTCAATATTTCATTACTGGTAATTATCTTGAGAGTCCAAGAAATTCCCTTGGAGGATCCTGACCCCTGGTTTGAAAATCACTGCCTTTTAATTTCAATAATCTCAAGTCATTTAAAGGTAACACAGAGTTCAGCATCTATAAACCCGCAAGGTTTTTAGATTTAACGCACATAATAGGATAGGAGCATAATGAGGCTATTCATGGAAGATTATTCGAGACTGAGAAAACTTAGTGCATCAAAACAGAAACTATTTTAAGATCACTCCAAACACGAGTTCCCATAAAAGAGTATTGGCGCCGGGGAATTATAATGACCCCAGAGGTGTAAAAGTGAGTTCAGATAGCCTACAGCCTACAGCTCCACTTTTCTTTAATGTATTTATTTTTATTCTCTGTAAACGTCAGATTTCCAGCTGAAAATGGGATTAAAAGGATGAATCCCTCAGCTGATCCTAGATCATCAAATTCCCCTCCAGAAAACTAATTCTCTCCCTCATGTTTTAATCCCCAGGGAGCAGAGTCCCCATCATGTGAGATTATATCTGCGAGGTGGGTGGTGGAAGCGGGGGTGAAGAGGTGGGACGTCCTCTTTGAGAGAGGGGGAGAGGACGAACAAGAACAAAAAGAAGGAGGAGAGGGAGTGGGGTGGGCTCCGGGAGGACAAGTAGACCGGTCCACCGCAAGAAGTGACTTCAAACACGCGCGAGGTTCGCTGAAGGAGCGCACAAACTCCGGCCGCCAGTCGTCGTCATGCGCCTCGGCTTTTAAAAGCGTCCCGGCTTCTGCTGCTGCAGCTGAAGAGGGGGCAACTTGCTGTCGGTGACTCTTTTTTCTTAACAGAGTTTTGTGTCCAGCCGGTAGAGCTCTGAGCACGCGAACAGGAAGGAGGTGGATAACCCACTTCTCCAGGTTTCGGCATTGCGCCGCATTCCAGTCCGGTGCGTAGCGCTCAGGAGTCGGACCCGGTGCGCTCCGTCTCCCCGCTCCTTCTGAAGACTCCCGGATCTTTTCTGTTTGTGTTCAAAGCACCAATAATGCACAGAGAGACCCGCTTTCATTTAAGATAGATACACTCGAACACACACACACACACATCCCGTTTTTTTCCTTCTGACTGGATTTGGATTAAATCCTCTTTTTGGTACGATCATGTGTGGATGGTGGATATTTGTTGGCGCTCTGGCTGGGATCCTCACCGTCCCCCGTGGGATTCACGGTTGGTATTTCTAGTCTCTTTTCACCAAGCCACTTGTCCTCCTGTCCTGCTTGTTACGTAGCCAGGTCAGGGGTTACTAGGGACCACCATGCACGCTCGTATGAGATCCACCGACTCTAAATCGGATCGGATTTAGTTCAACATTAGCTACTTTGTCCAGCACCGAGTGAAGAATTGTTCCAGTATGCGCAGAGAAATCTTGTAGAGGAGTGAAAGTTGCGGGCAGAGCGATCGATCACCTTTTCCATTAGGAACACTTTCAGCTTAAAATGAATGCAATTTAGGCTATAATTGCTCAAGACCCACAATCCCAGGTAGAGGACCGTGAGCCAGAGCAGGGTGTTGTTACCCAAGGATAACAGTTCCCATCCCAACTTCAGGGTTGACAGATTTTCCCAGAAGAGAAAAGTCAGCTGGTGAATTTCAAATGAGCTCTTTCATATGACACAAACACTCGTTTGATAGGATTTCTGAATGAGCACACTCCACCTGGGTTGAGCTGTGCAGTCAGTAATGCTCTCCGAGTGGACCTGGAAATATCTGATTCAGGGAGAGCAGCTCGAATATTCACTAAAACGTGCTCTTTGATTATGTTTCAGTAACTAAAAGCATTTGTTAGGCGAGGTAAAACTGAAAAGACAAAAAAAGAAATCAGTTTTAACTGAGCTGCAGAAGTAATTTAACAGAATTTCAGACTTTAGTTGTAGAGAAAGTAGCACAAATACTCTTAACTGAAACACAGACATACAGTAACCTCATATAACCTTAACAGTAATTAAAAAATCTCCGTCTTTAACCCAAACTTCAAAGTCAATTTGAGAAAGTGAAACTCAAAGAAAGGACCAGACTTAAATACACCCTTAAACTCCTGATTTTAGGCGGGCACAGTTAAGCAAAACAATCTTCTGTTTAGATAATAATTCTGCAGGTACCCAGAGTCACATTCAACAGACTGCAAAGGAATCTGAATTAAAAAGCAACACATGAACGTGTTGTAGTTTTTCATATTCATATCTAAACACCTTTTTTAAAAAAAAAAAAAAAAAAATCCAGTCCTTCTCACGGCCTCTGTGTTGTATAAATATTCATAACTCTGCATCAGATCTAAAATAGCTGCCCATGCACGGCTACGATATTCCCATTAGAGGAGTTATAATGCACAAGACTGTCAAGAGCAGAATCTAAAGCAGGTCTGTGCAAGTGCTGCTGCTTAACTGACCCATTCATAGTTTCTCTGTAATCCTCCTGTCAGACCGAGGCATGTTTAATGTTGTAGCCTGGTATCTGGCGGGTGAAAACATCCTCTGCCTGCATGTAACAGCAGCAGCAGCAGCACCATATGCCTACCAAAGTCATTAGCATCCTCTCTCTTATTCTTGGCATGCGTTCATTCTGCTTGGCAGGACTTGCTTCAGTCAAATTCAAACTTTTATGAAGCAAGGTACCCCTTCGCTTCTTTCCGCGCTTAAAAGAGAGCCTGCTGGCATCGGCGAGCAGAGCAAAACGGTTATAAATGTTCAAATGTGATCAACAGTGAGTGCTGCAGGATGGACTGAAAGCCGAGCTGAGAACGGGGTTTTCTGGACAAATGTTTGGAGTCATGATGAGATTAGTGCTTTTCAATTAAGATTCCTTTGTAGAGCTTTGAGTGTGGCTCTGAGCATCTGCAGAATTATTATCTGCTACCGAATCAGATTAGAGTCGCACTCATCCAGGCAGTTATTGTTGAATATGCAAGCATTCCAGCTCAGGGTCTATGTAAATTAAACACTTTGAAGTTTGACTGCACTTTCATCTGATAAAACATTGATTTGGTGGCTTGCAGGCTTAAGTTTGGGTTAATCATAGGAGTTAAATGATTAGAACAACAGTACAAATGATTAGATTTCGACATAAAGCATTTCTGGGTTATTGTAGCGAAAAGATGTGCTGATCATTTCATTTTGTGGCACGTTTCTTTCAGAGGTGATGATGAACTGTGTCAACATGTGATATCAAAGGAAAATATGAAACTGTGGTAAAACGTGTGCAAATCTAGTCCTTGTTTTTTTTTGGTAATCCTATTTTCAGTCTGTACTGTCAAAGTCTACACGTATTTAGGCCACGATTGTCCTGAGCTGATCAGACATTTAAGGCTTCACTACCAGCAAACACCGTTTAATACCTTAAGATCCTGTTCACAAAGAATCATCTTGTGGAAATGGACAATGAAATCTAAATATGAACAACATTTCCTATTTCAGATTTCCATAATCCTCCATTATCTTCCACCGAACAAAGTTCTTTCCTCCCTCAAATTTGAGGGAGAAATGAAAGTCCAAACAAGGATAGAGGCATTGTTGCTGTTTCAAGTGGTTTTAGAACCCGATGATGATGAAGACAATAAATGTTTTGGGTTTTGTTGGTCTCAGCAGACACATTTGTGCTTAATCCAGACTTCCTGTTGCTCTCACACCTCGGTTATGACACTGGCAAGTATCTTGTGTGGGTCAAATGTGGGCCAAGTTTAGGAGCTGCCCTCGTTTCATTACATACCTGATATGTGGCCTATAAAAGCTGAACCTGACTCTGAGGTGCAGGAGTCAGACTAACCAGATTTTATTTATTGCTAGAAGGTTAATGTTTTAAAAAGTTTTTCTTAAATTCCTGAAATAAGGTCTGTGATTAACACAGATTATAGACAGATTTTTTACCATCATTTAGCCGTCATGCGGCACCTTTTCTTGGCGTTACTGAGTTTAAAAAGACTAATAAAGGTTGCACTTATTTATGAGACTATCATGCCGAAATGTGCAAGTATCATAAATCAGTACTTTCCTTTCTAGATGGCTTTCCCTCAGCCTCCATCACTACAGTGATTGGAGTCATTTTTTGTCCAGGATGTATCCTTTAACTTGCACTTTCAACAATCCATCTACAGACACATTCTTTCATCCATGTAATACTGCAGAAATGAGAAACATCCTGTGTCAGAGAGAAGCTGAAATGCTGCTTCGTGGATATGTTATTTCTAGGTTGGACTTTTGTAGTTCTTTATTAACAGCTCAGTGAAAAAAGCCTTCAGCTGATCAAAAATGCTGCAGTAAGAGTTCAGGGACTATAAATGAAGATCATATTTCTCTCATATTAGCTTCTATTTATTGGCTCCCTATTAAACCCAGAATTAACAAAAGGTGTTACAGTGTTTTATGCACCTCAGTAGTGAGGGAGACACCACTGCTGTGCTGTGGTAGTAGAATGGGAGGCAGAGCCTTCAGCTGTCAGGCTCCGATTTCATGGAGCTCCCAGTTTGGATTCGGCAGACAGACACCGTCTCTACTTTTAAGATTAAATTTCAAGCTTTCGTTTCAGATAAAAACGATGATGTGACATTGAACCACCCCTTAGTTATGCTGCTGTAGGCTCAGACTGTTGGGGGATTTCCCATGATGCACTGAGCACTTCTCTCTGATGCGTTTATATCCCACTGTTGCATGTTACCAACATTTGCCCGCTCTTTCCCATATCTTCATCTTTTCTGTCTTCCCTTTGCCCTCATCCCTCAATGTGTCACGAAACATGACTGCTCCTTCTTCAGTCTCATTCAGCTGGGGAGCGCTTCCTGTTAAAAGGGAGTTCTTCCTTACCACCATTGCCAAATATCCTCATAGAAGATAAGCTGATCCAGGGGTGGGCAATTAATTTTCCCAAGGGGCCACATGAGAAACTTTAACCAGGCCAGTAAGCTCTCTTTATAACTGTAAGAGATGATTTTAAATTATCTAATGGAAATATGAAACAGGTATAGGTAAAGCACCAATGATTTATCACTACTTAAACAACTTTCACAAAAATAGTTGTGAACAAAATGTGCACATTTTGACAAAATTTTAAAGACTTTTAAGTTTATACAAAGTGCTGCTTGTAGTTTGATTGCACCTGCAGTTTTTCAGCTCGTCTTTTACTTCTCTAACCCAACCCAGCGAGAGAAATCTAGTCTGTTTTAGGCTTGAATGTGCATTAAAGCCAGGTTCAACGTTTGAGCTGATAACAGACAGCTGATCGTCACTGAGAGAGGATCTCTATCTGGATTTGTTGAACTTCATCACTGAGAATGTTTGTTCACATATA